>NC_092209.1:12815189-12855564 GCF_043381705.1 Parasteatoda tepidariorum
CCCCCCCCCCCAAAAAAAAAAAACGATGGAAAAATAAAGTGGATTTACAATGGAATCGTTGCGAATGCATCGTCGAGTATGTTAAAAAATTATTACACTAATGTAATTACATTTGTATGAAAAATGTCAGAATTTGAGTAACCATCTAAAAATGCCTTAAAAATGAAAAATTGTTAAGATAACCGCCGAAAAAAAGATTATAAAATAAATAAATTAACGACGCAATACACGTGAATCACTTGCTTCAAAAAGTGATTACTCAAATTCGATACCAGTTGTATGAAAAATATCAGAATTTGAATAACCATGTAAAAATGCCTTAAAAATGAAAAATTCCTTAGATAGCTGCCGAAAAAATTACCATAAAACGAAGTGAATCAGCGACGGAGTAGCCTTGAATCACGTGCTTCAAAAAGTGATTACTCAAATTCGAGCTTCGGGTGTCTCTATATTATTGCATTAAAAATACCAAAATTGAAAAATCGACCAAAAAAAAGCAATAAATAACAATCGAAAAACTAATTGAAAAATATGAGGATTAACGATGGAATTCTAGTTCGCCATTCGCGTGTCGTTATAGTATCGTATTAAAAACATTGTAAAAAAGACAAATAGCAATTTCCTACTGGCTATTCTACGAAATCATGCCCTGCCTCCCATCTACACCGGAATCCAAAAATTTATTTTCTTAGTAGCAGCTAATGTAATGAATTCATCACTATTTCAATAAATTAGAATTGGAGAAATATAGCTCACCACTATATATAAATAATTTAAACTGAAATATAACCATTAGTTATGTAAAGTTTCGACATGAGTTATAAAAAAATAATAATTTATTTAGGAATTATTCGATTAAAGTCGCTACCCCAGAGAAAATGATTTTGTTTAAACCTTAAATGCTGACATTTTATGCTTGTAGTATCAGTATCACTCTTCATTACTTCTATGGGGAAATTAAGTAGAACTGGTAACGAAACCATTTAATTTGTAGCTAATATTCAGGCTCAGAAAGAAAAAAAATTCCTTGACCACCAAGATTTTTCAAAATTACGTATATATATATACTACTGTTACTCAGCCATTAAGAGGTAAATGGTAGTGATTTGTTCGAAAAACGTTAATAATTTTTCTTCCACTTTACTTCAAAAAATGTCATAGATACAGAGATGACAACTGCTCCGGACAAGCCAAAATAATTAAAAAAAAAACGATAAATATTTACCTATCTTTGCTTGCTTTTTACAAGATATAGCAGGACATAAGAACTATAAAGTGGTGAATTATATAAGCCTACAAATTATTTAGCAATAGTGGTGGATAAAAATCTACTGAATTGAATTTATTAAACCAAGAAATATAATTGATAAACTACCACTTTAAAATATATATTTGCTCTCCGGAGCAAGTTAGCATCTGTGTAGATATTATCTATATTTATTTTTCTGACTGCGAAAACATAATTGCCTAAATTAGGAAAAGATACCTTTATAAAAAAAAGTGGTAGAGCATCTACCTTAAAATATATATATTAGATGGACAGTTTAGTTTTGTCGCATATTTCCGTTACGCATGCATATGATCTTTTGTACCATAATATGCTATGTTACCAAATATATATAGATATAAAGCTCTTTGTAATCAAACTCACAGACATTTACTCCGAAAATAAGCTACAAATGAAATAATTTTAATTTTACTACCAATATCTACTCTTTTCCATCTTACTTCCTGCCTTGATTAAATCAGAGACTTAATCACTCGTTCAAAATCATTGCATTTATAAAAGTCGTACGGAATGAATGGTACTAAAACTCAAACGGTTTCTTATTTCACTCTAAGTCTTAACAACTTGACAAAGACATTCAAATTATGAATGAGCAACGTGTATCTAAATATACTACCCTAATCTAATTTTGGATGCATCAATTAAGACTGCCTCTCCCACCAAGTGAAGAAAGGTTAATTTCAAAACCTTTGCACGAGGTTATCAAAAGTTATATTGTTACAAGACAGTAAGATATTCTTTCTTTTTAAAAAAAAAATCTCTGCCAATTATCACTCGGCCGAAGTATTCGTCGTTACGTAAAATGCCTCATCAATCAATAAACTTCTTTAATAATTTCCGTTTTTAAAAAAAGAAGCCAAGCGACAGAGGATGATCGCCATAAATCAAGATCAAAGCACTTAACAGTTGATAAACAGTGCACCCATACTTCTCTGTCCTCGCTTGGGTAACAGCCTTGTATATGTAACAGCCTCTTCGAGACTTAAGAGGGCGAAGAGATTAATTACTCGGTAATGACTGAAGATCTGGTGTGGACAAGTCCTCGCCAGAGGAGTACCTCGTGCCTTTTCTTATGGACCATGGCTGGATAATCTTTATCATCAACAGTAAATCACGACTGATCGGAGCCGGGCGTGGGTTATTTTGCGCCAAAAATGACTTATTAACTGCGTGCTGTGCGCGTGGACGGTGTGGCATTTCTGTTTCAAAGTTGGCTCCATTTTGGAGACCTTTTGTTGGCGGTATTCTAGACCGTTGGAATGCACTAATTGGGACTGGAAAAATAAACTGATCGCTATCTTTATGACTTGATTTCTGTCGGCCAGTAATTCTATTTTAGAATGTACACAAATCGTTAGACTTTTCGATGGTGGATTATTTTTTAAAGAGACGAAAAAAAAGTCGCCGCTTGCTTTTAAAGGTTAAAGTGTTGAGTAGCAAGTTAAAAACTGTGAGAGTGAAATATTCCGGGAGGAACACGAAAGCTGTTTCTTTATCTGTAACTTCCTCCTTCTTCTTAAGAGTAAAATTTGTTTGTCAGACAAAATTTAAACATTTTAATCACAGGATTCATTTTTTTTGCATTAATTGTAATAAAACAAAATTTAACTATTTACGTTCATACAGAGCTGCCAACTCCTCCAGGTTTTATTTTTACAATTAAACTGTTAGCCACTTACATGCATTCAAACTTGATTCTTATTTTTACCTATTCGAGACGGGTTAGTCATATTTTCATTCTGAGGGTGTCGATAATCAGGGTAACAAAAATAAAACTGGTAGCCAAACTATTTTTATAGCTGTTTATTTGTGGGCTGGGTAATAATAGTTTACTTTCTTTAACTCACCACTACTTAGTTCGAATTATAAATTGTTTAGTTACACTTTTAACACACAAGGATTGGCTGTGTTCGATTTAAAGTGAAAGCAAAAATAACTCTCTCAAATTAGCTATGAACAAACTTAAGCTACCGCTTTTTATAACTTACTATCCTGATTCTGAATCCGTAAGACTATACTTATGACTCGCCCGTTCCGAAAAGGTTAATAAATTTGGTTTAACCCTTTCGAAGGCCGTAGGAGGTATACTTCCTACCCCTTTTTTATCATTTTTAATTTAGGTTTCCATTGGTTAATAACTTCAGCTCTCTTGAAGTGCGTTTGAATAAAATTGGTAACTATTTGTTAATTTAAAAAAACGTATAAAAGTTAAAATACGTAATTCCTTTTGAAGTTTGTAACATTTATAAAATTTATTTTATAAATAAAGAAAAATAAAAGTCAATAAGTTCCTAATAAGTCGTGTAAAAGATATTTACCACCCAAAAAATGCATTTTTATAAACTAAATGAGTTTTTTTTCCTTATATCAATTACTATTCTCAAAATAATTTCAGTTCCAAAAATACTTTAATTTACCTTTACTAAAAATAAATGGCCCATTAGAGGGTAGAAATTACTTTGATTACACCTTCGTTTAAATAATTTGAACATACAGAGAGAAGATTTACTATTCATCGCTACGTGCGTCAAAGATTAAGACAAATATAAATGAAAAGTCCACTAACAATGATAATTCAAATTTCATACTAATACCACTAGATAAAAGTTTCTTTAAAGAGCGTAAAAGTTGTCTGGTACGGTTAAAAATATTAGAAAATAATATAGCTTGACTGAAGATATATGTTGGTGCTGTATTCACGGGTTGCTTTAACTAAAGTTATAGGGTTTGTTGTAAAGTAAATACTTGCAGATATGTCTACACGGAATTTCAACTACTTAACAATCAACTTCTTGGTAGTGAAATAACACTTCATAATTCAGGTCTTTATATTATCTAGTGGAGAAATTAAATTAGCTAGACTAAATAAAACTGGAAGATATATGCAGGTGCCGTATTCACATCTTATAATAAAACTTATACTGTGAATAAAAGTGGAGCTGCCATCTCGAAATATCTAGTTATCCATAATATTTATCGTAATATAGAATTACTTTTCGCAATAGTGAACCTTTTCAAAAAGGAACACTACAAACATACTCCCCTCACCAGCAATTGAGATATCTGTGAACAAGGCTGCCTACTTTCTATGCCTTTTTGTAAAAATTTATCCCAGTGGTAGCTATATTTATGTTTTAATGCGTAATTTTTTATTCATTTTAGCTTATTTTCTACACCACTACACATAAATAATTTAAAAGTTCATATCCAACGACACTAAGTAACAGTTATAACTGAAAGCCTCCACACGGTTTTTGATTGGTAGCCCGACCTACCAACTTTTAAACCCTTCCATTATTATTTTTCCTAGTGGTATTAAAATGGAATTTAAACTTCAATTTTAAGCAAACAAATACGCCGTATTTGAGAAAACTTAAGTTGACAACCATGACAGTAATCCATATTAATATATGTGCTTAATTTTTGTAAGAATAGTGGCGATCAATATCATTTAAAAATTAAGATTATAAAAGAAAAAAATAGTATATAATTACTACCACTTTAAATATGAACGGAAGAGTTGGCAGGTATGCGATCAGACCATTGTGAGGTATATCCAACTTACGAAAGAGTCATTTAATACAAAATCTAGTTAAAATAAGAAAGTGGTAACAAATATATGACTAAAAATTAGTTTAGTTTATGAATATGATTTGTTTGCCTTATTCACTTGTCAACCACTACAGATTCAATTCTCAAATATATATGATGAATTTTCCTCAATTACTTTTATGAAAGGTTTTGGATTCATGCGCACAATTGGTTTACTTTTTAAATAGTCTACGCGGACTACTTATAAAAGACCGTATGGAAGCTTTTCTATGTAGAAGGTGATGCCCAAACGCTTTCTGCGTATTAATTATAAATCATAGTATTTATTAGAGCCATTTCGTTTTTAGGCCATTCCATAAAATAAAATACCTATCTACACTTTTGCGTAAATATTTTTATCAGAATTTAATTTATATAAAAAATTATGTATAATTAATTTATGTATAAATTATTATGCCTCAGTGAAGACCTCAGCACAGATTACTATAAGCGAGAAATTCGATACTTTAGTAGCCCAAACGTAATGACATCCTCTACTGCGCAGTTTATGTTCGTTGGGTCGAACTCCTAAATAGATCCCTACCGAGGACTTCTCTCTTCTAGTAGGTATTGATTAATGTCATCCCTTTAAGACCCAGTTCGTTCGTTCGTTCGTTGTTTTAGAACTGGGCATCTGAGGTCTAAATGGCCCTTATCCCATTCATCATGAAATATCCCAAAGGGACATACATAAGAAAGTTGTATTGGTGGTTCGGAAAAGAACCTGAAATGCGATAAAATAATGAAAGGCATCATGAAAGATGTATAGCAGGCTTGATGGTGAGGTTCTTCATCTACGTCTTTAGAGCTGGGAGCAGGGAGATGATTTTCTCGTCTTTCAAAAGTTCCTGAAGTTCTTTAATGATCCTTAGGAACTTCTCTGCACTGCTGGGGGCATCTTGTGGTCTACGCGTGAAGGTGCGATGATTTCGCTTCGGACGAGCACCACAGCCCGTAAAACAGACCGGGTGATCGCCTTGACAATTGATGCATTTGGTCGGAAGGGAGAGAGGTTTCACGCACTGGTAGGTAAAATGTGCTCCTGCACATTTCATGCAGGCTGGATCACTTGAGCATGCTTTCTGTGTGTGTCCAAATTTTTGGCACTTGTGGCACTGGATGGCGTAACGCCCTCCGTTAAATTTCTCGATTTGGACTGGTAAGGACAGCAGATTCTTTGTGAAAATAAAGTCCCGATGTTCTGGGAAGTCATGGAATATCACTAGAAAAAGGGGGAGGACTTTAAGACCCAGTCTGCAGGATCAAGCATGTTAAATACTAACCCAATATGTGCATAGTGGTAACTTGTTAATTTTAAAACAAATTTAAACTGAGTAAAACTTTTCTTTACTTACTTACCATTTCAATAAGAAAAATATCCATTACAAGTATGAAATCAAATCTTGAAGTTATGATGTTATACAAGCAAGGTGCTTGTCTCCCTTTTAACCCCTTGGGGACGGGTGATTCAGAAAAGCATTTGTACAAAATCAGAATCAAGTTGTAATTAAATAAAAAGCGGTAACTTAAATGTAGTCGTTGCTAATTTGACAGACTTACTTTGTTTTTACTTTAATTATTGTTAGTTTAATCATATATGTAATCAATGTTAATTCAAAGTATAACTAAATAGTTTTATTTTGAACTAAAGTAATGGTGATTTAAATAAATCAAACAATTATAACTCCGCCCACAAATAAACTGCTAAAGAATTACTTTGATTACCAGTTTTATCTTTTTATCCTGATTGATACAGTTTCATGCTGTCACGTATTTGTGACAGTCGGCGCGAAAGGGTTTACAGCCATCCCATAGACTGCTGAACCAACACCTCCTAGAATAAGGAAGGCCTCAGCACGGATCAAATTAGTAGTCCGATGTGACGAAGTTAACTGCGCAGTTGATGAAAAATAAGAAAGATGTCATTACGTTCGGGGTACTAAGCTGCGCAGTGGTTGAAAATACGAAATAAGTCAATACGTTTGGACTACTAAAGGATATTTATGGTAACCAGTGCAGAGGCCTACTCTTTTCTAGGAGGTGTTGGCTGAACTCAAATTGTCCTTTATTTTAACTTCTTATACTATTTCATGATGTATGGGATAGGGGCCTTCTGCGCGGCCCAGGTGCCCAAGTTTTATAAATAAATAAATAAAGAAAAAATTATAATATATTCGAGTGTGGACGGATTACCTTTATTATCTTAGTTCATAACAAATGACTTTCCTGGAAATTTTTAGATTTTGTACTATTAATGCAAGATACAATTAGCACTTTCAAACAGCTATTAGTCATCAGAGCTGAAAGCCTATACGTACCAAGACGGAAAAGAGCAAATACTGGTACAAAAGGTGTTTCATTCTAATTTTTATTTTTTTTTTATTTTTTTTATTTTGAGAAGCATCAAATATCTGAAACTACCGATATTTTATTATACAATTATACCTTACACGTAAAACTGCTTCTTTCTTGATATGATGTGGATATTATTGAATAAATTAAGAAAAAGTATAAATTGTCTCCTCCTGAAAACAAGTTATAACTGAAATTATTTTACTACCAGCTTTTCCTCCATTCCGTCTCGCTTTCATCCATGCTGGTTTTAGATAAAGCTAAGGTAAACAGGTTGGATAACAGAGTTAAAGTCAAATAGTGGTAAAAATTTGTATTCCAATTAAAAGAAATTATAGACTGTATTTCTAATTATTTAAAAATTATTCATACTCTATTTTCACCAATAAAATATTCATCGTAAATCCTGCCATGTTTATAGTAATTTATGCCATTTTTATCTAATTCACTTTTACAGAGAGGGAATCAAAATGAAATTTCATAGATTGAATAGAAGAGGGAAAATGCCTGTTTAAAATCAATTAGATTCTATCTTTGAAATGAAGGACGAACTCTTTCAAAGCATAAAAAATGCTATTGTGACAAAAACCAGGCATGATATTAAAGATAAGAAAATATTGCTCTTGACATTATCGAACAAAATTTATTTATCATTTTTTTAAAGCATAACTTATTTTGCTATGATTAAATCACTCTTTATTTTTTGCTTATCTCTTTATTTTTTATTCTCTTTTAGGTTGATAAGTTTATTTGAAAGTAAACATATTTTTTCGCTTCATATTTGTTGTACTTTAATATTAAAAAAAAAGCATATAATAATTTTAAATTAGTTTATTTTATTGAAATAATAACAAATTAAAATATTTCTTTCGAAATATATATTAAAATAAATCTATATTTTATGTTATTTCCTTAGTAGATGGTTCGTGTATACTGTAACCTTTTACACTTAGATTCTGAATTGAAAATTTTTGTATAGTAAAAATTAATAACCGTATTATTTAACCGGTTTACTTTATAAGTTTTAAAAATAAACGAACTATATTATGCATTACTATTCAGTGCTTACACAGGACTGCCAACTTTCGATGCTTTTTGTAAAAAGTTATAGTGGTAGCAAAGTTTACAGTTTAATGTATTGTATTTTTTATTCATTTAAACTTATTTTCCATACCACTGCACATAAATGATTTAAAAGTTCATATGCAACGTCACTTTGTTTCAGCTCTTTCGTGATAAGGCTCTTAAAATGTTTGCAAAATTACCAAAAATTCAGAAAGCTTTAATTTATGAAGTCTACCACTCTGGAAAATATTTCACAAAAAAGTAGCAGTTGGCAGGACGCTACCACTGTGACTTACTTTTCAATTTATTCATATTCAAAACAAAAGCAATATTTGCAATAACTTTCAACTGTAATATGCGAAAATACACTGCCAGCCAACTGCTACGCTTTTTGAAAAATATTTAATAGTGTAGTAGACTTTTAGAAACGAAAGCTTTCAGAATGTTTGGTAATTTTTCTAACATTTTAAAAGCATTAGCGTATGGAAAGTAAGTTTGAATAACTAAAAAATTATATATTAAAACATAAACTTAGCTACCACTTGAATACATTTTTACAAAATGCGTAGAAAGTTGGCAGCCCTGTATCATACAAAAAGCTCATAGCTACCACACTGCCTGCTGACCACAAAGAACTCACACAATGCTAAGTAATTCACGATGGAAGGAATAGCATAGCTAAAGAAGAAGAAGATAATACAAAAAGTGTCGAACTTTAATACGTTTTAATAAAATTTTGAATTTTATTAATCCACACATTTTGCATTTTTATTCGCCCATGGCAACCCTGTATCAATTTAATCTCTTTAATTATTTAATTAATTTAATATTAAAAGAGTTAAGAAACGTTTTAATCATGTGAGTTAGAACAATTACTATTATCATTTTATA
Organism: Parasteatoda tepidariorum; assembly: GCF_043381705.1. NCBI lineage: Eukaryota > Metazoa > Arthropoda > Arachnida > Araneae > Theridiidae > Parasteatoda > Parasteatoda tepidariorum. The sequence goes on from NC_092209.1 coordinate 12,824,377, forward strand.
ATTTTTAAATCAAAATAAGAAAAGATACGAGAATATATATGAAGTTTTCTTCGAGATAACATTTAGTTATTTCTCTGCCATCTGGCTCTATTTTCTTTACTGTTTTGATAATTCTCTCAATTCATTCAACTTTGGAGCATTTTTTAGAGTGACAAGCAACTCAGAAAATGCTTCTTGTCATGCGGTGTAAATGTGTGGCTTGTCGTGGATTGTCAAGCGTTATCTGAGGGCTACTTGTAATGCAACACCAGAACATCATTCAACTCTCTCCTCTTCCCCCCTTCCCCCTACGTGAGAGGACGTATCCCAATTATATTTGTCGCGGACACAGAAGCACGACGTTGTTTCATCTGGTTGGGAGATGACGAATTGCCAGTGATGTTGGCCCGTTTGGTAGAAGCCTAATTAGTTAATGAACAATCCGAGAAATGAGCTTTCAACATTAGGGCCCGTGTGTAAAGTTAGGAATGGATAGTCATAGTCTCAGGTCTAAAAAAATCTTTAATAGTCAGAAAAAAATATTTAGCGAAAATCTTAAATGTTAGAAAGTATGCAGGTTCATGCACACCTGACAAAAAAATTAAAAACTAGTGTCAATTTTGTTATAAAAAAGCTGAAAATTTCTTGGTATTAGTCATTTTTGAATTAAAACTTCATAACCCACTACCTTCAATATATATATATATATATATAATATATATATATATATATATATATATATNTTATACTCACTTGCATTTCTTTCGAAACTTAAACAAAATAATTAAATATTTTTGAAACCTCAAAATTCACAAAATGCTGTTCATTATTTTTTTCATTTTGTATTTATTCTGTAGTTGATTACGAAATGAATAAAAGTGCATGTATTAAAAAGAATTTTTAATTTATTTAAAAAAAAGTTCATTCGATTTCAGTTTATACATAATTAATTTTTCATTTTCTTTCGTAAGGTTCATTATAAATTGAGTTCGTGTGCATGACCCACTTAAAATATTGATATAATAGGACTTAATTTGGTAGAATAACTGTTACATATTAAGAGCAAAATTTAGAATTTTTTAAATTCAATTTCTTACAGAAATATGGGTCAAATATGGGAGGAAATATGGGAAGTTTATCTTACATTCAAAATAAGCGACAGTGGACTCAAACAGCACAAGAAATCTGTGAGGAGTTGATTGCTACTAGGCAGAAAACTGTGTCAGTAACTACTGTGCAATGTTGACAGACTTCGTGACTATGGCTTAAACGTTTGTGTAGCAGCTGCTAAAAAACCTCGTTAGAAAAAATAAAACATAGTTAAACAAAGGCTAAAAAACACGTTAACTGGTCTTTAGAACAGTGGGTAAACGTTTTGTTTACTTTCGAGTCAAAATTTGAATTGTTTAGAAGCAAACAAAGGTTGTTTGTCAGTTGGTGAATGTATGACAAATCAATGTTCACTACCAAACATGAGCACGATGACGGTTCATGGATGTTCATGGTGTGGGGGTGTTTTGCCTGTTTCAAAGTTGGATCCTGTAAGAGTAGGGGGAATTATGGATTAAAAATATCATCACAGAATATTGCAACGTTACGCGTTTCCTCGTGGCAAAAGAATCGTTGGTCAATGATTTTTTTGATTTTTTTAGCAAGATTACGATCCGAAATATTCATCAAAATTGTGTAGATTGTGTAATTTCCTTACTTATCTGAAATACATGGATTGGCTCCCTCTATCCCCCGTTAAAATTCTATTGAACTAATATTGGATGTGGGATGAAATGTTAGAAAAATGAAATGTATCAATCAAAACAAACTTTGGGAATCTTTCTAGTTGCTGGAAGCAGATCTAACTAGAACTTTTTTTTTATATATAACCGTTGTTGAACAGCAGATCCAATTTTGGATTTACGACTACTAATGTTTAACTCCGTAGCTTTGTAATTTTGAGCCAATCCAGAAGACATGGAAATGAAACTCCTGGATCAGTACCCCCAGAGGTTTGATTTGTTAAGGGAACATGGAAGACAGCTTTAACGTACATCAGTCACCATTTACTACATGGGAAGTCTTCCGCAATCGGGGTTCGAACCAACGAACTCTTGAACAGGGGCCCATCGCCCTACCGAATAGGCTCTCCTGGACCCCTTGTCGAATTATTGCGGTGATCAAGAATGTTTTAAGTTAACCCTTTCTGGTGCAGTGTTACCAGTTAGGCAACACTAATTCTTGGAATATTATAAACCGCTAAAAATGTAAAATTTATTGCTCTTCAACGTGTAGTAACCAGTATTCTTTAAACAGCGAAGGTCTAACGCATGTCCCTTCATTTTTAATGTTCACCTGAGGTCGTAGTAGCGAAGGAATAAAATTTTGAATCGAAGTTTGTTGTTCTGTAACGAATCAACTTTTTTAAAATTATGAATTGCATTTTTATGACAAAATTTTTTTCATATCACTACAACAGACCTGCCAACTTTTAATCCCTTCCATTATCATTTTTCCCAGTGGTACTAATATTAAATTAAAACTTCAATTTTAAGCAAACAAATACGTTGTATTTGAAAAAAATTAAGTTNTAAATAGTTTTATTTTGAACAAAGTAATGGTGAATTAAATAAATCAAACAATTATAACTCCGCCCACAAATAAACTGCTAAAGAAATACTTTGATTACCAGTTTTATCTTTTTACCCTGATTGATGCATTTTTATGCTGGCACGTATTTGTGACAGTCGGCGCGAAAGGGTTAAAGTCAACTTGACAAAGTGTTTTGAAATTTAAGAAAAATATCCCGTATAAAATATTTATACTACCACCTTTATTAATAATAAAATAATATTATATTTTCTAGTATCTTCTTATTAATATATAAGTGTATAATAATATAAAACGCTCTCGTCAAAGGCAAGCCCCATTAGGATAGGAGGCTTGCCAGATTTCTAAGGATTTAGTTGGTACCATTTCTTTTTAAAATGTGGAGTATAAACTCTGGCTTATCAACACTCAGTTACAGGGTTGCCAACTGCCCAGCTTTCTTTAAGTTAATTTATACAGAGCTGCCAACTTTCTACGCTTTTTGTAAAAATTTATGCTAGTGATATTATGATTATTATAACCGTCCTTGAACAGCTGACCCAATTTTGGGTTTACGACTACTAACGTTAATCCACGATCCGTCTACCACTGAGGATATTTCATTTCAGCATAATGGTCTGTGCAAGCTGGATGTGGAATTCGTATCGACCAGCCATCGCCGGGATCGAACCCCGGTTCACCACATTGGAAGGCTAACGCTCTATCCCCTGTGCCATCTCGGCTCCTAATCGAATTATTTTATTTTATTTTATAACCGTCCTTGAACAGCTGACCCAATTTCGGGTATACGACTACAAACGTTCAATTCCGTAGTCTTATAATTTTAAACTCAATCCAGAAGACAAGGGAACTCCTGGGTCGAGTATTGGGAGAAATTTGTCTACATGGAGGACATTTTGATGGGGCTAACTCGCATTTGCGTTACATGAAGAGGAAGACCACGAGAACCTCCCACGGTTAGCATGACGGCAAGGGAACTCTAACCCATGATCCGTCTTCCACTGAGGATATTTCAAGTCAGCACTGGGGTTGGTGCATGCCGGATGCGGAATTCGTATTGACCAGCCATCGCCGGGATCGAACCCCGATTCACCTCATTGGTAGGCGAACGCTTTATCCCCTGATCCATTGCGGCTCTTATCGAATTATTGTAGTGATCAAGAATGTTTTATGTGAACCCTTTCTGTTGCATTTTTTCCAGTTTGTCAACGCTAATTCTATAAATATTATAAAATGTAAAATTTGTTGCTTGTAAACATTTAGCAACCAGTATTCTTTAAACAACGAAAGGCTAACTCATGTCCCGTCATTTTCAATGCTCACCTGAGGTATTAGTAATGGATGAATGGCTTATTCTTTTTAATTGCCTAAAATTTGAAATCGAATTTGGGTGTTTTGTAAGGAATTAACTTTTTAAAAATATGAATTTCATTTTTATGACTAAAATTTACATACCAGTATAATAATTTTAAAAGTCAACTTGACGCTGTGCCTAGAAATTTAAAAAAAATACCTTATACGAAATGTTTAAACTGCCACCTTATTTAAGAAAAAAATAATATTATTCTTTCTAGTATCTTTCTTAACGTATCTTATACTCAGATTTGGTTGTAATTTAACAGAGGCCTCGACAAAGCCAATTAGTCTCAATTGTCGTTTCATATCATCAGAGGAAGGAGTGAGGGCAGGTACATGTCAAGATTGAAGCTTTTCTTCATATTAGCATCGAAGTTTTAAAAAGGGCGAGTCCTAATTGGATAGAGGGCTTGCTAGGGTTGTAAGATATTTATTAGTTGGTACCAGTTCTCCTTAAATATGTATAATAGTAATATTTTTTTAATTTTGATTTATCAATAATCGGTTATAGGGATGTCAACTGCTCTACTTTCTTCCAATCAATTTATATGAGACTACCAACTTTCTAGGCTTATTGTAAAAATTTATTCTAGTGGTAGCTATGTTTATATTTTAATGAATTATATTTTTACTCATTTAATCTTATTTTTCACACCACTACATAAAAATGATTCGTATACAGCGCCTATTTATTTTAGGTTTTTCGTGGTGAGGTTTTTAAAATATTAACAAAATTGACGAAAATTCTGAAAACTTTAACTTTTAAATGTCTACCACTCCATGAACTATTTTGCAAACAGTGTTGTAGTTTGCAGATCTGTTTATAAAGTGGTTGTGAGTTAAAAACTGAAACTTACAGGATTACAGCATACCTGCCAACTCTTCCGGATTTGTCGGAAGTTTTTATTTTCATATTTAAAGTGGTAGCAATACTCATGTTATTCCAATTAACTTTTTGAATTATAATGATAATTATGAATGAGTTTGACGACCACTACATATAATTAATTACAATAAATATATAAAAGCATAATAATCCTTGCTCAAGCGAATTTCAACAGGATCAAAATATAAATATATTTTTGAGCCACTCTGAAAATCCATTTTCGGAAAGAGTGAAAGTTGGCAGTTATGTAATAAGTGCTTTAGCACGCCCCTTGAAATGCCCATAATCATATCTGCAAAACTTGTACGGCATATTGAGAAAATTTTCCCAGTGGTAGGAACATTAACCCCCTGGCGCATTAAGTTTAAAGTTTCAAAAAAAAAAAATTAAGCTATTACGACAAATCAATAACCTAAAAAGATTTGCAGATAAGTTCTATTTGTTGGATAATTATGCTAATAGAGATATCAAAATAGTTTTATTTTTAGAAAATTCTTCCAAAATTCATCCTTGTTATACAACCACTTTGTAAGATCTTTTCAAATGACAGTGCAAGTTGGCAAGCAGCATTTATCGGGGTATTTTGCAAAACCTTTTTTGTAACACAAAATGGTGCGTCATTTTGAAGCAGTTGTTTGGGGAAAAATGAGTCACACTTACAATGATAGTTTGGCAGCAGTCCCTAAAACAAACCGCCATCAACTAATTCCGTTCGCATTTGTAAAACAAAGAGAGGAATTAGAGTGCGGACCATTTACGCAACTAAGTGGTTGCACGTGGTATATTTCGAAAGATAGAAACGCGTTATCTTGACACTGCTTTAGAACCAATTGGTGGACAGAAAAGGAACGTTAATGACAATTTCCGAGAAAATGGATGCTTATTTTTTCTGCGAGGACACATAACGTTTAACCTAGGAATTTTGGCGATACGCTCAACGCTTTTCCATTGCTTATTATCGACACTTAACTGAGTCTTCTTGCAATAAGCAGATAGCTTATGGTTGTACAACTTTTGAATTTTTATGGCGTTGTTATAATAATTTTGTTATTAAAAATTCAGGACAAAACGTTTCGAGGTCTCGTGTCTAAAACAAAGGAGAAATGTTTTAATAATAACAATTATTTTGGTTTCGGAAGATGTAATTTTAATGACATTATCCAATATGTTAATTACTAAAATAAATTATTAGTTATTTTAAATTTAACTTTCGAAGAAAAAATACATACAGTTTAATGCAAATATTTTAATTTCATTATAAATTTATTATAAGTTTTGCTTCTAAAATAATATATATTTCGCAAAATAAATTAATAATTTAAGTAAATTATTTCCACGTCAAACATGCTGAGATGCCAACTTCTCCTGACACACCAAAATACTTAAAAAAAACGGTAAATAATTACAAAGAAAATTTTGCAAATATTTGATTATTTGTGCTTGCTTTTTAAACCGTATAACATATGATTTAACTACCGAAAAGTGGTGAATTATATAAGCTTACGAATTAGGGTATAGTAAAAAAAATCATGCGAAAAAAAATTTAGATAAACATATTCTTTATCGCGTTGATGGTTCCACATAGTGGAGAGATGTAGCTCTCCGGAGCTGATGGTACCTCGTCCTCTGGCAACGATTATGAGCAGCTATCAAACTTGCTTCTTACGTTCTCAACGATAATGAGCTACATGTTACGCTGTTTTAACTCGCAGAGCAGGAACTTCGAAGTTACTTCTTAAGGGAGATATTTCAAAGTTGTATAGCTAAAAGACTTCAGTAGACTTCAAATACACCGCAAATTCTTTTATTTTATCGTCATATATTTAAATAGAGTACATCTATTGTTCATGGATTGTAGAATAAAACATTGCCAGGTCCAACACGTGGACTATGTCCTTCCTGTATGCTCCAGGGAGTAGATAAAAATTTAAATCAACATTTTAAAGTTGATGATGAGTTATAGTAAATTTTATGATGCATCCAATAATTAGAGAATAAAATTGCAGAACTTATAAATGGTGATATCCAAAAATCGACAGTCTTGGAGCACACAGGGGGAAAATCAAAGACGCCGCGCAAAAAAAGGAAGCCGCAGCAAGCTCGAGATATTCACGGGGAATACTGGTCTATCTCCAAAAGATAGCTCCTTAGCGGTTGCGAGAATCTCTCAAGACGAGCTAGGAGTCGAGCCCTAGAGATCCTGCAAAGGCAACGAAGAGGGCGCTCCTGTTGAAGACAGCCCAATAGGTATCAGGAAAAGTAAACATTGTGGTGATCCCATGATCACATCACATTCTTAATCACTCTTCTACAGGGAATATGATAAATTACAGACTGTTTTATTTCTCGTAAAATCCATATTATCGATCTTCATGTTATCGACCATAAAAGTAAAACATTGCCTCAACAGCCCATTGTGGGCCAGGGTGATCATGGACGTTAAGACTCCACAATCGACTATTGTAAATTCCATATTTTCGATAATTATTATTTTTCAAGAAAATACGATAAATTGTAGACTGTTTTTGTAATTTTCATATAATCGATTTACAAATATTTATAGATCTACAAGAAAGTTCTGTCCGCAAAAGAACATGTACTTTTATACAAACATTTCACTAAATAAAGTATAAAATACAAGCATATATAAAATACAAATATGAATAGAATAGAATATACAAACATTTCACTAAATAAAACGTCTTTATTATTATTGTTGTTGTTATCGTTTTTATTGCAACAAAACATGTAGGGGAAATAAAATATTCCTCTAAATAAAACGACTTTATTATTATTGTTGTTGTTCTTGTTTTTATTGCAATCGAACATGTAGAAATAATAAAGCATCTCCCTTGATAAAAGGCCTTTATTATTATTATTTTTAGTATTATTATTGTTTTTTTTTCTTCTTTTCTTTGCAACCAAATATGTAAAGAAATTAAAATATTTCACTAAATAAAACGTCCTTCTTGTTTTTATAATTATTACTGTCCTTAATGCAAACAAACATGCAAAGAAAATAAAACATTTCACTAAGTGTAACGTCTCTATTATTGCTATTATGATTATTATTACACATTATTATTGTTCTTATTGCAACCAAGGATGCAGGAGAAATAAAACATATCACAAAATAAAACGTCTTTCTTTTCAGAATTATTTTAAAAAAATTTTGTTTGCAGCCTTGCACGTAAAATAAAATTAAAAAAAAAATCTGTCAGTCAGTAACATAATTTAAGTTTATTGAAAAAAAAGTATGCTCATTTTGAATTGTAATCAGATTTTATTTCAAACTGAATAAATCAATTTTATAACAGTTATATCACAGATTGCACCCATTTTGCATGTCAAAATCACAATCGCTTATCGCTGAAACATACCTGTCATTTATGATAAATAGACATCAGACGAAAAGTTCTTGAATTCTTGAGGGAAGGGGGGGGTTAAATCGTGACGTCATGGATTGAGATGGGAGGATCTCTGATTACTCCCTTAGGAATTTTATCGGAGCATGCATGAGCACGAATTTATCGCCAGAGCTGTTTCATGATGAAGACATAACTTACAGATATAGATAAAGATGAAATCCACGACATTATCATAGTGATATTCAGATACTGATAAAAAGAAATCTGTCTCTATTTAAATTAAAGTTGAATTAGTCTGTCGAGAAAGTACTTTAGTTTTCAAGGGATACCTCTTATTTAACACAATGTAAAGCTGAATTAGTTTGTCGGAAAATCACTTTAATTTTCAAGGGATACCTCTTATTTAGCACAATGCAAAGTTGAATTAGTCTGTCGAAAAAGTACTTTAGTTTTCAAGGGATACCTCTTATATAAGACTTATTTAAAACAATGTAATTTGATTAGACTATGCATTAAACACACATCACTTTAACTTTTTGCATAATAGTGAGTTATATTAAAAACGTTATTCATTTTAAACTATTTGAAATATGAGTATAAAGCATTTCAAAGTACTTTATTTTCATTCAAGTACAGAATTTAAATAATAGGAAATACGTTACAACTCCTTTGCCATTTCCGTAGACTGGGAAAGTATTTTTCATGGTAGTATCTTAAAAAGTAGGAATTTTATAAGGAACAATAGGAGTTTTTAGAATTTCAAAGAAGTCTTCAGGATTTTGGAAGTTTTTACATTTTCAGTTTAAGAAAATTTCTGGAAATTTCTTAAACAGTTTTGAATTTAAATACGTAGATAAAATGTCTGATAAATTATTTGTCACATAGAAGAGAGGGGAACCTTTTTTACATATTTGGTAATAAAATATAGAAATTATTATTTTGAACACATCAAGTATTTTTCATCCATTTTTGATGTATAAACTAGTTTTGAAGATACACTTTCTTAACATTATTTTTCAGGTTGTTTTTGTCCACATAAGTCCCATGTACTGAAGCTAGTGTGGGTTGGAGTAGGCTTAAAACTGTTAGTTTAATCTACAGTCTTTAATATAAAGAAGGCGAGTAAGTTCAAAATGAAACTAATGTTAGTAGAAAAATACATTCTTGTATAAATAATTTTAACCCTCTCAATAATAATTAATGTTGAAGGCTTACAAATGCTAAAATTTCAAATTTTCTCACTTTCATCAGGGGATTTTTCTTGCATATTTGACGGGGGAGTAAATGTTGAGTTTTACCAACTAACTTCATTTATAATATTATGATGAAATTATGTAGTCACTGAAAAACCACGTACCAGGAATTCAATATGCTATACACATGGTTAAATGTTTTGTAAGTAATAGAGGTGAAAGTCGGGAATTCGGGAGGTAGATGCTTCGAATCCTGACGTAACACTGAATGTATATTTGTGATGCCCTTCTCTAACTTAGGTTATTCAAATATCAGTTATTCAGCTTGAAAAGGTCTTATAAGCAGCAATTTGTAATAAACATTCAAGCTTGCAGTTGCAGTTCATTTACTTCGCACAAGAGCTGCACAATGGGTTATTGGTGACGATCTGGGAAACATCCCTGAGGATGATCCGGAAACATTCCATCATAATTTTGATCCTCTGCAGCGGGGATGGTAGGTATCCCAGCTTCGGTAGGCCGACTTTACGTTCATAATGGAGTTTTGTTTCAAATAAATGTTCATAATAGAATTTTGTTCAACATGTTAAGATATCCATTAGCATAATTATCCAACTAACTAATCAAGTTTTTCAGAGTACCTATCCATGAATGGATATCTGCTCTTTCATCTAAATTGAAGAATATGTGGTGGAAGGGAAAGGAGGTGCTGCGTTAACATTAAGTTAAATCTCAGAATGAACAATAATTGATAAAATCAATTCTGGGTAATTATCCAACAAATAGATCTTATCTACAAATCTTTTTAGGTTATTAATTCTTTGTGGTAGCTTAAAATTTTTTTTTCTTGGAACTTTAAACTTAATGCGCCGAAACGTTGACGTTGCTACCACTGGGAAAATTTTTTCAATGGCCTTACAAGTTGGTAGATATGAGTATGGGCATTTCAAGGTATGCGCTAAAGCAGCTAAAAATCTGCACGTTTTAGTTTTTAACTCGCAACCACTTTATAAACGGATCTGTCAACTGCAACACATTTTTCTAAATAGTTCATAGAGTGGTAGACATTTAAAAGCCAAAGTTTTCAGAATTTTTGGTAACATTTTAAAAACCTCACCATGAAAGACCTAGAATAAATTGGCGTTGCATACGAATCATTTTTATGTAATGGCGTGAAAAATAAGATTAAATCAGTAAAATATAAATCATTAAAACATAAACTAGAATAAATTTTTACAAAAAGGGTAGAAAGTTGGCAGCCCTGTATAAATTAATTTGAAGAAAGCTACACTGCTCAAAATTATTAGGGGAGCACATGGCTCCCCTAATTTTTTTGAGCAGTGTAGATGGTTGGCATCCCTGTAACCGTATAAACCAAAATTAAAAATACACCGCGATTTTACAACATAATAAGAAAGAGCATCAACTAACATCTAAGAAATCTAGCAAGCCCTCTCTATCCTGTTGGGGCTCGCTTTTTTTGAAGCTTTCTGACTGAAATATATAACCATAATAATACGAAGGTACTAGAAAGAATATTATTATTCTATTTATATTAAAGGTGGTAGTTTAAATATTTGATAAGAGGTATTCTTTTTGAATTTCAAGGCACATCGTCAAGTTGTCTTTCTAAATTATTGCAGTGGTACTTAATTTTAGAAATAAAATGCAATTCATAATTTTAAAAAGTCAATTCTTTACAGAACAGTAAAATTTGATTAAAGATTTTAATCAGGCAATTCATTCGCCACTACAACCTCAGGTGAACATTAAAATTGAAGGGACATGCGTTATTTTTTCGTTGTTTAAAAGATACTGGTTGCTAAACGTTTAAAAGCAGTAAATTTTAGAATTTTAGCGGCTTATAATATTTGTTCAATTAGTCTTGCCCAAACTGGAACCACTGCACCGGAATGGGCTAACATAAAACGTTGTTGATCACGGCAATAATTCGATAGGAAGCAATGATAGCTCATTAGAAAAAGCTCTCGCCTTCCAATATGGTGAACCGGATTCGAATTCCATCCATGGCTGGTCGATACGAACTCCACACCAGGCTCGCATCGAACACAGTGCTGACGTAAAAATATCCCCAGTCCAGTGATAAACTGATCATGCCATCAGACTAACAGTATTATTTTCATATTTGTTTCAAATAAATGCTTATAAAGAAATTTTTGCTTCCGCTTTTACTTATTTCTATATATGTTTTGAGTGGTGCTTTGAAGTACCTTCAGTAAACTAAAATTAACCTTTAAAAAAAGTGTGTAAAAGACGTTTTATTTCAAACCCTTCCTCTGCCTTCTTAACTGGAATTGCAGGTAAGTTAGAGATTAATTGATGCCAATTCGAATGTCTCAGCTAATTGCAGTATTCAAAGTAGTAGAAAAATAACAACTGGAGAGAGCATAATTTGTTAAATTTCGGCAGTACTTAAAAAAAATATATTGCATGATTATAAGGTCTTACACATTTACCTATCATTTTAATGTAATTGCCGGGATTTGACCTTACTATGCTTTATCTGAAATAACTTTTTAGTGCTAGCAAAATTTATGCTTTAACGTTTGATAAGGAAATTCTGGTAAATAAATTTGATTAGAAATTATTTTGCTCAATACTAAGTAATATTAATCTAAGAGTTCAAATCAAGTGCCACTTTTTTAAATGTTCAGTTTTGCATACTTGCCAACTTGCACTGTCATTTGAAATCCCCATAACTTGCCAACTTGCACTGTCATGTAAGTATAAAGATCTTTCAAGGTGGTTGTATAACAATAATGATATTTGATAGAATTTTCTAAAAATAAAACTATTATATCGATTAGCATAATTTTCTAACAAATGTAGATTTTATCTGCAAATCTTTTTAGGTTATTGATTCGTTGTGGTAGCTTTAAGAAAATATTTTTTGAAACTTTAAACTTAATGCGCCAAAACGCTAATGTTGCTACCTATAGGAAAGTTTTCTCTATGGCCTTACAAGTTGGCAGATATGAGTATGGGCATTTCAAGGTGCGTGCTAAGCAACTAAAATACTTTTAAGTTTTAGTCTTTTAACTCGCAACCACTTTGTAAACAGATCTGCCAACTGCAACACATTATGCAAAATAGTTCATAGAGTGATATTCATTTAAAAGTCAAAGATTTCAGAATTTTTGGTAATATTTAAAAAATTTCACCACGAATGATCTAGAATAAATTGGTGCTGTATACGAATCATTTTTATGCAGTGGTCCGAAAAATAAGATTAAATGAGTAAAATATAATTCATTAGAACATAAAATAAACACTAGAATAAATTTTTACAATATGCTTAGAAAATTGGCAACCCTGCGAAAATTTAGTTGAAGAAAGCGGAGCAATTGATATCCACATTCCCGAATATTAATAAACCAATATTAAAAATTACCACTATTTTACACATCTTAGAAACCTCGCAAGTGCTCTGTCCAATTGGGGCTCGCCTTCTTTAGAACTTTGAAATTGATGTAGAAGATACTCAGGCAGAAAATACTAGAAAATATAATATTTTATTGTTAATTAAGGTGGTATTTTAAATAGTTAGTACAAGGTATTTTACTGAAATTCTAGGCACAGCGTCGAGTTGTCTTTCAAAATTATTGTACAGGTATATAAATTTTAGTCATAAAATGCAATTCATATTTTTAAAAAGTTAATTCTTTACAAAACAGCAAAATTCGATTTCAAATTTCAGGCATTTAAAAAGAATAAACAATTCATTCGCAACTACGACTTCAGGTGAATATTAAAAATGAAGGGACATGCGTTAGCTTTTCGTTGTTTAAGGAATACTGGTTGCTAAATGTTTAAAAGCAACAAGTTTTACATTTTTTGAGGTTTATAACAATAGTAGAATCAGTGTTGCCAAACAGGCAACACTGCAACCGAAAAGGTTAACTTAAAATATTCTTGATCACCACAACAATTCGATAGGGGGGCCGGAATTGCCTGGTTGGTAGGGCACTAGACAAATGTCCAAGTCGTCTTGGGATCGATCCCCGCTGGCTGAAGATTCCCCGTGTAGTAAATGGTGACTGTTGCACGTTAAATCTGTCGAGTCTCAAAGTCCTCCATGTTCCCATAACAAATCATACCTCGGGGGGTACGGACTCAGGAAATTCCTTGTCTTTTGGTTTGGTTCGAAGTTACAAGGCTACGCAGTTGAACATTGGTAGTCGTAAACCCTAAATTGGGACCGATATTCAACGACGGTAAGAATAGAATAATTCGATAAGCGCCGCGATGGTTTAGGGGGTCGAGCGTTCGCTTACCAGTGAGGCGAACCGGGTTCGAATCCCAGTCGATGCGAATTCCGCATCCGGCTTGCAACGACCACAGTGCTGACATGAAATATCCCCAATGGTAGACGGATCATGAGTTAGAGTCCTCTTGCCGTCAGTCTAACCGTGAGAGGTTCTAGTAGTCATTCTCTCAATGTAACGCAAATGCGGGTAAGCTCCATCAAAAAGTCCTCCACGAAGGCAAATTTCTTCCAATACTCGATCCAGGAGTTCCCTGGTCTTCTGGATTGGGCTCAAAATAACAAGGCTATGGAGTTGAAGATTAGCAGTCGTAAACCCATGAAATAATAATTCGATAAGAAGCCGAGATGGAACATGCGATGGAACGTTCTCCTTCCAGTGAGATGAACCTGGTTCGAACCCCAGCAATGGCTGATCGATATGAATTCCGCTTCCGGCTTGCGCAGAACACAGTTCTGATGGAAATATCCACAGTGGTAGACGGATCATCCGTTAGAGTCTCCTTGGGCCAGACTTATCGTGAAAGATTTTCGTAGTTTTCCTCTCCATGTAACGCAAATGGGGGTTAGTTCACTCAAAAAGTCCTCTACGAAGGCAAATTTCACCCAATACCTGCTCCAAGAGTTCCCTTGTCGCCTGGATTGGGTTCAAAATTACAACGCTACGGAGCTGAACGTTAGCAGTCGTAAACCCAAAATTGGGTCAGCTGTAGAACGACTGTTATAGTAATTATAATATCACTAGAATAAATTTTTTCAAAAAGCGTAGAAAGTTGGCAGCCCTGTATAAATTAACTTTAAGAAAGCTGAGCAGTTGTCATCCCTGTAACCGAAAATTGATAATCCATAATACTCCACTATTTCGCAGTTTAGAAAGATAAGGTACCAACTAACATCTTAGAAATCTAGCAAGCCCTCTGTTCAGTTGGGGTTTACCTTTACCTATACCACTCGAAAAAATTATGTAAATTTGTTTAACGAGAAGATACTAGAAAAAATAATATTATTTTATTGCTAATAAAGGTGGTAGTTTAAATATTTCATACGGGGTATTTTTTTTTTAAATTTCAAAGCACATCAGCGGCAAGTTGTCATTTAAAATTATTGTAGTTACATATAAATTTTTGCTATAAAATGCAATTCATAATTTCAAAATGTTGATTCTTTACAGAATAGCAAACTTCGATTCAAAATTTTAGTCAGCCATTTCGTTTGCTACTACGACATCAGGTGAGCATTAAAAATGAAGGACGTTAGCTCTTCGTTGTTTAAAAAATACTGGTTGCTACACGTTTAGGAGCGATAAATTTTACATTTTTAACGGTTTATAATATTTGTAGAATAAGTGTTGCCAAACAGGCAACACTGCACCGGAAAGGGTTAACATAAAACATTCTTGATGACCACAATAAGGAGCCGAGATGACTCAGGGGATAGAGTATTCACTCTTTAATACGTTGAACCGGGTTCGAATTCCAGCAATGGCTTGTCGATACGAATTTTAAACCAGGCTCGCACCGACCACAGTGCTGGCGTAAAAATATCCTCAGTGGTAGACGGATCACGGGTTAGAGTTTCCTTACCGTCAGACTAACTTTGGAAAGTTTTCATGGTTTTCCTCTCCATGCAACTAAATGCGAGTTAGTGCCATCAAAATGTCCTCCACTGTTCTCCAAATATCTCCCAATACTCGATCCAGGAGTTCCCTGGTCTTCTAGATTGGGTTCAAAATAAAAAGGCTATGGAATTGAACATTGGCAGTCGTAAACCCATGAAATTGGGTCGTCTGTTCAACGACGGTTATGAAATAATTCGATAAGGTTGGTAGGGCACTGGGCCCATGTCGAAGAGTTCGTGGATTTGATCCCCGCCGGCTGAAGACTCCTCGTGTACAGATGCAGTTAAATCTGGTGACTGATCTAAAATGGTGACTGATGCAGTTAAATCTGTGCAGTCGTAGAGTCCTCCATGTTCCCATAACAAATCAATACCTCTGGGGGTACCTGATTCACAAATTCCTTGTCTTCCGGAATGGCTCAAAATTACAAGGCTACGGAGTTGAATATTGGTTGTCGCAAGCCCAAACTTCATTCGAATCGGCTATTCAACTACGGATAAAAAAAATTATAATTCGATAAGGAGCTGAGATGGCACAGGAGATAGAGCGTTCTCCTTCCAGTGAGGTGAACCGGGTTTGTACCCCAGCAACGGCTGATCGATATAATTTCCGTATCCGGCTTGCATAGAGCACAGTGCAGGTATGAAATATCCTCAGTGGTTGACGGATCATCGGTTAGAGTCTCCTTGCCGTCAGACTAACCGTGGGAGGTCTTCGTGGTTTTCCTTTCCATGTAACGCAAATGCGGTTAGTTCACTCAAAAAGTCCTCCAAGAAAGCAAATTTGACCAAATGCTTGCTCTACGAGTTCCCTTGTCTTCAGGAATAAGTACAAAATTGCAAGGTTGTGCAGTTGAACGTTAGTAGTCGTAAACCCAAAATTGGGTCGGCTGAACAACGGTGGCTATTAAAATCATACTATCACTGAAATAAATTTTTACAAAAAGCGTATAAAGTTGGCAACCCTGCAACCGAAGATTAACAATCCAAAGTACACCACTATTTCACATTTTAAAAAGAAAAGGTACCAACTAACATCTTAAAAATCTGGCAAGCCCTCTATTCAGTTGAGGTTTGCTTCTATTTACACGTTTTAAAAAGATAAATAAATTGATATCCGGAAGAAGCTTCTAGAAAAATAACATTATTTTATTATTAATAAAAGTGGTAATTTAAATATTTTATACGGGGTATTTTATAAAATTTCGAAGCACATCGTCAAGTTGTCATTTAAAATTATCGTAGTTACATATAAATTTTTGCCATAAAATGAAATTCATAATTTTAAAATGTCGATTCTTTACTGAATAGCAAATTTCGATTCAAAATTTTGGTCAGCCATTTCATTTGCTACTACGACCTCAGATGAACATTAAAAATAAAGGGACATACGTTAGCTCTCCGTTGTTTAAAGAATACTTGTTTAAAGAATAATAAAGAATACTCAGCGTTTGAGAGCTATACATTTTACATTTTTAGCTGTTAATAATATTTGTAGAATTAGTGTTGCCAAACTGGCAACACTGCACCGGAAAGGGTTAGCATAAAACATTCTTGATGACCACAAGAAGGAGCCGAGATGGCTCAGGGGAAAGAGTGTTCACTCTTTAATATGTTAACCGGGTTCGAATTCCAGCGATGGCTTGTTGATACAAATTCTACACCAGGCTCGCACTGACCACAGTGCTGACGCAAAAATATCCTTAGTGATAGACGGATAGAGTTTCCTTAACGTCAGACAAACCTTTGTAGGTTTTCGTGGCTTTCCTTTCCATGTTGCTCAAATGCGGGTTAGTTCCATCAAAAAGTCCTCCACGAAGGCAAAATTTCTCCCAATGCTTAACCCAGGAGTTTCTCTGTTTTCTGAATTGGGTTCAAAATTGCAAGGCTACCGAGTTGAGCATTAGTAGTCGTAAACCTCAAAAAATTAAGTCTGTTGTTCAACGACGGCTATAAAATAAAATATCTCGATAAGAAAAACGTATAAAAAGAATAATGTTAAGAATTTGGTGAAGTTTTGTAGCATTTAAGTGAATGCTAAAGAAGGGGAGTTTTTATCATTACAATATTTTTAGAACACTTGATGACCTTCTTTAGGTCAACTTATTAAAAATAATTATATAGGGCTCATTTCAAAATGAGCATTTTTGAAAGCATAAATTTTTAGGTAAATATTATTTATTTTGATTATTTTTTAACTTCATGAATTATTACCTAAAATAATAAATTTCTTGCTTAAAATAAGCTTTCTTGCTTTTAATAATAAAATAAATTTCTTAAATATAAATAACTTAAATAAAATAAATAACTTAAAATAAATTTCTTGCTTTGAAGGCTTTGTCGTAATTTGAAAGATGTTTTCTTTGAGGATTAATATATTATTTTTATGATTTTTGTGAGTTTGCAACTGTTACTCATGACTTTTAGGTCAAGTTTAGCTTATCTAAAGCCAGCAATGCTTACTCTTAATTTGAAACTAACTCAAAACGTCAGTATGGCGAAAAGTCTCAGTCTAATTTTTACTATTTAAAAACTTACTCCAATTGTATTTACCTGGGCGCATAAAAATTTGCAAGAACTGGGAATAAAGCAGTGATTTTGATAATTTTCACTTTGGTTGGAAAATGTCGCCAAATTGGCGGCATTTAAAAAAGTTCGAGCTCTATTCGTAAGCTTTTTACCTGGAGCCATGAATTACGTTAGGGTACAAATTTTTCGTTGTATTTATATAAATACTTGATCTTGCCTATTTCGAAAGTGGAAGTTTCAAATCTGAAAATAGATTTGTTCTGAATAATACGGACTTTTATTTATTTAATTAACATTTTTATACTACTTTTTGTTGAAATTAATAAGTTATGCGTAACAGTGGGTAGTACATCTTGACTAAAAATGTCCATTAACATGTTGTTGCCTGTCTGGCCTAACGATAAATAACTACAAACTAATATTGCCAATTTGGCAGATTTTGTTAGTTTTTCTAAAAGGTTTAGCATGCCCTATTGTGGTAGCCATAAGAAATCAAGCCGTTTGCTTGTGAAATAATAAAACAATGAAAATATTCAATATGACAAATTGAAGATTTTACATAACATTAGAAATATTGATTGTAGACTTAAATTAAAAATTAAGTTAAAACATGATTTGGTATGTACAATAATTGATTTTTGATAAATGAAAGACATAATGGATGTACATAATGGATTTATTTTGATGGACATAATGGATTTATTTTGATTATTTTTTAACTTTAAAAATTATTACCTAAAATAATAAATTTCTTGCTTAAAATAAGCTTTCTTGCTTTTAATAATAAAATATATTTCTTACATATAAATAACTTAAAATAAATTTCTTGCTTTCGAAGGCTTTGTCGTAATTTGAAAGATGTTTTTTTGCAATTAATATACTATTTTTATGATTTTTGAGAGTTTGCAACGGTTACTCATGACTTTTAGGTCAAGTTTATGCAAGTTATGTCTATAGCATCATACCTGCCAACTTTTAATCCCTTCCGTTATCAGTTTTCCCAGTGGTATTAAAATGGAATTAAAACTTCTAATTTAAGCAAACAAATACGTTGTATTTGAGAAAACTTAAATGACAACCATGATAGTAACGCATATTAATATATGTGCTTCATTTTTGTAAGAATAGTGGTGATCAATATAATTTAAAAATTAAGATTATAAAAGTAAAAATAGTATATAATTACTTCCACTTTAAATATGAAAATAAAATCTTTCGAAAAATCCGGAAGAGTTGGCAGGTATGTGGCATGTATAGTTTATGTCCCAAGTCTAGAGGATGCCCTGTCAGAAACAGGTGAATTATATAATCCTACGAATTGTTTGCTAAATTTAATTTATTAAACCAGGAATCACAATTAATAAACTACCACTTCAAAATATTTATTCGCCTTTTCGGAGCAAGTTGGCTTCTCTGTTTAAAAGCTTTAGTTTTTAATTGTCTACCACTGTATAGAATGTTTTGCAAAAGAGGAAGTAGTTTGCAGCCCTGCAAACAGTGCTTCATGCGCAGCTGCCTCATTGACTGTTGAAGTCATCGTATCATCTGTTTTCCTCATGAATGAGATACAGAGATGCCAACTGCTCCAGGACACACCAAAATATTTTAAAAAAAAAAAAAAAACGGAACATAACTACAAAATAAATTTTACAAATATTTGACTATTTTTGCCTGTTTTTTTAAAAGGTATAGCATGACATGAGTACTAGGATGCAGGATATCTTTTTAACTCGGCGTTTGGAGCGAAGCGCCACTGACCGATTCGTCTGCACTAGTATGAAATATGAATAGAAAGTCATTATTAAAGTCATAAACTGATTTAGGTTGTGGAAAAACCCCATAGTCAAGGACAAGAAAAAACAAAAGGAAAAGTATAGCCAGGATAGTAGTCAAATACACTGTAGGCACAAAAAACGAGTGTGATTAGAGTAATGTTAATGTAAGTAACATTAAGATAACTATATACAAAAATATATACAAGATATATAATTAAGACTAGTACGTTATTTAATAAACATAATAAATTTATTTACATTAAAGAGTAATGTTGACCTCTGCCACACGAGTGACCCGGTAATCCACCGCTCGTACCGGGTTACTCACTGTACTAATATTAATAGTACGACAGCTTACCTGGATCAGACCCTACAAGGTTGCTCCTGCCCCGGGTTCGCCGCAGTTCTAGAGTTTATCTGTGTGTGTTTGTGTGATAAAGTTAATAGTATTTTGATAGTATGCAGTCTGAGCATAGGAAGGCGGTAATTGGGCTGAAATTCGAATTATCACGGATTGTATCAATATCGAACAACTTATAGAAGTCGGATGTAGTGCATATTTTTGTGTCGCCATAAAATTTCGTAATCAATTTAGCTATAAAGCAATTGATATCATCAATGTTTAAGTCTTTTCTAATGACATGAGTACAGTAACATACCTGCCAACTTTTAATCCTTTCCATTATCATTTTTCCCAGTGGTATTAAAATGAAATTAAAACTTCAAATTTAAGCAAACAAATACATTGTATTTGAGAAAACTTAAGTTGACAACCATGATAGTAACGCATATTAATATATGTTCTTAATTTTTGTAAGAATAGTGGTGATCAAAATCATTTAAAAATTAAGTTTATAAAAGAAAAAATAGTATATATTTACTACCACTTTAAATATGAAAATAAAATCTTCCGGAAAATCCGGAAGAGTTGGCAGGAATGTAATAAAGTGGTGAATAATATAAGCCTACGAATTGTTTAGAAATAATGGTGGATAGAAATGTACTAAATTGAGTTTTTTAAACTAGGAATCACAATTGATAAACTACCACTTTAAAATATATATTTGTTGTCCGAAGCAAGTTGGCATCTCTGTGCTTAACAACTTGCACTGTCATGTAAAAAGATCTTACAAAGTAGTTGTATAACAATAATGATATTTGGTAGAATTTTCTAAAAATTTAACTATTAAGATATCTATTATCATAACTATCCATCAAATCGATCTCATCACCAAATCTTTTTAGGTAATTGATTCGTTGTGGTAGCTTAAAAAAAATTTTTTTTGAAACTTTAAACTTAATGCGCCAAAATGCTAATGTTACTACTATTGTAAAATTTTCTCAATGGCCTTACAACTTGGCAGATGTGAGTATGGCCATTTCAAGGTGCGTGCTAAAGCAACTATAATTCTGTAAGTTTAGTTTAGCTCACAACCACTTTATAAAGAGATCTGCCAACTGCAAAAACTATTATGCAAAATAATTCACAGAGTGGTAGACATTTAAAAGTCCAAGTTTTCAGAATTTTTGGTGATTTTGCTAACATTTTAAAAACCTCACCCCAAAAGACCTAGAATAAACTGGCGTTGCATACAAATCATTTTTATGTAGTGGTATAAATTAATCAGAAGAATGCGGAGCTGTTGAAATCCGTACTACCGAATATTGATAAGCCAAAATTAAAAAATACCACTATTTTACATATCATGGAAACATTGCAAGCCCTCTGTCTAATTGGGGCTCGAATTCTTTTAAACTCTGATATAAACTTTCAAACAATAGCACTGAAGATACTAGAAAATATAATATTATTTTATTGTTAATAATGGTGGTAGTTTAAATAGTTCGTACAAGATATTATTTTAAAACTCATGGCACAGCGTCAAGTTGTCTTTCAAAATTATTGTACAGGTTTATTAATTTCAGTCATAAAATGCAATTCATATTTTTAAAAAGTTAATTCCTTACAAAACAACAAAATTCGATTTCAAATAAATGGCATTTAGAAAGAATAAGCAATTCAATTGCAACTACGACCTCGGGTGAATATTATCTTGCTTCCTAAACTTACTTATAGGACGTCGTGCGATTCTGCCTAGCAACTTTCAAAACAACGTAAGTGTTTCACCATAGATATCGAGAAAATTGGCATGACTACTTTTTTTTTTCTTTTGCTAACGCTATCAGCTAAAATATAAATTTTTGAAAAACTGATAAAAAAATTTTTTTTTCTGAAACCTTTGGTCCACTATCTCGCTTAGCATTGGAAAATGCTATAAACATAAAATTTTTAAATCGAGGCAGAATTCTTCTTGTCTACAAAAATTTTTTTTCTTGAATAGGATAAATGGTTCATTTTTTCACCATATTGATTTTAAAGCAAATTTACACCATAAAGTAGATCCTAGTACCGATTATGGTTCGATATTGAACCAAATTTTCCGAGACTGCATAAATTGATTCATTGCATGGAATGTTATTACTATATTACAAACTTGTACTCTAAAATGTTTTCAAGTACCGATTAATGTTTACTATCAAACCAAATTTCCTGCGAGTGTATAAATTGATTACAAATTACAAATTTGTACATTACAAATTTGTACAATGAAATGTGTCCAAGTTCTGATTATGGTTCAATATTGATCCGAATTTTCTGAGAGGGTAAAATTTGATTCGTTGCCTGGAATGTTATTACCAATTTTTTTTTACAGCAAAATCAGACTTTTTTAAAAAACAAAAACAAAATTTCTTGATTGTCTAGTTTAAAATATGATACATTTTCTATTATATGATCATTAATAAGCGGATGTGGACAAATGAATCTTAAATAAGTGTCACGCCAATTTCTCAGCCATAACATTTTTGACGTGACGATTTTCGAAGACGTCGATGGGTGTTTTCAGAAACATCTTCATTTGCCTATCCAACTCCCCCATCACCTAGAGAGGGGTGCCACACCCTCCTTTAGAAGTACTCCACCCACATCATCAGTCCAACTTCTGGTCTAGGAAAGGATGGATTTGGAGGAAGGGGGTGCGCGAAAGTGGCAGACAATCTGAAGCGCCCACCCTTCTACACCTTTCTCTGTGGAATTCTCTTGCAGGTGCGTGAGGAAGGAGTTCTGTAATGATCCTCATAAATCATTTCTTCGAATTTAAGAACTTTTTTGTGCCAACTTTTGACACCATACCCCCAAGACTTTGAGGAATTAAGAAATGAATATTCAAGTAGATGTATGTATAAAAGAGAGAGATTGATCCACATAAAAATTTCAATCTATCCTGTTAAATAAGTTGTTTAAGGCTGTTTTTTCGAGGGCTCCGTCGTAATATGAACTGATGTTTTTTTGAGAATAATATACAATTTTTATGACTTTTGTGAACTTGAAGACTGTTACTCATAACCGTTAGATCAAGTTCAGCTTATCTAAATCCACGCTTATATTAAAAAGAGCGCACAACGTCAATATGGAGAAAAACCACAGTTTTGAAAAAAATAAAAAGCTTTTGTGGTCTAATTTCTTAATATTTGAAGACTTACTCCAGTACTGCATCACATTGGCTCGCTCATAAAAATGAGCAAAAACTAAGAATAAAGCACTGATTTTGATAATTTTCATCTAGGTGAAAATATATTCCCAAATTGGCAAACTTTCAAAAAGTATATATATATAATACAAATCATTTTTATGTAGTGGTATAAATTAATCAGAAGAANATACATATATATATATATATATATATATATATATTTATATAAAGAGAGAGAGGGTGTCCCAAAACAACCCGCATAAACTCTGCACAGCTAGATTCCTAGTTGGAAGTACATAAAAACTGCCAAAACTACCCCTGTACAATCCATAGTTTACGAGAAAAATACGAAAAACAAAGTATGACGTCACTACCGTTGCAAGAAAAAAACACTTTATTGGACATATCAACAACAGTATTAGCATATCTTTCAAGATAATGTTTAAAACGTTCGCCGCGCATATTCTGCTTTAAATTGTGCATAGTATATTGCTGTTGATATGTTCAATAAAGTGTTTTCTCTTGCACCGGCAGTGACGCCATACTTTGTTTTTCGTATTTTTCTCGTAAACTATGGATCGTACAGGAACGCTTCTTTGGGCACTTTTTATGTACTCCCAACGAGGAATCTAGCTGTGCAGAATTTATGCGGTCGTTTTGGGACACCCTGTATAAAGTAACACATTTATGCCAAAGGCTTCATTAAAGATTTACAATCGTAGAAAAAAAAATCATTACCGTAAATTAATAACATAAATGATATGTTATGTAATCTGTAAATAACTCACCATATAATAATACACAAACATAAATTTACATTGCATCATCAGTCACAGCACAGTGCTTTTCTTTTCCAAAACTTAAGTGCTATAATCTATGTATATAAAATTGAACAGGTATGTTCTTCCTCTCTTTTTCATCCGTAGATCACTCTCATTAATTGAACATAAATGTGTTCAAAAATATTCAACAAAATGATAACTACTCATGCTACCACTTTATTTGTATACTCTTCGTGTGCTTGCATATTTACAATGTATTTACTTCGATGATTATCGGGACAGAGAACCTTAAAACCGATTTAAATGAATACTCCTATTTTTAAGATTTGATAACAACCACGTTAATAATTGATTGCTATCTGTTTCAAGTTTATTTTTCAAGGTGCAGAAGAGAAATTAGTTTCCCGCATTAAATGTTTTTTTAATATTATTTCACGTTTAAAAACGGAACTGGTAGGTACAAATCTTAAAGATCTTTTGGTTAGATAGTCATAAAAGAGAGAAGCCCAATTTAAATATCTTCGATATTTGTTAGTATTGCAAAAAATTTATTGAGAGCAAAATTTATTACAAAATTAAAACTTGACATAATTTATTATTGAAAACAAAAGTTATGTTAAGTCTCTTTTTTTTTTATATAGGGGGCAAATATTTTTTGGTAATTAGGAGGAATTTTGTTGTTTTTTATTGCGACTCCATTCTATTTGCTATGTATTGCTATTTGTATGCTATTTTTTTCAAAATTCATTGCATTTTTTCAAAAAATTGCATGCCTTACAATTACAAAAATTTTTGTCCATTATTTAATGAAGTAATAAAAAATAATAAATATTTACTAAAATTTATTTTCTGCATGGAAATATCTTTGATATAAAAAACGAATTTTATAAGTGTGTGCAATAATTTTTAAAATTTCTTAAAAAATTTTCACGAAATTTTCACTTCATTATCACGAAATACTTAAAAAGTAAAATTAACATAAAGGATTCTTTTTTTTTTTTTTTTTTTGGATATCAAAAATTATATTTTTTTAAATACTTTTGAAAAATATTTTTAATAATTTTCTTCTCTTGCCTTTATTTTTTATTTTCAATATTTTAGCTTAGTTTATGAGTTCTATATAATTGCAGTTTATGCGCAGTTAATAAAATTCATTAATTTTCTTTGTTTTTATTGTGCTATATATATATATCATGGGTGAAAGCCCTTATATAGCAAGACGGAAAAGAGAAAAACCTGGTACGTAAAACATTTTATTGCAGCATTTTTTTCGAAAAAAATGAAATATCTGTAACTATCAAGATTTCTTTTATAATTCTGGCATATATATAAAACTGCTTCTTTTCCAAGATAAAGTAGATATTGTTGAAAAATTTAAAAAAAGAATNATATATATATGTGTGTGTGTGTGTGTGTAAATTAGCTTACACAATGTAACAGTACGTTATTGAACCTTAATACCAAAAGTTTTTGCCCTAATATCAAACCAAAAAGATATCTGCCAACTTGTCACATACAGTCATAGAAAAAAAAAATGTTTTTAGTGGAAGCAACGTTAATGTTTTAGTGATTAAAAATTGGTTTTTAAAATTTCAAGCGAATCTGTCTTAACCACCTCGACGTATTTATAATTCAAACAAAACATCTTTCAGTTAGGCAGTTATGAATGCAACTGTTGACAAAGTAGTTTCGAAAATTTTTCCTACTCTTCGATTATTTTGCACTTTTTTTCAAATGTTTTTCCCCGATGATCCTCAGTTGGCAGCTATGCGAAAATACTTAAATCAATTGAATGACTTATTAAAAAATAATTAATTGAAGATTTTTTCATAAAAAAAAATTATTTAATTAAAATTTATGCAATAAATAATTCACGAAGTAAAACAGCTTACTTTTTCCTCGTGTATGAGCCTCTTTTTCCTTGTAACAACCGAACCGGAAATTTTAAAGAAGACAGGGCTAGCCAAGAGAGAGAGAGGGAGGGAGGGAGAGAGATCAGGGGTTTCCAACTTACGTAAAGACGGGGGCAGCAATTAAAAACACCAGTCAAATGGCGGGCCGCAACTTTATCAAAGTTTTATGCAGGACTCTTTTATGTTTGAGGAACATTAAATATTACTGTCAGATTTTAATCAAGTTGTACAAAACAAAAGTATTGAATTACAAATTAAAATAATAAGTAGATTTTTAAAAAAATATTTAATTGCATATTAAAAAGATCTGACTACAATAACTTTAATGTGCACCTATGCATTAAACAATTAATGCGCAACAGACATCAAATTGTCAAGATATAAAACTTAAAAGTATTTAAAACCCATATAGATTTTTTACGAAAATTGTCCACAAATGACATTAAATTTATTTTAGTTTGCGGGCCACAAAAAAAGGCTTCGCGGGTTGGTTGCGGCCCGAGGGCCACCAGTTGGTAACCACTGTGATAGATCATAATCCTGAAGTAGTTAATGGAAAACCTTGATTTTAGAGTTAAAAAAATTTGATGATTGCGTTATTTGGAGAGGGAAACTGAAAGGTTCTTCCGCTTGAATAGTTAGAAGCCTTATCCTCTATGTAATGACCACTACCATAACTCTCTTCTTAACCCGTGATCATTCTACTACATGGTTTTGAGTATGTCAGAGATGCCAACTTGCTCCAAACAGCAAATATATATTTTAAAGTGGTAGCTTAAAAATTGTGATTCTTGGTTTAATATATTCAATTTAGTAAACTTTCATCTACCACTGTTTCTAAAAAACTCGTAGGCTTATATAATTCACCAATTTATATTACTTATGTCAAGCTATACCTTTAAAAGAATAAGCTAAAATATTTAAATATTTGCAAAAATTACTTCGAAATTATTTACCGTTTTTTTAATAATTTTTCCGTGTCCGGAGCAGTTGCCATCTCTGGTATGTGTCATAAATAGAATAGATACGGATCTAGAGAAAAGTATAGAGATGAACCAGCAATCACCTGAGTTTTCCGTGTTAGAAATAACGTTTTACTTTCTAAACTACACTGGCATAGATGCTATCTTGAGCTACTTTTTGCAAATATCAGAGATATTTTTGAATGCCACAAAATAATTGGAAAAAAAATTGACGTTTTAAAAGTTTAATATTCGGTGAGAGACAATTAAATCTTTTAAAAGTTCACCCATAGAAAGTTATTTTACTTAAACTTCTAAGGCAAGAAGGGATAACCTTTTCGTTCCTAAAAAACACATATGTTTTGACTCTTGGGATTAAGAGAATGCTATAAAAAAGTTTTCATCTCCATAGCTAATTTAAAGCGAAGTAAAAGTGAGTTCCGGCAAATGTAGAGTAAGCCAGGAAGTTG
The DNA here is from genome assembly GCF_043381705.1 of Parasteatoda tepidariorum. Lineage (NCBI taxonomy): Eukaryota > Metazoa > Arthropoda > Arachnida > Araneae > Theridiidae > Parasteatoda > Parasteatoda tepidariorum. The sequence continues at coordinate 12,851,626 of NC_092209.1, forward strand.
CTGAAAGGAAGAAAAAAAATCCAAATGTCAAAATGTGAGCAAATGATTCGAAGAGAACTTCCCATTGCGGAATCTTCAGTTATCCTTTCTTAATTAAAATTTAAAGTATGGAACAGTTAAAAAAAGTAGGGGAAAAAACATAAAGTTTTAATTACTGATTTTTTTTTAAAAAAATACTAAAAACAAACAAATTATTGCAGTGTTCCTCAGGATTACACAGTGGGAAAAGTATCCGACAATAATTTGTTTACGTTTTGATATTTTGACACAAAAATAATTTTCAACATTTCTTGATTTACTCTACGTTTACCTGGATTTACTTTTCTCAAATCTTTACATTTAAACTTACAGACTGAAGTGAAACAGAATTTGCCATGTAATGTTTCTGCCACAGTATGGCGTCCTCTTAAGTGGAAGGATTAGTGGAACCCTTAGGCCAAGTTTGGAGAATTTTAGAACGGTCAACACAATATAATGTTTAAAATTGCCATTCACACTATGGTTCTAAGTTGTATGGTAATCGTACGAGTAACAATATCGTACTTCACTTTGATCAGACACTTAATGCATAATGGTAAAGTATTTACAGCATACATGGTAAAGTATTTACAGATGAACCTGAGGCACAATCCTTGTCTAGAAGCAATTAAAATTAGAACTGTGTTAGTAAATTTTAAAAAATCCTTTTGTGTTGACCTTTCTAATTGCTAAAAATCTGAAAAAAAGAAGAAAATCAAATTTTTAGAAAGTAAAATAACAAAAATCCATCCTCACGAAACCAAAAAAGCTGAATAATATAATGAATTTTGGTGCCCAATTCAATGGAACTGGTCAGTCCAGTTTCTGTATCTCGTTTGTGATGTTTTTCATTCATTTACCATTCTTCATTTTCACTTGAACGTGATTACCATACACCATAAATAATGACCAACATGAAATTACGCTCGAAAACTCGCAGTTTCCTTTTCAGTTTCTGCGTGATCTTCAACCCTTACTATATCGATCATTTCTGCTAACTGCCGGGCAAAACATAATATCTCATACTTGCGTAATGAAATTTTTAACGCCTGGTTTGCATTTCTTTCTCTTTTTTTTTTCTTCTTCTTTTCCTACGCATATTATCAGATTCACGAAGTAAAATAGAAAGTCGCCAATGTCAGCATTTCCGGGCAGATTTAAAACCACAGTAATCTTCAGGTCTAAAGATCTTCCACTGGGATATTTTCTCAATGAAAGCTTTACGTAAAGCTGGTTCAATGAAATCCTGCCTCGCCTACTTTACTCCATTTCCAGGTACTATAAACGTGCATTCATATCCTCGAGGGGTTAAAGATCGTGCGATTCTCGAACACCAAATCCATTTGAATAAGGATATAGAAGTTTGACATAAAGATCGCCAACTTGGCGAGACTTAGAAAAAAGGAAAATATTAGCAATAATTACTTGAAATCGAAAATTCTGATGTATTTCAACTTATCTAAAGCAGTTGGCTAGGTAATGTAAATATATTTTGTTAATAATTTTTCCCGATTTTGTCGTATTTCATCTTAATTGTATCTAGTTATCTAATTCAAATCTGGAAAAAGGTAATGGGGCCTCCAGTTCAATTCAATTTTGAGTTCCAGTAAATCTCTACAATCCACTACAAGCACTAAAATGCATGGGAAAAGGTGCGCTAGTGGCTCCAGCTACCAAATCAGTTCTTCATTTCCATGTCTATTTCTGGTAAATCATAGTAATTCACTCTTCACCTAAAGGAGGGGGGTTGCCCTCGAATGAGGTGAACAGGATTCGAATCCGAGCGATGGTTGGTCGATACGAGTTCTGCACTCAGCTCACATAGACCGAAGTGCTGGTGTAAAATATCCTCAGTGGTGGACAGACCTTGGGTTAGTGTCCCGTTGTCTTCAGGCTAACCATGGGAGGTTTTCGTGATTTTCCTCTCCATGTAACGCAAATGCGAGTTAGTTCCATCAAAACAAAATGTCCACCACGAAGACAATTTTCTCCCAATACTTGATCCAGACTTGATACTTGAAGTTGGCATCTCAGTGTACATAAACAAAACTATTTTTGTGAGTTCTATATTGCATTAATTTCTGGTGTAATTCCGGTGACCCCCATGGCATTCAACGTCTTAAAATTGCTTAGTTAAATTTTTAAAACCTAACAATCTTTATAACTGCGTGATTCATTTATACTACCAGTTACAGTCAAATATTTAAAAAAAGAAATTTGATTAAACTCCGTGTTCTTAACCTAAACAACAAATCTCTGTTATTACTTATTATTTATTGAACGAAAATATATGTTAATTAACTTTTTACACTAACTAGAAGAAAATCAATCAGCCCACATGTTCGTTTATTATTTCAATATTACAAACTATATTTAATTTTACACAGCCTCACTTTACACAAAAAATTAATCTTTCCAAAGTTTAGAAAACGGTTAAGGATTCTAATTGAATCACTCTTAGTTATATATTATTGATAAAGTTGAGATTTTTAGTCATTTAAAATTAATCTTTTTATTAGACGCTTATATTCAAATTAACTTTCAATGTTGAATATAATTAATTCTATGTTGTATAATTGTAAAATGAGGTAATTTCACTTTTTGAAAAAGGATTTTTTTTTTGAAACTGAATTATGATTTCGATATAAAAAAGTGGATCTCAATTTTTTTCTGCTACGGAATACTAAATAATAAACCATTTTTGGTGGATCTCTGACTTTATAAACGACGTTTATTTCAGCAATTGTGAACCGTATAACCTATAAAAGACTATTCTTGAAAAAATTATAAGAATGAAAATTTTAATCGTTTTACCTATAATTATCTTAAATTAGGTTGCATGACCGACAGTTAAATTTGTAATCCTTGTGCTACATCCAGTCTAGGTATGAATCTGTTTTTGGTGTTTATACTTAAGCTGAAAATGAACAAAATAAGCCTAATTATGGTTTGCTTTAAGATGAAAACTTAGAAGAACTGCTATAAACTTTGAAAATAGTTATTAGGGAAACAGTTTTCTTTATTTAAGAATTTAATTATTTCATTTTTATTTGAAAAGAGAGCTTGGAAATATTGCTATTGCAATATTTCCAAATAAAATATTGCTAATGCAATATTTTATAAATGCTTTTTTTTTTCATTACTTGTTCAATATATTGTTATTAAAAATACTTTTTCTTTTAAAAAAATGTCGCTTTTATTTCAATGGCATTTTATTTGAGATAATTTCATTAAGTGAACCGAAAGATTAAATAAATAATGAGTTATTAGTTGGATCTAAATATATTCCGAGATTTCAAAATTCATCACTGGTTTTATAAAGTAACAACCCCTTTCACTCCTCCACGGAACCCTGGGGTTCCACGGAACACCATTTGTGAAGCGCTGGACTGAACTAAGCAATAAATCGTAAACATCTCTAAAAGAATTACTTCAACAAATGATGTAATGTTGGCTTACATTAAAAAAAAAAATGATGCCAAAAGGAGCGATAAGCCGCCACGAAATGGTTGCATCATTCTAAACTACTTCATACTTAGCCCTCGTGGCGCCATGTGGCGCTGCGTTCAGTTATGAGTTCCGTGATCATCGAGGAATAGATCGTTCATCATTTATCTCTAAGCCTCTATAGGGCTGAAGTTTGTTTGTTTAAAGGGACAGATAATATCAGGGGTAACCCCCTATTTCGTCAGCACTTGGAACGCCCCTTGACAAATGGCATGCTCAACGTTTGGCCTCCAGCTCACACTGCTATTTTTATATTTATTTTATTTTGATCTCGAAGAGGCCTTTGTTAATGATATTTTATTTCTTCAGTCTCTGGACAGGTAAAAGAAGCTTCATAAAAAAACTACGATTCAAAGTTTGGATTGTAAGAAACTGGCTTCTTGTTTTATTGCTTTTCCGACCCCCCCCCCCCCC
>NC_092209.1:12855571-12858393 GCF_043381705.1 Parasteatoda tepidariorum
CCCCCCCCCCCTTTACAACCTCGTGTCTCGTTCTTCCGTTAATAAATGAAGCTGTTCTGGTTTTTGCTTTGAATGGTGTGATTTTTTTTCCCCTCGTCGTCTGGTATTTTACTGACCGTTATGTAATGCATATGATTTCAGTTCTTTGTTCGATTTTTACTAGTTTCTTTTTTTTTCTTCTTCTTAATCTCTTTTAATTTCATTTCCACACTTTCTAATTTATTTTGTCTTCAAGCATGGTATATTATGCTTTTATTTATTTACTTATGCGATTAACATCGAAGAAAGTTTTTATTTCCTTTTCACATTTTCAAGATTATTTGCAATAAGACATGATGAACTAAGCACATTTCTTTCCTTTCAGGATCTTTTTAATTTAATTTTCCCACTTTCCAATTTATTTTGTTTTTATTCATGGTAAATTATGCTTTTATTTATTTATTTTTACGAATAGCATCAAAGAATATTTTTATTTCTTTTTCAAGATTTCTTTCCTTCCAGGATCTATGATTTATTTATTTTATTATTATTTTTTGTTAATTTCATATTAATTTGATATCCTCAGTTTCTAGTTTATTTGCTTTAAAACTTCTTTTTTCTTCTGAGATAATATGTTTTCAATCACTTTTCTAAACTTTCTAATTTAATTTGCTTCATGATAAATTATGAATGAAATCAAAGAACGTTTGAATTTTATTTCCACATTTCCGAACTTATTGCGATGTAAGCTTTTTTTTCCTTCTGGAATCTAAGATCTTTTCGATTTCCTTTCTTAACTAAATCCTAGTTGAATCTAAGAATTTTTTAAAGTCACTTCCCCACATCCAAAATTAGTTTTGAATGAATTGATAAATTATGCATTTTTACAAAAAGAATGAAAAGATTTTTATATCCTTTCCCAACTTTCTAATTTATTTTGCTTCATGATAAATTATGAATGAAATCAAAGAAAGTTTTAATTTCATTTCCACATTTCCTAATTTATTGACTTTAACACATGGTGATCTAAGCTTTCTTTTTTCCTTCTAGAATCAAAAATCTTTTCAACTTCATTTCTTAACTAAATCCTAGTTGAATCTAAGAATTTTTTAAAGTCACTTCTCCGCATCCAAAATTAATTTTGAATGAACTGATAAATTATGCATTTCTACAAAAAGAATGAATAGATTTTTAATTCCTTTCCCAACTTTCTAATTTATGTTGCTTTCAGCATGGTGAATTCTCACCACTATAATTAACAATACCACTATAATTAACAAAGCACTCTAATGCAAGCATTGCAATCCTTCCGAATGAATTCAGAATTGTTAGTATTACAGTTAAAAGTATGAAAGGAAATCAATGTGAATTTTCGATAGATTAAAGAATACATTTTTAAAAGCTTCAAATATTATCTTTCCAATTGTGCCAATAGTTTCACAATGTAAAAATCTTCCAAAATATTTGCTGCTGAAACAAAAATTGTTTAATTAGAGTTAGTACAGAAGCGTAAGCATATTCATACCTGCCAACTTTTAATCCCTTCCATTATAATTTTTCATAGTGGTAGCAAAATGGAATTAAAATTTCAATTGTAAGCAAAAAAATACTTTGTATTTGAAAAAGCTTTAGCTGACAACCATGATAGTAATACATATTAATATGTATGCTTAATTTTTTTTGGGATAGTGGTGATTAAATTAATTTTAAAATTAATTTTATAAAAGAAAAAATAGTATATATTTACTACCACTTTAAATATAAAAACAACATATTACGCCAAATGCGTAAAAGTTGGCAGGTAAGCATATTTTTGTTTAACCCTTGAATCTATGATCATTGCGTAATCTACAATGGAAGAATTTTTCTCTAACAGCCCCAATCGTAAGAAAACAAAAACAAATCGAGTAAAACATTTACTTATCAAGCTACAAAATAGCTATTCTGGATTAAACGGATGATTTTTTCTAAGAAATAAGTCGAGAAGCAATAAATAATTTTATTAAATATAATAGCATAAAAATAGTGGTTATTAAAATTTTGAAAAATTTTAAGTAAAATTTTTTTATGTATGCCGACAGGATTGAGTGGGGGTCAAATAACTGACATCGCATTTTTTTCGCACAAGAATTTTCAAACGTCGCCGCAAACTTTCAATTAGATTGAGATCAGGGATGTTTCCTGGCCATGGTAATATATCTATGCCTTTATTTTGAAACCATGCTTTGCATACTTTTGCTGTGTGGCATGGAGCTGAATCCTGCTGAAAAATAAATGGTGCGTTGCTGGGGAAGAGATCCCTGATGGAAGGTATCAATTTTGGTACGCTAGTACGCTTTTATTACAAAACACGTCCTTATTCAAAATGATTTGTGCTTGTTTGTTCGACTAAAATGAGCATCAAATTAATTAAAAAAAAAAGGACTTTAAATATTCAAAAACAGCAATACTGTACTAGTATGCATCATTCCGCAGAATATTTCCACAACAATAACTCTTCTACCATCCAAATTATCTAAACTATATTTACAGACATTTGATTGCTCCTAAGAACAGTGTTTGTGATTGGCTAGTACGGTTTTATTAAAAAACACGTCCATATTCAAAACGATTTGTGTTCTACTAAAATGAGCATAACTTTTTTTGTAATACAGATATTCAATACAGATATGTAATAATTCTGTTTTTGTTACTAAATTCTACATTAAATTACCTTCAATTTGCTATATAAACGGTTGTATTTAAGTGAAAATTAATATATTCTACAAGCACACAGAGTTGAAAAACATGAAACTTTCAAAAAATGTCCACCATTTTAGCCACCACTGTATATATATATATAT
>NC_092209.1:12859341-12865302 GCF_043381705.1 Parasteatoda tepidariorum
GAAATTTTTTTTAGATGGGAAGGATCTGCACTAATGGTATTTTTGTTCACTCAAAATTGTAGGTAGGAATAGAAATTGTGAATTTTACTTCATTGAATTTCGTCTCCCACTAAATTTTTACCCAATAGTTCTCATGTGTAATTTTTATTTCACATAATTCATGTGTATTTTATACTACGCGTAATCTTAGTATTAAAGTCTCCATACCTTTAATATATATATATATATATATATATATAGGGAGAGAGTGCCCCCCCCCAACTTTGGTATACTTCCGCGGTCACTACGTGTTGAGATCATTTCACTGAGTCCGCATTCTTATAAACATCTAAAGGATTAAAAAAAAGCAAAGAAAAAAAACATCAACTGGATGTAGGATGTTAAAAACATTTCTTTAAATCACGTGATTAAGTGTCATGCGTACACTAGCGTATAACCGGTGTTTAGGGTTCCTTTTTTCTAAATGCGTATCATAACAATAGTCATTCACCAGAATTTAATGGTAAATTTATACACGTGCACGCTATAGTTAGGGAGTGGATTTTCTAGGAAAGCACACAACTGTTAATGGTTGGTTTTATCGCTGGTGTTTTTCTCACTGTGTTTTTAGTTGATTTTCACCAGTCGATTATGTATATATGCATTTTTTTTTCTTCTCCTTGCTGTTTACCTTAGACTCAACTAGGCTCAATTATGGTGACGAATCTTGAACGGATGTTTATCAACGCTTTTTTCTCGAAATTGCACTTAGCCGTTTCTGGAAAACAAGTAAATAACTTACTTTAGAAAGAATTTTAAAAAACTTTTAAAAAAATATTTAATTTACGTAAAGAAACTAGTTTCACATTGATTTGTTTATGAAAATACCCTTGATATTCTGAACACAAGTATGTTTTAACTTGATTATAATGAAACAAACGAAAAAACTATTAGTTGTGTAAATTAAGGCTGTTTTTCGTAATATGAAATGATGCTTTTTAGAGAATAATATGCTATTTTTATATCTGCAGTGAGTTTGCAACTGTTAATCATGACTGTTTCGTCAAGTTTAGTCTATGAAAAGCCAGCGCTGTCTACGCTTATTTTTAAAATGGCGCAAAACGTCAATTTTGAGAAAAGCCACAGTTTGGTGAAAAAGAAAAATGTTTGTGGTCTAATTTTTAAAAACGTACTCCAATGCTGTATTACTTGGGCTCATAAAAATGAGAAAAAAACTGAGAATAAGGCAGAGATTTTTTCACCTAGTAGTTAATTATAATTAATATTTATAATTTTCATCTAGGTGGAAAAATGTCCTCTTATTGGCGATTTTTTAAGGAAGTTTAATAACTTTTAAAATATTTAAGTTATTTGCCTTTTCTAAAACACACATAATTCTCGGCATGATTATAGATATTGTTTAAAACCATCGCATTGCTTCTAGCGTAAAGCACTTTAACTCTGGCATTTTTTTTTTATTTTCCTTGGCGACAGAGCTTCGAAAAACTGCTTTAATCAATCTTGGTTAACTTTTTCCTTAAAATAATGAACTTATTCATTTGTAAAATTCTGTTTAAGAAAATGTGCAGTGGCAATCACGCATAGCTAGTTCAACGCCTCCTATAATTGAAAGCCTCCACACAGTTTTTTGTGGGTAGTCCGATCAGACCACTATGAAGGTGAACCAATTAGTGAAAGAACCATTTAATATGAAATCTATTGAAATTTAGAAAGTGGTAGAAAATATATGTCGAAAAATTTGTTTAGTTTAAGAAAATAATTGGTTTGTTTTATTTACTTGTCAACCACTGCAGATTCAATTCTCAAATATATATGATAAATTTCCTTTAAGTATTTTAAAAATAGAATTTGGGTTTATGCGCACATGTGGTGCGCTTTTTAAATAATCTGCGCAGACTACTTATTAGAAACCTTGTGGAGGCTTTCTGATGTAGGAGGTGATGGCTAGTTTCACTAAAATTTTAAATGAAATATTTACCAATAAAATTAATACCAGTTTTTTTCATCAATTTTTATAATATATTAATATGACTCGCTCTAATTTTAATATTTATTGGCAAATCAATCGTTTAATTGCGCCTTAGGCGAAGAAACAGATAACAGCACTATCCATCATTCTGTAACTACACGTGAAAAGTTCGAGTCATTTTCATAAACAAATGCAGTATATAATATTTCAGAAAAATTCCTCAATGACTTTGAAAATTTTTTTAAACTACAGAATTTCAATTCGGTATTTTATTGCTGTTCGTGTACAACATATCTTGTATGAATATTCCATGCGAATCGGTTTAAATTAGAAACGAAACAACCCTCAAGAGAAGAGTATCACATACATCAACCATGATTCATTTTTGCCATTTTCCTTAAAAGCACAGCCCTTCTTTCTTTTCAAAGAAGGAAAAAAAAAACATATGCACTCCGTTCTTTCAAACTCTGTATTCCAAAATGCAAATAACGCAAGACAATCAGTATGTATGCGTGTGAAAGCTCAAGCAGCAAATAAAGCAAGTCCCCTGAAAAAACAAAATTCGAATTTAAATTACCCTACTTCTGCCAGCATATATGTTCTCTCCCGAATACCCGACATCAGGGTTTTGTGTTTCAACGATATAAAATTCCTCCCCCTCCCCAAAAGTACACAAATACATGTCGATGCTTGTACTTGCAAAGTACGAAATGTCTCGCCAAGAGGAGCGAAGTTCGTCAGAATTTTTGAGCATAAAATGTATGCGGGCTGGCGAATGGTTTATTCGAAATACCCATAAAGGGATGTGTAGAAAATTCGAGTCATTTTCATTCCTCTTTACAACCCCAGTGCTTCGCAAACTACCGTTGTCGTCTGCATTTTGGTTCTTTATGTTTTCGATTCTGAAGTGGTTGTTATTTTTCGTCGAATAGGAAAAATGGGGAACAACTGTAAATTGAGTATCTAAGTTATTGTTCCAGTCCTAGTAGATAATTAGTACAGTCGCGCTGGAATTTTTTTTCTTAATGGTAGCATTAGCAGCATTTATGTTTTAATATGTCGTTTTTTAGTTTCAAAGAAATAGTGTTTTAACCCTCAAGCATAAATTTATAATTTTGTCATGAATGTAGAGAATCCAATAATATCATCCATCGTCAAGTAGTTTTAACATTTAGTCAATTTTGATTATTATTTGGAAATCAGTTTTTGAAATCTTTTACAATAAACTAAGAACTCGTTTGAATTTTTGACACGATGCTAGTTTAATATTTAAAGTGGTTTAAAGATGAAGTGGTTAAAGAGGTTTACACAGTTCAATAGTAAATAATAGTTCACATCACAAATTTGATTTCATTTTAAGCTTTTGGGGATTGCATCATGGGTCATTAAAACATATCTTACCATAGAAAAAAATATTAGTTCAATTAGATAGTTTACAATTTTGTTTTTATTTTAAGGATGTGGTGAATATACTATGGAACGGTAAAGCATGTTATACCATGGAGAAAATAAGATTTTTTTTAAATTGACAACAATTATGAATTTAATTAAAGCATGCCATGGGACAGTAAAACATATTGTACTTTGGAAAAAATAATAGTTCACATAGATTGACCACAATTTGAATTATATGGTTTAATCACGTGATGATTGCACCAAAGGAACCGTAAAATATGTTGTTCCTTGGGAAATGACTTCAGCAACAGCATATGCTAGTATGACAACATAAAATAATTTCGTTAAATTTTGCTGCATAGGAATATGTTTAATGTGTTGCAATACTTTAAATGCATAAAAATAATTAATTTATAATTATTACATTCCATACCACTTAATTTCATGCATTATATAATAATAATATTTTTAACATTTATTTTAATTTACGTATTGTGAATTTAAAAGATAAGACAAGCTTTAAAGACAAGCTTTTTTGATGTGCTTTTATTTTGGCTCGAAAAGTAATTTCTTTCTCTTCTTTTTTTCTTACTGAAAACGTCCCATCTTCTATCTCCCATAATCAAACAAAATTCTTTGATAAATTATAATGTTTCTATTTCTTTTAAAAAAAGGAAAAAATCAATATTTTTTTTAGATTTCGCTATTTTTTTCCACTCTTAACCCCTTGGGGACGGGTGATTCAGAAAAGCATTCGTGCAAAATCAGAATCAAGTTGTAATGAAATAAAAAACGGTAACTTAAATGTAGTCGTTGTTAATTTGACAGACTTACTTTGCTTTTACTTTAATTATTGTTAGTTTAATCATACATATAATCGATGTTAATTCCAAGTATAACTAAATAGTTTTATTTTGAACAAAGTAATGGTGAATTAAATAAATCAAACAATTATAACTNCATCTTCTATCTCCCATAATCAAACAAAATTCTTTGATAAATTATAATGTTTCTATTTCTTTTAAAAAAAGGAAAAAATCAATATTTTTTTTAGATTTCGCTATTTTTTTCCACTCTTAAAAAAAATAAAACCTGTATACTCAAATTAAGTATACGACATTTGTTGCACGTGCTCTTATCAATCTGCATTCTTCTGATGCTAAAGGAAAGGATGTTTCTTTCATGTTGCTGTTAGCTCTGTCCATCGTGATTCTACTTACCGTTTTTATATATTAGATTAGGTAGATTTTATATATTATAATCATATATTAAATGTATATTAGATTAATTTTTTTAAACATTAGACTGAGAGCTTCTATTCTTTGTGCAATACATCTGCAATACGTATCTTCCATTCTACTTTCTTAAATAGAATAAAATGTTTGTTGACATAAAATCGGCATAATTTATAATTGTTGCTTGTAACAAGGGGCATATCCTAGCACATAATAAACTGTAGCAGCTCAGAGATAATTTAATTTTTACTTTAAAAGGCTGAACATTGGGTATTTGCACTTCTGAAAGATCACAGATACCGATAGATGTGACATATAACGTCAGCTCCAGCTGGTTGTTTATAAGCGAAATAACGTGTTAAAATTGAGCTATATTTCTAAAAATAAGCTAGAATGTTAATTAACGTGAAGTTAGTCAACGCCTTCTATAACTTAAAGCCCCCACACGGTTTTTTATAGGTAGTCCAATCAGACCACGGTGATGGATATCCACTTTCCGAACGAGTGAATTAATACAAAATCTAGTTAAAATAAGAAAGTGGTAGCAAATATATGACTAAAAATTTGTTTTATATATGAATATTATTGGTTTGCCTTATTCACTTGTCAACCACTACAAATTCAATTCTGAAATATATATGATGAATTTCTCTCAATTACTTTTACAAAAGGTTTTGGGTTTATGCGCACAACTGGTTCACTTTTTAAACAGTCTGCGCGGACTACTTATAAAAGACCATGTGGAGGCTTCTTGATGTAGGAGGTGATGCGTAAACCCGAAAACTTGGATCGGCTGTTCAACGACGGTTATAAAAATAAAATAAAAATCAATTGGGCAAACTAGATCAAGGTACTTATTCATATTTACTATAAAAAGAAAGGAAAAACCACGAAAACCTTCAACCGCAACCCCGACGGCAATGAAATTATAACCCATGATTCGTCTACAACTGATTCACTTTTTAAATAGTCTGCGAGGACTACTTATAAAAGACCGTGTGTAGGCTTTTTGATGTAGGAGGTGATGAGTTAGTTCAATACAACGACATATCGCACATCGAATATAATTCTTTCTCGTCTGCGTCTTTTACTTAACATAGATTTATTATTTGTTTATTTGTATATTATATTGTAACAGTGATTTATTTTTGTTTTGTGTAAATGGCAACTTCGATGCATAATTAGTTATGTTCTGCATAGATTCGTGCGGGTCATGAGTAGGAAATATATAGTGAAAAAATTCAAATACTTGCGAATATATATATATATATATAGACAAATCAATCAAACATGCATATAAATGCAAGTTACATAAGCGATAATGTGTTCAAGTCTTGGTAAATTAATATATATATATATATA
>NC_092209.1:12867879-12907080 GCF_043381705.1 Parasteatoda tepidariorum
CAATCTGAAAGATATTTTCGTGGTTTCCCTTTACATGTAACGCAAAATATGATTGTTTTCTTAAAAAAAAACATTCATAAAGGCAGCAATGTTTAAATATTTACATAAATTATGATTTATTTTATCTTTACTCCTTGTTAAATCAAAACAAAATGATTGAGGGCAATTAATTAGCAAGGTAGATAGTCTTACGCGGACATTAAGAAATGAATTGGGAGATTTATATAGGTATATATATATATATATATATAGATATATATAAATTACCAAGGCTTGAACACATTATCGCTCATGTAACTTGCACTTATATGCATGTTTGATTGATTTGTCTATTGTTAATCAGATTCATTGGAATTTATAATTACATTTATTCAAAAAAGAATCATTAACTTCATTCTCACTTCATAAGCAGAAAAGGAAGCACTACGTACGAAATGAAGTACACCGTAGAAATTGGCATCCTTGTTTACTGATTTTTTTTTAGCTAAGGCGGTAATTAATGTAAGAAATAGTCTTCTAAAATGTGATTTCAACCAGGGTCAGTTACGAAAAGTTTTGTGACTCTTATTACAGAATTGATGATATTAAAGGATAATTGAGCTAACTAATTTTTAAATTACAATTTTTCGTAGATGACTACTTTTTTAATTTTATTTATTTATTTATTTTTTATTTTATTTACAAGAAGTGGTAATTAACAAATTTACTGCAAAGAGTTTGTTTCAGACAGTAGACTCTCTGATTTAACCCCTTCAGGGCTGATAGATGAAGAAGGAAGTACTTCCCCATGCCCGCAAACTTCAAGAAAGTATGTAAACATGATAATCCTAAAGCAAGGCTGCCAACTACTATGTTTTTTGCAAAAAATTTTATTGAGTGGAAAACAATTTAAAAACTAAATTTTTTTATATTTTTCGTAATTTTTATTTTGTTTTAAAAGCCTTACCAAGAGATGAGAATATTAAAGTGGCTTTTTTATAAGCTTCTGAATCATTTAAAAGTAGTGGCGCAAAAACTAACTTTAATTGGAATTACTTTTACAAAGGAAAGAAAAATACAATGATGATATAAACTTAGCTACTACTAGAAGAAATTTTTTCACAAAGGGTAGAAAGTTGTTAGGCCTGCTGAAGTATTTTATTCAGAGTTGCCACGGACGACTTAAAAATGCAAGCTGTAGTGACTAATAAAATGTAAAATTTCTTGACTAATAAAATGTAGTGACTAATAAAATGTAAAAACTTGACTTGCTCTAGGTTCTTGTTGAAGTTCCTGCCTGTTGCATCGGATTCCACACTTCTTCATCAGGAATTAGTTCTAGAACAACTGAAAGCCCCCACATAGTTTCTTATAGGTAGTTTGATTAGACCATTATGAAAAAACACCTGTTCATGAAATTGTCATTTAATACAAAATCTAGTAAAATTAAGAAAGTGGCAGAAAATATATTTCTAAAAATTTATTTAATTTATGAATATGATGGGTTTGCCTTATTTACTATTCTACCACCACAAATTTAGGTCTCAAATATATATGATAAATTTCTCTTAATTGCCATTTGAGGAGATGCCATATTTGAGTTGATCTGGTATTTGGTGAAGTACCTGTCCGTGGCAGCTGCACCAAACATCTAAATCTGTAATTTGTTATAGGGCAACTGGGATTAAATAGCATATAGATATTTGGAGGAAAATTAAGCAGTTGACGGCTGATATAGCCTGCTGTGGTGTATAGCTCAAGTAATGAATTACAATAACGATCTAGACAGGACAGGAGAGAACTAAAAACTAAATTTGCAGATTTTTAGTTAATTTTGCCGACTTTTCAGAAGGTACAACACGGAAAAGGTGCGTACAACTGAAATCGTTCGGAGCAAGTTTTTATGTGTGATTTATAGCAGAGACGAAAGTTTTTCCGTTAAATTTTAATGGTTTAAAACGAAAGTCATAGTGGTAGTTACAATTGAATAATAAGAGATTATAAATAAATAAAAATGAATGGAGTTTCTACCACTTTTTACATTTTTAATCGCACGTGGCATCCCTGGATGTAGAGATCATGTCTATCGGGATCTTAGGCTTCTATAGTCGGAAAGGGTCAATTTATGTATGATATCCTGAGCCCTGAAGCCGTAATCGCGTAGTAACATAGATGTGATCGTGATCTTAAAGGGGTTGAATAATAATGAGGGGTCGTGATCCTAAAGGGGTCCTCCATTGCATCAAAAAATATTCGGACGATAATGGTTCGTTTCAATAAAACTCCAAGTCTCTCATTTTCAAAAAAATGTCCTTTTCCTAAAAGAAAAATAAAATGAGAGCATTTTAATTTTATTTAGGACAAGGTTGCAACGCCCTGAATTTTCTTTTTTTTGCCCTGACAAAATTAAAAAAAATCTATTGAAGTATCAAGATATTCCTATTTACTCAATTTAAGAAAAATATGTACATAGGTTCAAGATAACCATTTAATAAGGAGGCTTTCGCTGTCGAACAGTATCATGGTTCCGCAATAACACTCAGTCATGTGGAGGTAGCGGATATCTTTGAAGCTGGACATATCTCTGATTCTTTGTGTTCTCCTTCTCTAAATAGTATTATACGCTCTTCAAGTCCGTTCAATTTTACAATTATAAACCGTTCCTTGTATTGAACATACAAGCCTTCATTATGTGCAATCATAAATAAAAAAACTTTATAAAAACTACCTTCAGCACTTTGTCAATGATATAGATTTTTATCGATTTTTAATTCACTTTGCTTGATTACTGGCTTTTATAGGCTTTACTGGCTTTTATATTATAACATTTTTAAGTACCCTTGTCATTGTCAACAATGACAATAACTTATGTTTTGTTACTACTAGGATTTTTGTTTTAACCCTTTGACTGGGAATTTCAAAAAAGGATTTTTTTTGTCCCATTTATTATTCAAAAGGACAAAATAGGTCACAAATAAGGCAAATTTAGCATTTGGAATTTTTCTGACAAGCGTTTATCAATTTAGAGGCTGGGACATATGTGTCCATATACATATCCTGATGTGATCACTACAGATGGGACATATGTGTCCTGATACATATGTCCCACCTGCAGTGATCGACTTACTACAAGCGCATCTATCATTCCGGAAAAATTTATTATATGGACTTTTTTTTACATGGTATGATACAAGGTGAAGCAATCTTTGCATAACTCGACATTACGCATTGGACAACTCACATTTGTTCCTTTTTCTATGTTCATTTGAGAAAATATGAATGAAATATGAATGGACATAACAATCCCAATGAAGAATACGAGTGGGATATATCTGTCCCAATGAAGAATACTAGTTGATATATCTGTCCCAGCACAAAATCACAATGTTATTTCTTGCAGGAAACTCTTTAGCACCATCTAGGTATCGCCGTCGAGGGGATATTTGACACATGAAACGCGTATACTTGATTCGACTCTACAACTGGGACATATTACAATGAGTTTCTAAGTGCTTTTCACCCCATCAATAATTTTTAAACATTTGTTGGGATCGTTTGTTTGACAAATTGTTGTTGGGACAAATGAGTCCCGTTAGTAGTGAAATGGTTAAACGACCATAAAAGCTGGCAGGTTAAAAATGTATATCCAATTCTTTCTCAGAAGCATGAATACGTATGTGTATAAAGAGGAATGCGTTTAAATTTACGATTTAAAGCTACTTTTTCCAGCATTATTAATTTATCCACCTGCAATCGAAAATTCCTCTCTAGCAATATAAATTATCTATCATTCTGAAAGTTTGAATGTTTACACTTTAATGTTTAGTAACCTCTTTATTTAATGGTTTCCAAAGGTTATATGGTAATTGTGTAAACAGAAAGTTCTGAAATTGACAGCTACCACATAGTGTGCTAATCTCAAAAAACTTATGCAATGATATGCAAATATGCAATGACATGCAGAACTTATGTAATAATACACGATGGATGAGATAGGGGCAGCTGCGTGGCCCAGGCGTCCAGCTCATAAAATAAAATCAGATCAGATCTGAAAGTTCTAAAGAGTAATTATTCCTTAGGATAATAATTATTTTTTGTTTCGAAATATCACTACGTGAAAAATGCGTCCTGGAGAGAATCTTAACGTTTTCTCATAAAAAAATCTNAATATATATATATATATATTTCATTTATTTATTTTCTTCCCTCTGTTTTGAATAATTATTACAATTTGGGACTAAACACAGAAATCCTATTTTATGCTCATGTTTCATAAAATAATATTGCGTTTCTATTTTTTTGCCATTGTAATTTTTTGAATCCCCATATAAAACCGAGTGATTCATATATGTTTTAGTGCTCATGGAACCAGCGCATATCATACGATATTATAATGCATATTTCATGCACATATTCGAAGGATTTCTTAAGTGGGGTATACATTCGAAGTATACATTCCTCACTATATTCTCGGAAGGAAAAAAAAAGTCCATTTCGACTACACTTGTATTTTATTTTTGATCGCTCCCCCAACGACCATTGGATATGAGTAATATGAAAGACTCATAAATATTTAAATTTATTCCGGGGAAATATCTCCGGATCGTCGGATATATCTGCCGACGAAATCGCCTCCTTTTGTGGAAAGTCTCGCACACTAAGTGAAGTCCTTTCCTTAGACAAGTTTAGGACTACTCAGCTTTTCCTGTTTTCCATAGAACTCTTCCTCTCAATTTCCTCCGCCGGATATCCTTCGTTGCCCAGATAAGATTAAAATTTAATGTCCCGTAGGACATTTGGAAAGGAAAGTGGACTTCTAGATAGATGTTCGACATAATATGCAAATCTGGTATGGGCATATCATTCTTTCGAATAGAACACTTAAAACACATCCACTATTGCTAATGAAACCTTTTGCTATGGACAGTACAGACTATATGCCGTACGTATTATTTTGAATAATCTGGAATAAAGTAATATATTCCTAAATTACCATCTTCTGCTACTTTTAATTAATCCTTTCTGGAATTTATTTTTCTGTAAAGAAAAAAAAATATCATTTCGGAAAAAAATGGCACCAAATGCGTTGTTAATGAAACATATATATTCTAAATTGACCTTTTACCTGCCGGACTCTTATTTTGCACAAACGGAAAAAAAGACCTTTGTGGAAAACGTGATAACATGTTCTTCAGCTAATTTTGTTAAAGAATACAGCAACTGTCTGAAATCAGAGAAGATATATGTCAGCAGATATATACGATTTTATGCAATTAAGAGATTTGGGGTTGTTTGGAATATAATTTAAGTGCTAAAAACAAATCACTTGAGTGCAAAACATTGAGAGACATATTCAAAAAATTGAGCACATGCTTTTAAACAGTTAAAATTACATACACGAGTATAAAAGGTAGGGGCTAGTGCAAACAAAAATATTACTGCTGTTTATCTCTCGAAATTTTTCTACAAATTTTGATAGATTAGCAGAACTGTGTTACTCTTATGTAGTTACACGACAAAACACTTTGTTCATTACAAAATTAAGAAACTATATTTTCAAGGTGGTAAAGTAAATTTGCTACAATTGCGATTTTCCTCACAATTTCAAAGCTGCTAACTTGAATGGCTGCTGCGAATGATTTTACAGAGTGGTATTCTTATAATACTTATGATGCAAAGATTTTTCTAAAAAATCAAATTATTTTGCTTTAATTAAGTTATTAATTAAATTAAAAATAAAATAATTTAATAAAATAATTTAATTAAATTATTTTATAAATAAATCTTATATACATATAATTTAATTTTGGTTTTGTCGTGGTAGGTAAAATAATTTTTAAGATTTAATTTTCTAAATTAAGATTTTTACCTTAAA
Source organism: Parasteatoda tepidariorum (assembly GCF_043381705.1). Classification (NCBI taxonomy): domain Eukaryota; kingdom Metazoa; phylum Arthropoda; class Arachnida; order Araneae; family Theridiidae; genus Parasteatoda; species Parasteatoda tepidariorum. The sequence continues at coordinate 12,873,734 of NC_092209.1, forward strand.
TATAAAAATTAATACAATTAAAAATTAAAAGAATTCGCACTGGCATCACTTCCTACATCAGAAAGCCTCCACACGGTTTTTTATAAGTAGTCTGCGCAGACAACTTATATATTTACAATTAAACCAATCATATTTATAAATTAAACAAATTTTCAGAAATATACCACTTTCTTCTATTTCTACCACTTTCTTAATTTTACAAATTTTCTATTAAGTGGTTCTTTCGTATATTAGTTTTCCTACATAGTGGTCTGATTGAACTACCTATAAGAAACCGTATGGAGTCTTTCATTTATAGGAGGCTTCGTTACTGGACGCAACTCCAAATAGTCAATAGACGATAAATCCAGATAGTCTAAAGTCACTGGACTGCAACTTAAGACTATTTGGATTTATTGTTTCATTCATAGAAGCTATGTGAAGCTATTCATAGAAGGGTATGTGAAGAGCTTACCAGGTGATATTTTCAGGGGCGCTATAATCAGGTTAAATAGAAAAAAAGTGGTATCTGAACTATTTTATTGTGTAATAACTGGAAGGTGGGACTAATATTTCTTTGCCTCATTTTATTCACGACCGCCTAATTTCGTATTAAAAGTATGCAAGTATTACTCAAAACTAATGTGGATTAGTTATGTTTAGATAGTGAAAGCATAAACAATTTCGTCACATTAATGCAACCAATTTATGTTAATACCCTTAAAAATGTCACTTGCCTGGTTCATCCACTAAGCTCTTTATGTTACGAATAGATGAATATTTAATTAGTATATTAAGCTTTATTATAAGATCTGCCTTATTTTAAGTTAAGAAATTATGAACTTAAACGAATTAGTAACAAATAGAGCTTGCGTGGACATTTTGATGATGTAAATAATGGTGTCCAAAACATACATTTTCAAAAAAAAAAGAAATAATAAATATTTCAATATGACTTTAAGCACAAAAATTTGCTTGATTTAACGCATTAAATGGAGTCCAAAACGCACAATTTATGAATCAAAAAATAATAAATATTTAAATATTCCTTATGAACGAAAATTAACTTGGTTTAACGTGCTTAATGGAGTCCGAAACATGCAATTTGTAAATAAAAAAATAATAAATATTTAAATAATACTTTAGACACAAAAATTTGCTTTGCTTTACGTGTTTTTTGGGTTAATAAATATACATTTTATAAAAAAAATCATAAATATTTAATTATTTCTTTAAATACGAAACGTGCTTAACGTTTATACTTTGTGCCAAAATATACTTTTAAAAATTTTTATAAAAGTGCAAAGTTTTTTCCTTCAATTTTATGTGTTTGTACTATTTATAAAGTTTTTCAAATTATTTATCAAATTTTCTTCGGATTATTCATAAAATTGAAACAAAAAATTAAATCTATGAATGGAATTAAGGTAAAATTAACGTTAAGTGCCTTAACTTTTGTATGATGATTAGAAGACGGAAATATTAATCTCTTTTCTATCATTAAACTATGCAAAATACAAAATTCGTCCTAAACATTTTCTTTATTCTACACTCAATGCTTACAATTAGTTTTGAGCAAGTGGCAGAGTTCGACATTTGGAACTCCCAGCACGAAATGTTTGCGAAGGGTACAGAATAGTCCTCCTGTCGTGTGTAATAACTGAAGAGTTTCTACATGAGGAGACACCGACTACACACTTCAAATACTTCCCACAAAAGGAATGATGGGATTAACTTGAAGACGAAACATGCGGGTTTCAATCATAAATAAGCCCTCACTTTTAACTTTAAAGCATCAGAACTTTGTCGTCAATGAACCGCGTGTTCGAAATTCATACAATCGAAGGGAGAGGTTTTTAAGAAGAATGTGCAAAAAAATATTGCTTGCGACTAAAAATATTGTTTTAGCCTAAAGATTTACCCTGAAAACGATGATAAAAATTATAAGGACGAGAACATCTTCGTTATTTTTGATACGTACTACACTATAATATTACTAGTTCCTAAATCTAATCTTAAATATCCGAACTATATTGCACAGATTAACGAACTCAAAAAAAGTTAGACTCATAATAAACTGATTGTAAAGACACGGTTCAACACCGAAGTCAAGTATCGCTGGCAGCAATCCGTAAGTAAGTGGGCGACTACTCTGATCAGCCTGCCCAGGGGCTGAGGGTGCACGGTATAGATCTTCGTTAAAATGTTCTATGGTTAAATGGTCAACATCGCGCTGGTCGTTGGGCTAACAAAGCGGGGTCCCTTCCCCTCCACGGAGGATCAAAATTGCGCTAGCAAGGCTTCGGGTTGGTAGGGTGCAGGGCCCATGTCTAAGAGTTCGTGGGTTCGATCCCCGCCGAAGATTCCCCGTGTAGTAAATGGTGGCTGATGCACGTTAAATATGTCGACTCGCAAAGTCCTCCATGTTCCCATAACAAATCGATACCTCAGGGGGTACTGATCCAGATGTTTCCTCGTCTTCGGGATTGGTTCAAAATTACAAGGCTGCAAAGTTGAGCATTAATAGTCGTAAACCCAAAAATTGGGTTGGCTGTTCAACAACGGATATAAAATATAAAAAAAAATAAAACACTCATTGTTCAGCCCTAGTGTAATGTAAATAAACAACTACTACCAAATCCTACCTTAAATATTCGAATTATCTTGATGAGATTCGTGAACTCAAAATCAGATACATCCAAAAAACGAGACTCTTTTTTTACTAGATTAATTGAAAAACGCAAAACCTAATATAAATTATTTAATTTACAAAACGATAAAAAATCTTTATTTCTCTAACTAAATATTTTAAAAATAAAGTTGTCTTTTATAGATTGTTCACAATTGAATTAATAAACATTATTTATTAAGTCAGGGTTTTGCCTAAGGAAGAATGATTATTTAGGACTCCGTAGGGCCAGAAAACATTGGGAACCGCTGTTTTAATGCATATGATTCTTCATTTAGAAAAAAAAGGTTTTTACTTACCTCTATGACTAAATAATTCAAAGTCTTGTGTGATTCGCCATTTTGTTACAGTTACTCCGCGTGGAGACTTTTATAAAATTAACCAAAAATCTGCAAATTTTAGTTAATAGTTCTCTATTGTTTCTTAAAATATTTTGTCGAGTCCTAAGCAGTTGGCATCTCTCAATTGCATATAAACAATCTTTGCTTTAGCGACAAATGTTTTGAAAAGTTATTACATGGCAAAACTGTGGCTACAATTCAAAAAATCATGCTTGAAGCTTTTAGAAATGGTGTTTTTTTTTTGTTAATCTATGGAAAATTCGCTTTGACTTAAATGAGCATAAGATGCTAAAAAGTGTTTTTTTCCTTTTTTAATCCCACTATAATTCATAAAGCATTTTAATACAACCATTACAATCCTTTCTTATGAATTCAGTGCTAGTATTAAAGTTAAAATAATAAACACTAATACTTTCTTTCTAGTTTTATTACACGCAAATCAATGCGAATTTTCCATAGATAAAGAAAAAAAAATCATTTCAAAAATGATCTTTCGAATAGTGCAAATCGTCTCACAATGTAAAATCCACAGATGCCAACTGCTCCGGACAAGCCAAAATAATTTAAAAAACGGTAAATAACTCCAAAGTAATTTTTGCAAATATTTAACTGTTCTTGCTTGCTTTTTGAAAGGTATAGCATGACATAAACACTCTAAGGTGGTGAATTATATAAGTCTGCGAATTGTATAGAAATAGTGGTGGATAACAATCTACTAAATTGAATTTATTAAACCAAGAATCACAATTGACAAACTACCACTTTATAATATATATTTACTGTCCGGAGCAAGTTGGCATCTCTGAAATCTTCCAAAATATTTGATGATGAAACAAAAATTGTTTACTCAAAGTTAGTACAGAAGCGTTTCCAAATTTTTGTATAAACCTTTGTATCGATGATCATTACGTAATCTAAATTTGAAGAATTTTTAGCAGTGGAAACAAAAAGAGAAAATCATATTTATTAACACAACAATTAAACCAGCCACCAAAGTAGCTTTTCTTGTATATCACATACGTAGAGAATACCCCAGACATTCACAAAGGAACATTAAATAAATTTATATTAAATATAATAGCATAAAAATAGTGGGTATGCAAAAATTTTAAATAAAATATTTTCATGGTTGAATATCGGACTGCGTAGGGGTCAAATAACTGGCCTTGCATCAGAAAGGTCCAGGGATCGAATCACGGACAAGGTAAGGATGTTTTTTCATTCCCTGCTCTGTCTGTCCTTACTGTGGTAGCAACGTTAACCGACTTTAAATGGTGGCGCTATCAACCCAAATGGGCACTGGAAAAAAATATTTTTATACATCTGTAAATTAGATTATTCAAAGATTAAATCATACAAAATATTTTTTTAAAAATTAAATGTCTATTAATTTAAAAATCGCCAAATATTTTTTAAATTATGGTGCGCAAGTTTTTTATCTACCAATTCGTAAAATCTTACCCTACGTCTATACCCACTATGTTTTCGATCATCGAAATTTATCTGGGTGCCTGAGGCAACGCCTCCTCACGGTTTTTTGTAGGTAGTCCGATCTCACCACTATGAAAAATCAATTGTTGAAAGAACCATTTAATAAAGAATCTATTAAAATTTAGAAAGTGGTAGCAAATATAAGTCTAAAAATATGTTTAATTTATGAATATTATTGGTCTGCTGGTTTGTCTTATTCACTTGTCAACCACTCCAGATTCAATTCTTATATATGATAAATTTATCTCAAGTACTTTTAAAATAGAATTTGGGTTTATGCGCACAACTAGTTCACTTTTTTAACAATCTGCGCAGACTTCTTATAAGAAAGATGTAGGAGGTGATACCAGAGATGCCAACTGCTCCGGACAAGCCAAAAGAATTAAAGAAACGGTAAATAGCTACAGAGTAAATGTTGCAAACATTTCACTTTTTTTCCTTGCTTTTCAGAATGTATTGCATGATACGAATACTTCTAAGTGGTGAATTATATAAGCCTACGAATTATTTAGAAATAGTGGTGGATAAAAATCTACTAAATTGAATTTATTAAATCAAGAATCACAAATGATAAACTACCACTTTAAAATATATATTTGCTGTCCGGAGCAAGCTGGCATCTCTGTGATACCTGAGGCCGTATGGGTCGTTTTTCAATCCATCGTGAAATTTTATTTTTAACCTCTTCGAGACGGGCAAGCCATGTATGCATACTCAGGGTGGCTACAATCAGGGTAAAAATAAAATAAAAGTGGTAGGTAAAATGTTTCTATAGCAGTTTATTTGGGGGAGGAATAATAATAGTTTGAATTACATTAATAAGATATGTTAGAATTAAAGTGAAAGCAAAAACAAGACTGTTAAATTATTAAAAGTAAGCCTTGTCCAAACTTAAGCTACCCCCCTTTTTTTTCCATTCTGATTCTGGTTCCGTACGAAAACATTTATGACTCGGCCGACACGAAAAGTTTAAGGTGGCTCTTTCGGGCAAACTGGGAATGCAAATTGGAGTGAGAAGGGAATTAAATACTTTGTATTTTAGATATAGTTGCGTCGCTACGAAAATAAGCTGCCACGGGTTTGAGGTTTAGTATGTCTCGTTTTCAAAGGTAAAAATTTCATTAAATCCTGCCGTGTCACGATTTATGGTCTTTTAAAAAAATGTGCAATTTAGCTTTGCAATGTGATAATCTAACAAATCTATGTAGAGATCGCGATGTATGATCTTTTTTCAGATAAGCCATCTTGTGTAATTTTTCGGAGTATTTTATTCTGGCATCTTTTGAATATCTATAGGAGTGATGGGGAGATGTTTACACAAAGCTGGAGAGGCATGAGTTAGGATGGGACGGATCATTGAGATGTAGAGTAAGCGTTTAAGTCTGGGTTCCATTTCAGAGTTCTGAAGAAGGATTTGTAATTTGTGGCAGGCTGCTTGTGCTTTGTTGAGAACTGATTCGGAGAACACAGGACGGTCAACCATATGGAATTTAAATAATACAGCAAGAGGTATTATGGATATTTTTCATTAAATTGTCCCTCCACCAAATTCGCCGAATCGGCATATTTGGAAAGGTAGTTTAGCAAACAAGCTTTCATCTGTTTTTGAATTTTCGATGTATTCAGGGGGTGGGCAAAAAATATGGAAACACTTCTATACTAATCTGTTAAATAATCTCTCTTTTAGCAGTAAATGTTCGGAAAGTTTTCAGGGGACAAAACTGTTGGTACAATTTGAGAAATCATGCTTGAAGCTTTTAGAAGTTGTTTCCTTTTTACCCGTACAAAATTTGCAAAAGCCAAATTGAATACTGAAAGTTCCTCTAGAAAAAATTAACATCAATGAGTTGCTTAGTGTTAAGAATAAATAGATTCCTCCCTTTCCGGAAAATTGTCGATCATTGAAATAGTTCTACCAGTGTTTTCTGTTTTCCGTCTCGTTTTCAAGTCTGACTCGAACTCACCTAATTCAGGTGAGGAGATTTCAAATCGGAAATTAAATTTGTTCCAAAAGATACAGATTATTTTAAAAATGATATTTAAGTTTAGTTTAATTTTCGTCTGACTGTATTTTATCCCTATTTGCGGATGATTAATTGATAAATAATAAGTAAAAGCAGATGATATAATTTATTATTGCTTATAATAATAACTACGTCTAAAAGCAACGGAATGCAGCGTACACACACGCCATTGCAAAACTGACTCTGAGAGCAGCTAGAACCATTTCAAGGATTTTTCGAGTGCCGCAGCTCATACTTTTATAATCAAGTAATAGTTGTTCTATAGAAAACAGTAGAAGTCAATCATTTTATCGAAGTGATACTTCTTATGCGACTTCCAACAAGGTTGCATTAAACGTTTGAAACGCTACATTTTTATTGGCCGGGAAATCACGTGGTAGGATCCAGTTTTCCCTCATTCATTTTCATATTGTTTTGGTTCTCACTAGCATAAAGATATTAAAAGTCATAAAAGCATTGTTTTTCTATAAATATTTTAGTTATAAGCGATAAGCAGAGAGCTCGCCGCACTTAACTATACTCAATACTCAATATTTTAGTTTGATTAGATACATTTATAATTTAATAGGGTAGTATTTTTTATTTTCAAACTTAGTGGATAACAATTGTATAAAATGAGTGAAAACAATCCCACGGACAATGCGACGGATTTAAGGTTCAAGGTACGTCTCTTGTGAATATCAATTGATTGTTAGGTTTTCTCTTTTCTAATTGCCATTTATATTTCACCAAATGCAGCCATGAGGGATATTAAATTATTTATTGCAAAATCTTTATTGCCACTATCCACTGCAGGTTCACAAGCTCTGGCAGACGTTACTGGTGAAGAAATTGATTATTGTGAGCGGCCTGTGATCCTTGCAGGAGATTTTAATGTGAATTTCTCGTTACCTGAAGCTGAAACATTATTAACCTTCCTTAAAGACAAATTTGGATTGGAAATGATAAATGGTAGGAATGATCCAANTTCTACATCAGGAGACACCGTCTCTACACACTTCAAATACTTCCCACAAAAGGAATGATGGGATTAACTTGAAGACGAAACATGCGGGTTTCAATCATAAATAAGCCCTCACTTTTAACTTTAAAGCATCAGAATTTTGTCCTCAATGAACCGCGTGTTCGAAATTCATACAATCGAAGGGAGAGATTTTTAAGAAGAATGTGCAAAAAAATATTGCTTGCGACTGAAAATATTGTTTTAGCCTGAAGATTTACCCTGAAAACGATGATAAAAATTATAAGGACATCTTTGTTATTTTTTATACGTACTGCGATAATATTACAAGCTCCTAATTCTAATCTTAAATATCCGAACTATATTGCACAGATTAACGAACACAAAAAAAAGTTAGACCCGTAATAGACAGATTGTAAAGACACGGTTCAACACCGAAGTCAAGTATCGCTGGCAGCAATCCGTAAGTAAGTGGGGACTACTTTGATCAACCTGAGTACGGACTGAGGGTGCGCGGTATCGATCTTCGTTAAAATGTTCTACGGTAAAAAGGTCGACGTCGCCCTTTTCGTTGGGCTACCAGAACGGTGGTATCATACACTCCACAGAGGATCAAAGTTGAGATGGCTAGGCTTCTGGTTGGTAGGGCTCTGTGCTCATGTCCAAGAGTTCGTGGGTTCGATCCCTGTCGTCCGAAGTAGTAAATGGTGACTGGTGCACGTTAAATCTGTCGAGTCGGAAAGTCCACCATGTTCCCATGACAAATCAATTCCTTTGGGGGTACTGATTCAGAAGTTTCCTCGTCTTCTGGATTGGGTTTAAAATTACAAGGCTACGGAATTAAACATTAATAGTCGTAAATCCAAACATTGGGTTGACTGTTCAACGACGGATATAAAATATAAAAAATAAAACACTCATTGTTCAGCCCTAGTGTAATGTAAGTAAACAACTACTATCAAATCTTACCTTAAATATTCGAATTATCTTGGTGAGATTCGTGAACTCAAAATCCGTTACACTCAAAAAACGAGATTTTTTTTGGACTAAATCTAACTTTTATAAATTTTTTTTATTTATTGTTACACATACACATACTTGCCAACTCTTCCGGAGTTTCAGGAAGATTTCATTTTCATATTTAAAGTGGTAGCAATACTCAGGTCATTCCAATGAACTTTTTGAATTATAATGATAATTATAAATGAGTTTGACCACCACTACATATAAATAATTACAATAAATATATGAAAGTACAATGATCCTTACGCAAGCGAATTTCAACGGGATTAAAATATAAATATATTTTTGAGTCAGATTGCATTTCGTTTATTGTTTTACTACCTCTCTGAAAATCCATTCTCGGAAAGAGGGAAAGTTGGCAGGTATGCATACATATGTAGGCTTGGGTGCTCATTACAAAGTGCGGCTCTTGAACACCTTTGCAAGTTGAAGAATGGATAGCACAAATTAGAGAATGACGTTAAAAACATAAATCTAGGGTTACGGTGGGATTCGAATCCACTATCTCCACACCGATTGTTTGGCGAAACAATGCCACCACTCGGTCAGAGAGAATAATGTTTTAGTTTCCTGATATGGTAACCAAATTAATATGTGATGCGACTGTAGCTGTTAACATGACCATCTCTGAGGAAACTTTTTCTCAGTGGTAGCAACGAGAGAAGTATTCTTCCTAGAAAATTCCATGGGAAGTTTCTTTCCTATCTGTGATTTGTGTAGCCACCTGCTAATAACAAAGCAAAAGTATACCAATATACAAAATATACGAAACAACACAACAGTGAATAACAGTAAAGGTTTGCGTGGGATCATGAAGAGAGAGCAAGTTCTGAGGAGCCACTTTTTGTGCGCTATGTGACCGTTCAGTTCCCTATTTCTCATCGAATTTATTAATAGTTATGAACACAGAATTTAAAAATTCAATTATTAATTAGCACAGAAGTTTCAAGTTATGGCTGATTCTATGCAGAAGGCAAAAATGCAAGTCCTGCAAGAAATTTGTCCTGAAAGTCAAATTAGTTTTAGGTAATAAACTAAATGAATTTCTTTACATAAATGAATTTCAGTCCCAAAAATATTTTAACACAGCATTACTAGAAAAAAATGGCCCTATGAAGTGCCATTTTTCTCTCTATTAATGCTGAATTATTCTTCTGTATTTTTTGTTTTTGTTCCAAAGTATTTTTCTTGACTGAACACGAAAAAGCAACAGCTTCAACATATGTAAGTAAAATCTATCTGTTTGAAAAGCACGGTTTTAAGTATTTGCGAAGAAGACAAAGATCTTATAAAAAATACTTAACTTAGTTAATTAACACGCTAAATACCACACTAATTTTACATGGCTTGCCCGTCTGACCAAACGGTAAATAAATACGAACTAAATTTGCAAATGTTATTCAGATTTCTAGTTTTTTTAATGGTTTACCATGACATATCTGCAAATAGCATACCTGCTAACTTTCACTCCTTTCGAGAATGGATTTTCAGAGTGGTTGTAAAACAATAAACGAAAAACAATCTGACTAAAAAATATATTTATATTTTGATCCCGTTGAAATTCACTTGAGCAAGGATTATTATGATTTAATATATTTATTGTAATTATTTATATGTAGTGGTGGTCAGACTTATTTATAATTATCATTACAATTCAAAAAATTAATTGGAATAACCTGAGTATTGCTACCACTTTAAATATGAAAATAAAATGTTTTGGAAAATCCGGAAGAGTTGGTAGGTATTTAATAGGTGGTGAATTATATAACTCTACGAATTGTCTAGAAATAGTGGTGGATAAAAATTTACTAAATTGAATTTATTAAATCAAGAATCGCAACCACTTGCAAATATTTATTTGCTATCCGGTGCAAGTTTTGCATCTCAGTGTATATAAATAAAACCATTTTTATGTGTTCTATATTGCAATCATTTCTTCAAACCATTTAAGTAACTATAATAATATTAAAAATTTACTCGAATTATGTGTTTTTAATAATCTTAGCTTCGCCGGTCACCGGTGACCCCCATGGCACTACGAACAAATTCAGTGCCGGTCACCGGTGACCCCCATGGCATTCAATGTGTTAACATTTTATCACCATTTGGTAATATATTTAACACAACGACTATCGCAGCTATGCAGGGCTCAAACAGGCCTTAGGACTTGTTGATAGCATAATATCTAAATCTTTTTATGTTTTCGGTAGATTTACTTTTCATATTTAAAGTGATAATAATATGTACACTTTAATATTTTCATCATGGTTAAATAATGTTGATTTATAATCATTTTAGATCTTCCATAAACATAAATATATAAATGTCTGAATGATCTTATTTACCAATTTGTCTTTATAAACGATTTTGTTTTTATAAACTAGCAGTCTTCATTGTTATAGTACAGGGGTGGCGAAAATTTATACACCAACGTGCCATTTTTTCTAAAAAATTGTTTAATGAAATCACAGACGTGCCGTCAAATAATTTTGACTTCATGATTATTGGGAAAATAATAATACTAAATACTATCAACTCATAACTCTTTATTTACATTGAAAAGAAAATACATTTTGCAATGTCTCAGTTATACGCGTAATTCAACTTAAAGTAGCATCAGTGGGACTCCTGTTATTGCAGATTAAATGACAAATAACTTATATTAGGTTGTAAGATATTAGTTTAAGCAGGACTGTTGATTTTTTTGCTTGTTATTTATTGTTAGCTTGTTTTTTATGGTTATTAATTGTTCTTTTAGCATTAATTGTTAATTTTTTTATTAATAATTGTTTATTATTTTGTTTGTTTTTTGTGAATTTTACTTTAATTGTTACATATGCTTCATAGTGTGCGACGTTTCTGTAATAACAATTCATAGTGCAATAACAATTGTGATCGGTGGCGTGCCCAAAATATTGTGTCGCGTGCCATTGGTACGCCATCCCTGTTATAGTATAACCACCAGCAATCGGATAGAAGCTACAGTATTAATGCTTATGCCAATATTTTTATTATTGCAGAGGTGCCATAGCCGATTACGAATGTAAAAAGTGATAGAAACTCAAAACCCTTTTATTTATTTATCAACTCTTTAATTATTTAATCGTAACAAACGCTATGACTTACATGTAAAATTACTCATAGTTACAAAAAAGCATTCTTCACATTCAATTCTAATAGTGTACTGAGAAAAACAGGCAACAAAAAGTTGATAATTTTCTTTTCTTTTAACACGTTGAATGTCACGATAATTTTGCATGGCTTGCCCGTCTGGCCAAACGGTAAATAACTACAAACTAAACTTGCAAATATTAGACAGATTTGCCAGTTCTTTTTAAAGGTTTAGCATGACGTTTCTTCTTTTATTTACTGAGCTGGACCCACGCCTCCTATAACTGGCACGGTTTTTTGTAGGTAGCCCGACCAGACCACTATGAAGGAAAACTAATTCGTGAAAGAACCATTTAATATAAAATCTATTAAAAATTAGAAAGTGGTAGCAAATATATGTCTAAAAATGTTTTTAATTTATGAATATAGTATTATTTACTTGTCAACCACTACAGATTCAATTCTCAAATATATATGATAAATTTCTCTCAAGTTCCTTTAAAATAGAATTTGGATGCATGCGCAAAAGTGGTTTACTTTTTAAACAATCTAAGAAACAGTGTGGAGGCTTTCTGATGTAGCTGATGTAGAAGGTGATGGCTGGGCACCTAGTCCGCTGTCCCATTCATCTCACGATTACTTGCGTAGTTGTGGTGGTTGTTTTAAAGCGAAACAGTTAGCCTTCATCTTGCTACACCAAATCCTCTTTCTATAGAAGATTTTTTTCAAAATTGCTCTAGAAAATGTTTCAGGATCAAATTCAGCACTTCGTTTTAGCATTTGTGGTGAATTATATAAGTCTACGAATTGTGTAGAATTAGTGGTGGATAAAAATCTACTGAATTGAATTTAATGAACCAAGAATCACAATTATTAAATTACCACTTGAAAATATTTATTCACTGTCCGGAGAAAGTTGGCATCCCTGTGTTTAAAAATAAAACTATTTTTGTGTGTTCTATATTGCATTCATTTCTTCAAACCATTTTAATAACTATAATAATGTAACAAAAAATTAAAATTTTTTCGAATTATGTGTTTCTAATGATCTTGGCTTCACCGGTGACCCCCGTTGTGTTACGAACAAGCCCAGTTCGGTCACCTGTGATCCCCATGGCATTCAACGTGTTAATAAAATTTCTAATTTTATTAGACAGCACTTTTTGCATAAATGGTGTCCCGTGTCAAGCCTGCATTGGGTCTAAAGAAGCTGGTAGGCAACTGAGACAGGACTAATTTCTATGTCCAAGCAGGGTTCATATGCTACACAAAAAAATTAAGTGGTAAAAACAATGAAAAAAAAACATTTGTTGCTGCCAGAACATATTATTTTCTCTAGTAAATATAATATTAATGATATAATATATAGTGGCAGATATGAAATTTTCTTCCGATATTGGTAGCTAATATTAAGAAATTTTCAGATTTTTAATAACAAAACTGCGACCAGTTATTTTTTTTTTCAGAGGCCAACGGACGCTGCGAAGCCAACTCGCAACAGCCCCTAATACTGACAATTATAGCGAAATAACTAGTACTTTTAATATATGTAATTTTAACAGAATTTAAAAACTTCCCTGATTAATTCTGAGGCCTGACTTTTAAGGGCCAGACAAAGTTATGGTAACACTTCTATACTATCATAGATGTCAATTTGCTCCAAAATACGGATTATTTTCGAGTTGTAGTCCTTCAATACAGTGGTACCCTAATGGTGTTCTTTTATCAAGGCCTTTTTAATTTTCCTTTCGAAATAAACCAAACATTGGCTTACTTTATTCTTTTTCAGCTTTTGCATATTCGAAAAAAAAGAGAACGAAAACAAATTCATAACTGTTCTAGATACTGGCCTACTAACTACTACGCTTTTTCTAGAATATTTTATGGAATGGTAAACATTTAAAAACCAAAGTTTGCAGAATTTTCTGTAAATTAGTCAACATTTTAAAAGCCTCACCGCGATTGAATTGGAAATATCGTAAATCAAAATAAAAAATAATATTTTTAAAAACCACGTTTCTGTAGTGGAGAATAATAATTAAAAATTTGAAAAATGAAAAATGTGGGGTGCATGAAATACATAACAGTAATGTTATATTAGTGTGTGTATGTGTGCTCATGAGAATTTGTGTATGTATATCTGTAATTGTATCTGAATGTGGAATATGTTTGTGTATATGCGTGTGTATGTACATGTGAATGTGGCTGTGCAAGTGTATGAGTAAGAAAATGTGTATATGTACTGTTATGTATTTCATGCACCCCACGTTTTTCGTTTTTCAAATTTTTATTTTTTAATTATTATTCTCCACTACAAAAAAATGGTATTTAAAAATATTTTTTATTTTAATTATCTTTTTTTTTTTTTTTTTTGTACTCACTTTCAAAATATAAATTTTTTCACTCACTGTACACGAAACTTCTCAATTGACATGTGACACTAATTTGAATTAATCGAATCGACAACAAAAGACAATCGCGAAAATACTAATTTTTTTTAATTTTATTTTACTTTGCATGTCTTCTTTCTCATCATTTTCATGCATTGTCATCCAATTCTGAATTATGTGCCAAATTTGAAGTCTGTAGCTAGTCGGGAAGTTAGTTTAAAATCGATTACCAAATCCCACCCGATCAGACATACACGAAGGCAAGTTAACATAAACGTGGTAAAAAGTGGCATTGCGTCAGGTCTGAAAGCGAGACGGAAAAGAGAAAATACTGGTCGGAGAACTATTTAAATTTTAGATGATATTCGGAGGAGTTGATCTATTCTTAACAATAAGCAATTCACTGTATTTAATTTTTACTCGGCGATGGAGCAATTCAATATAAAAATTGTATCCGTTAAAAACAAGTGGTAGTTATATTTTTTATTATTCCCGAAAAAAAATTAAAAATTGAAATTTATTTGATACCAGTTTTTACTCTTTTCCGTCTTGATATATATGGGCTTTCAGCCCTGTATTGAGGATGAACTTATAAATTATTTACGTGCAGCGTTAAGAAAAATTAGTTGAAATGAGTAAAATATAATACATTACCTTAGCTACCAGTAGAATTATTTTTTCTTTCAAAAAGTGTTAAAAGTTGGCTGCCCTGTAGATACGGAACAAGGATTGAAAATTAATTGAAAAACGTAAAACCTAATATAAAATTATTCAATTTACAAAACGATGAAAAATCTTTATTCCTCTAACTAAATATTTTAAAAATAAAGTTGTCTTTTATAGATTGTTCACAATTGAATTAATAAACCTTATTTATTAAGTCGGGGTTCTGCCGAAGGAAAATTGATTATTTAGGGCTCCGTAGGGCCAGAAAACATTGAGAACCGCTGTTTTAATGCATATGATTCTTTACTTAGAAAAATAAGGTTTTAATTTACCTCTATGACTAAATAATTCAAAGTCTTGTCTGATTCACCATTTTGTTACAGTTACTCCTCGTGGAGACTTTTATAAAATTAACCAAAAATCTGCAAATTTTTGTTAATAGTTCTCTATTGTTTTTAAAATATTTTGTCGAATCTTAAGCAGTTGGCATCTCTCTAATGTATATAAACAATTTTTGCTTTAGCGGCAAATGTTTTGAAAAGTTTTTACGTGGCAAAACTATGACTACAATTCAAAAAATCATTCTTGAAACTTTTAGATATGGTGTCTTTTTTTTTTAATCTATGGAAAATTCGCGTTGACTTAAATGAGCGTAAGATGCTAAAAAGTTTTCTTTTTTTCCTTTTTCAATACCACTATAATTAATAAAGCATTTTAATGCAGCCATTGCAATCCTTTCTAATGAATTCAGTGCTAGTATTAAAGTTAAAATTATAAACACTAATTGTTTCTTTCTAGTTTTATTAAAGCAAATCAATGTGATTTTTCCATAGATAAAGAAAAAAAAATCATTTCTGAAATCTTCAAATATGATCTTTCGAATTGTGCAAATCGTCTTACAATGTAAAATCTTTCAAAATATTTGATGTTGAAAGAAAAATTGTTTGCTTAGAATTAGTACAGAAGCGTTTCCAAATTTTTGTCTAAACCTTTGTATCGATGATCATAACGTAATCTAAATTTGAAGAATTTTAAGCAAAAAAAGTTTACTGTCCTGATTGCGTAGAGAGAAAAAGAGAAAAACCATACTTATTTTCACAACAATTAAACCAGCCACCAAAGTAGCTTTTCTTGTATATTTCATCAGTCGAGAACAACCCAGACATTCACTAGCAAATTAAATAAATTTATATTAAATATAATAGCATAAAAATAGTGGTAATCAAAAATTTTAAGTAAAATATTTTCATGGTTGCAGACCGGACTGTGTAAGGGTCAAATAACTGGCCTTGCATCCGAAAGGTCCAGGGTTCGAATCATGGACAAAGCAATGATGTTTCTTCATTCCCTGTTCTGTCTGTCCTTACTGTGGTAGCAACGTTAATCGACTTAAAATGGTGCCGCTATCAACCCAAATGGGCACTGAAAAAAAAAATATTTGTATACATCTGTAAATTTGTCGATCCAAAGATTATATCATACAAAATATTTTTTTTAAAAATTAAATGTCTATTAATTTAAAAATCGTCAAAAATTTTTAAAATTATGGTACGCAAATTTTTTATCTACCAATTCGTAAAATCTTACCCTACGTCTATACCCACTATGTTTTCGATCATCTTATTTTCTCTTGAAATACGTAGAAAACAAGATCATCATCGAAATTTATCTGAAAGCCTACACACAGTTTTTTGTAGATAGTCCAATCTAACCACTATGAAATACCATACCTGCCAACTCTTCCGGAAGATTTTATTTTCATATTTAAAGTGGTAGTAATTATATACTATTTTTTCTTTTATAATGTTAATTTTTAAATGATATTGATCACCACTATTCTTACAAAAATTAAGCACATATATTAATATGCGTTACTATCATGGTTGGTTAACTTAAGTTTTCTCAAATACAAAGAAAGTATTTGTTTGCTTAAAATTGAAGTTTTAATTCCATTTTATTACCACTGGGAAAAATGATAATGGAAGGGATTAAAAGTTCTCAGGTATAAAATACCAATTGTTAAAAGAACCATTTAATATAAAATCTATTAAAATTTAGAAAGTGGCAGCAAATATATGTCAAAAAATTTGTTTTATTTTTGAATATTACTGGTTTTTCTTATTCACTTGTCAACTACTGCAGATTCCATACCTGCCAACTTTTAATCCTTTCAAGGATGATTTTCCCCCGTGGTAGTAAATTTAAATTTAAAATGCAATTTTAGGCAGTAACATTTGCTGTAATTTGAACAGCCTTATGAGGATTAATACAAAAGAATTACATATTAATATACATGTTTAATTTTCTTAAAAATAGTGGTTGATTAAAAATATTATAAATTAAGTTTATGAATGCAAGGAATATATAGAAAACATATATTTTACTACCACTTTAAATATAGAAATAAAATTTTACGCCAAATGCTTAAAAGTTGGCAGGTAAGAGATTCAATTCTTATATACGATAAATTTATCTCAAGTACTTTAAAAATAGAATTTGGGTGTATGCGCGCAACTAGTTCATTTTTTAAACAATCTGCGCAGACTACTTATAAGTAACAGTGTACTGATGTAGGAGGAGGAGGTGATACCTGAAGCCGTTAATGGTCGTTTTTCAATCCATCGGGCAACTGGGCATGCAAATTGGAGTGAAAAGGAAATTATATAGTTTGTATTTTAGATATAGTTGCGTCGCTACGAAAATAAGCTGCCATGGGTTTGAAGTTTATGTCTTCTTTCACGTTTTCAAAGGTAAAAATTTCCTTAAATCCTGCCGTATCACGATTTATGGTCTTTTCAAGAAATGTGCAATTTAGCTTTGCAATGTGATAATCTAAAAAAATCTATGTTGAGATCGCAAGGCATGTTCTTATTTTAGATATGCCATCTTGCTTGTGTTATTTTTTTTTCCGGAGTATTTTAATATGGCATCTTTTGAATTTTCCTGGGAGTGACGGGGAGATGTTGACACAAAGCTAGAGATGCATAAGTTAGGATGGGACAGACCATTGAGATGTAGAGTAAGCGTTTAAATCTGAGTTCCATTTTAGAGTTCTGAAAAAGGATTTGTAATTTGTGGCAGGCTGCTTGTGCTTTGTTGAAAACTGATTCGAAGAAAATAAGACCGCCACCCATATAGAATTTAATTAATGCACCAAGAGGTATTTCGGATATTTTTTATTAAATTTTTCCCCAGCAAAATTCGCCAATAAACTTATGCAATCGGCATATTTGGAAAGGTAGTTTAGCAATAAGCATTCGTCTGTTTTTGCATTTTTGATGTATTCAGGGGGTGGGCAAATTCCTGTTTCTGTGCTTTTTGAGTGATCTACATTACGAAAATTTTCGTATTCTTATCTAGGATTCATATCTGTTTAAACTGCAAGAAAAGTAAATTAAAAAAAGAATGGAATAAATATCGAATTTTCAGCATTGAATTACTTATTCAAATTTTTTATTTGAATTATCTTTTAATTTTTAAAGAAAATTCCATTTAAGTTCTAAAAATTATCAAGCTCTTCTTCTCCCATTTTAATTTCATTTTCGATCCTTCTTTTTTTTTCAATTTTAAGTCTTATTTTTATGATAGATAATAGTTTCAGTAGAGCGTTCGCTCCTCAATGAGGTAACCCAGGTTTGATTCCCAAAGGTGGCTGTTTGACACCAATTCTTCTCCCCGCTCGTACCATCCACAGTGCTGACGTAATACATCCTCAGTGGTAGACGAATCATGGGTTATAACCACCTTGCCGTCGGGCTAACAGTGGAAGTTTTTCGTGGTTTTTCCTTTCTTTTTATAGTTAATATGAGTAAGTATCTTGATCTAGTTTGCCTCATTGATTTTTATTTTATTTTTATAACCGCCGTTGAGCAGCCGATCCAAATTTTCGGGTTTACGACTATTTATGTTCAACTCCGTAGTCTTGTAATTTTGAACCCAATACAGGAAACAAGGGACCTCCTGGCTCAAGTATTTACAGAAATTTGCGCAGCATTCAACTTATTAAATAATTTATTCATATGACATACCCCCCTTTGTTCGAACTATTGAGCCTTCTAATAAAACCATGTTTTCGTTCTGTTTTTTTTTTTTTTTTTTTTTTTCCTTGAAATGTTTAGGGACTGCCGAATGATAAAGTACTGGTAAAATGAAATAAAATTATGTAAGTTTTAGATTCAAATTCGCTACCATTTTACTACCACATGAAACGATACAGTTGGCTTTCCTATTCCTAGTACTCCAAATCCCCTTCCATTAGAAGATTTTTTTTTATAAATTATTTTGCACATAAAAAAGTTCCTGCTGATGAAATTAAATGTTTTATTTATTATATATATATATTTTTAATAAAAGGGGTAACAAACAATAAACTCACTTAAAGTGCTTTTTATTTATTTTAGAAACGATAGTTATGCTTTCTCCGTATCAAATGAATTTAAAAGTTTGTTTAGAAATAGATATTTTTCATTCAGATGAAATCTTTAACTTCTTATCCATAGTAATTATATTAAATATAGTATTGTTAACACAGAGGAACAAATTTTTCGTTGTATTTATGAATGTACGAGATTTAGGACTGAAAGTCTGTATATATCATGACGGAAAAGAATAAAAAATAAATTTCATTTTTAGCTCTTTTTTTTTCGGGAAAAATAAAATATCTATAACTACAAAATTTTTTTTACGGATGCAATTTATATATTGAATTGCTTTTTCCTCTAGAAAAAATTAACATCAACGAGTTGCTTGGTGTTACGAATAAATATATTCCCCCCTTTCCGGAAAATTGTCGATCATTGAAATAGTTCTAGCAGTGGTTTCTGTTTTCTGTATCGTTTTCAAGTCTGACTCGAACTCACCTAATTCAGGTGAGGAGATTTCAAATCGGAAATTAAATTTGTTCCAAAAGATGCAGATTATTTTAAATATGATATTTAAGTTTAGCCCAAGTTAAGTCAGCCTTCTGAGCCCAAGTCTGCGGGTTCGATCCCCGGCCCAGACACAGGATTTTCGGGATGCAGAAAATCCTCAGCGGCCATGTCGTATGATTATGCGGCATGTAAAAGATCCCTGGAGTGCCTTATTGGCTCTTGGCATTTCCGGCAAAATTAAATTCCTAGTGCACTTAAGCATCCAAATAGAGTCTCGGTGCTGCCATCTAGTGTGGCAGAAACTAGACGTCCAAATTAACATGACCAACGGTACCTCACCCATTGTGGTGGTCCTGAAAGAGTGGATACCACCTCTGGAGAACGCACTAGGTCTGCTCATCGGCAAGACTGATTGTGCAGCTCATTGGAAATAAAAATAAATAAAAAAATATTTAAGTTTAGTTTAATTTTTGTCTGACTGTATTTTATCCCTATTGCGGATGATTAATTGATAAATAATAAGTAAAAGCAGATGGTATAATTTATTATTGCTTATAATAATAACTACGTCTAAAAGCAACGGAATGCAGCGAACACACACACGCCATTGCAAAACAGTTCAAAACTGACTCTGAGAGCAGCTAGAACCGTTTCAAAGAATTTTCGAGTGCCGCAGCTCATACTTTTATAATCAAGTAATAGTTATTCTATAGAAAACAGTAGAAGTCNAGTTTTTGCAAGAAATATTGAAAAAATAGAACTCAAACATTTCATATCTTACTTTAGTTATCATAATCCCATTGTAAATGTTATAGATTTGGATATTTCTCCACTCGAAAATGATAATTAAAAGATGCGATCAATTGTGAATTGTTAGCATTGTTAATAAAGTTTGTCTTAAAGAAACAATATGATTTCACTAAAAATAAATTTCTGCCCCTTCCTATTTTCATTTCCACATTACGAAGTTTCACTTCTTACACGCGGAGGGACTCCACGCACTACTTTTTTTACTTTAACTGACTTGTCTGGTTATTCAACGCCTCCTATAACTGAAAGCCTCCACGCGTTATTTTATAGGTATTCCCGATCAGACCACTATGTAGGTAAACTAGTTTATGAGAGAGCAATTTAATAGAAAATCTAATAAAAATAAGAAAATACCTAGCTATTCTATGAAGTAACGAACCTCACCCTTTAATTATATATATATATATATATATAAATCCTGGTTAGGAATATATTATAAAATTTTAAAGAAACTATGTCTTATTGAGAGAAACAGTTTCAAAAATATCTGGTTTTCATTCAAAACGAATTCTTAAATTAAATTCTAATAATTTTTCAAAATATATATATGTCTTAAAGAAATTCTGCTTTAATTCAACATCAATGAAAAAAAAAAACAATTCCCATCAGTTTGAATTAGTTACTATGTATATACCTGGTGGACTAAAATTTTCTTTCCTCTGACAAAAGCGTCTTGATGGAATAAAAGCAGAAGTACATCTGTGATTTATTGATGTATTTAAGTACAGATTCTTTTTTTTAGCTATCCATTTGAATTAGAAATCCCAATCACATGATTTCAGAATATAATACAGATTTTCATATCATTAGTAAATTCTGGTGGATATTACGAATATTATGCTTATCGAAGATAAGCGCTAACAATGAAATAGTTAAGCTACTTTTTGAAAACAGAACATTCCAGTTATTTAACTTCGACGTTAAAATGTTTAACGGCCATTTGCAGCAATGCCACGTAATTTTAACCCGGGTCAGTCAATGAGGATAGTGCCTGAGTTGGTCCATACCCTACTTTTCAAACTTTCACACCAAAACCAGCCAGAGAACTTTCAGCCACGACAGATTTGGTAAGCAGGATGGTTCCTGTAACAGGATGCCAAGATGGTTCCCACAACCCCCAGCTCTGAAACATCGGTGTGCGCGACTTCTTTACCATCTACACCCCTGTATTGTTTTGAAATTAAGCATAATTCAATTGTTTTTAGTAATGGTATTTCTGCAAGAATCATAAATTTTAAGAACTTGAATCATTTAAACTATTTAAATCGTGAATTACCGTAAAATTTTTTACCATTGTGCTGTTCCTTTAAGAATAATCCAAAAACTTCCAAGTTTCTTAACTAAGACAAAATAGTGATATAAAAGCGACATATATAAGTACGAAAGAGTAAAAGAAAATGGTGTATATATATATCAAAAGTAAAAGCGGTAAAAGGGAAAATATGCGCATCTATTAATAAAATGCCTAGCTACCTCAAAGAAACAACTCAACCCCACTTGTTTTATTTCCCCCCCCCCTCCACTCTTCCCATTCTCGTGGCAAACAAGTTCCATAAGACTCTTTGAATCTCCAAACGCTTCCTCTTCGACACGATCTGCACTTGTTTCCACTTCCGCACAGAATCTTTTTCGGTTTCTCGCTCCCATACTTGATGAAATATGCATGCAGCGGAGTTGAGGAAACAAGAAGGAAGGGGAAGAAAAAAAAGAACCATAAAATAACCGGAAACCCCCGGTTTTTACCAATAATACACAACGCCAGAGAGAAGATTGGCTAGAAACAGCTACTTTCGAAGATTGCCGCCGCGAGTAAAATTAAACACTGGAACCATGAAAATAACAAAACAAGGTTAAAAGCAACAGAAAAAAAAAGTAATAAAATACCCTAGTACAGAAGGTGAAAAGAGAAACGGGAAAGACGCTTTTCCAGGGCGAAAAGAACAAACAGAGGTTGAAGGAACTGGATTCCCAAACCGAATTACTCAGAGCCTGTGGCAACAACCGGAGCTCGAAAGTTCACAGAAGTCTGTTTGATTACCAACACCACAGGAGCGAGGACTGAAATCCTAATGGAGAACACTTTCTATATAAGGGATTTTAGGGGGGGTTCAGTAGCCCCCCTTTCCCCTCTTTTGTCTCTAGTGGGATTAAAGGCGAGATTCATAGCTGGAAGGCTTGACTGGAGAATTTCGAATTGAGAGCTTTTCCCTTCGTTTTTCCCCATGGGATTCGGATTCTTCCCTTTAATCTTTAGGAATGCACAGTCATTAAAGCGTAGTACAGAAGTAAACATTCATTAAGGTAGTTGGTTAAGTTAATGCCACTTTTCCCTTTTGTCATACCCGAAAGCAAGTAGTCCGATAAAGAGTAGTCCTCATCAGGATATGTTGATTTACGAAGATCTGTTTATAGCTGTCATATTAAAGTAAATGAGATCATTCTTATGAGAGAAGGTGAGATGTAGAAATCATGTATTAAGATTAAATAAAATGAAAGTATAAGCCAAGTTGCTGTTTCATTACACATTGATGAGGAGTCTTTAGGGGAAGGTTGCTAAGACACAGAATCAAAATAGTTTTTAAAATGGGCTAATATGGCAATTTTTCGTTTGTGAATGTTAATGTTATTATTGTTTGCCATTCTATATGCGTCTTGCGGTAATGCAGGCATTATATATTTTTTCATTATTATATATTTTTGTTTTTAATTCTTATTTCATTTTTCAATAAATGTTATGACTAACTTTTAATTTCGATGCAAATGCGCAACAATTTATTATTTTATTTAACAACATATTATACAAAAAATATTTATTATTTATAACAAACATTCTAGGTGTTATCTTTGTTCCAAATTATTTTTAAAAATAATTTGGAACATCGTAGTTCGAACATCTATATATCGTAGCTCAATAGGTTAGACTTCTGGTGAAGCCTATTTTCAAAGAAGTAAAAATAACGCATCTCCGGAATTTTTCTTAGCATCCGTAAATAATCCCTTTTTAGTTGACAATTAATCTGAAAAGATGTTTTTTAATTCATATGGCTTGCCCCTATTAATAATACTATTATTCAAAATTAGGCAAATTGTAAAATGGATGTCTTAAAAATAATTTTCCTTTTCAAGTATTGTCAAAGCCCGCTTTCTTAATAATCTACAATAAATTTTTTAGAATTATGCGTTATTGTTCAAACGTCATCCAACAATAGACAAGTACCTGGCCTTATTTTTAAGGCTCAATCTTTTAGCGGCCATGGTAGGAATGCCAAGTCATTTTGATTCTGCTCAGACGACGTGGTCTACTCCTGAGCTGGTACCCCACACTCCTAACTTTCCTACTGCAACCAACGAGAGGACTTGCTGCCACGGTGGCTTTAACGTGCACCTCTTGCTGCGTATACACGCCGTTTTTTTTTTTGTTGGCTGTCAGGATCGAGCTCACTAGCTTTAGCTCTTGAAACAGTTATTAAAGCAACTTCTTAACCGACTGCGCAAATACTGTTTGCGTCTATCTGAATATCGTTTACGAATATAAAAGCGAAAAGTCATGGGATGTTTGTAACATGGATTTTCGTCAATAATCCTACTTTTAAACAACTTTCTTGCAATTGGAATAGTTATCCAAATACAAATCCCTTGATATAGGGTATATAACTAAGAAATGTAAAAAGACCCTAGAAAATACATCAAAACACTTTTTGAAGTACAGGGCGAAAAATAAAAATGGACTGCCCTGAATAACTTTTGATTCAATGATCGGATCTTGACTTTCTAAGACACAATCTTAATGGCTCAAAGAGGTGAGCTCAAATATACTATTTAATAAGACGATGGACGATGTTACGAAATCAGATACAAAAACGTACTTTCTCTGAATAAACATGCCTTTTTCGGATTCATGCAATTTGGATTTCTGACTTCCATAATATAAGGGATAGCCGCAATCAGGAAAATATGGTTTCCCTAGTTTAATCAGGAGAGCGCTCCGAAGTTTGGACCCCTTAATGTTAATTTTTGATTATTTCGATATAACTCGAGAATTTCTTAAGCGAATTGAAAAATTTTTGCACACAATTATAAAATTCGTTTGTCCAAAGGTCCTATTCAAAAAATAATTTTTAGTAAGTATTTATTAATTTTTACTACTTTATTCAATAATATATGAAAACATTTTGAATTGTAAGATATGCAATTTCTTAGACCATTTTAAAGAATCTTCTATCTATATTATATAAAACGCTAATACGTACGTATGTATGTATNTTTTACTACTTTATTCAATAATATATGAAAACATTTTGAATTGTAAGATATGCAATTTCTTAGACCATTTTAAGGAATGAAAATGAAAAGTGCTTATGGTCTATCTTTTTAATAAATAAGAACTTACTCCAATGCTGCATTACCTGGACTCATAAAAATTTGCAAAAACATAAAAAAACAATAATTTTGATAATTTTCATTGTGGTGGATTTTTATAAAAGTTTAATAACTTTTAAAATATTTAAGTTATTTGTCTGTTCTAAAGCCCTGATAATTCATCACGATAAGATGATATATACAGTTTAAAATCCCCACATTGCTTCAAGTGTGACTTTTTTCCCATTGACGACAAAGCTTCGGAAAACAATGCTAACTGGCAATTACAGAATCAAACTTTTATCCTTCCTCTACTCACTAATGAAACTTAATAGATATATATTTAAATCAAAAGAAGCAGGTTACAAAAATCTGCCACAACAGAATTGAGTAAAAAACAGTTTTTCTTGCACACTGAAAAATGTAATAAAAGACCAATATCAAATAAATTCAAGTTCGAAATACTTTATATTTAGGAACTCTCTTAGTAAACCCTCATACACTGTAATAAATGATCCTCGTTATACGTGTAAATTATACTCAATACACATAATTTTTCAATTAGAATAATTTATGCACTCTGGCCTAGCAAAAATTTTTAACTGATCAATATATTTTTCGATATAGTGTTATCTGATCTCATTTTTTTTTCTTTGCGCATTATCGAGAAACGTGTTTGATGTTTTTATAATATATTTAAAAAAAGTGTATTTTTTTTTGTTGTCATCTTGAATATCGAATATTCCCTTAATTCACCAACAAAATATCTCTTGAAGCGATCAAGACTCTTATGTAAAATCTTATAAATTTATTACATACATGTTTGGAACAACCTAAATATACGTTTCTAACATAAATTTTAACACTGAACTTCAACTGAGACTCTGGAAGGCCGCCCTAGCGTTTAATGGGAAAACTCGAAAATCAAAGCACACCCCCCTTTCATTCGATTTCGAATCTGTGTTTGCCAGAAACAGATGAAACTCAAACGGAAATCAATTTATAAAAGAGCCAGGGAATTTGACGAGATTTGTGTGTTTATGGCAAGCGGGTGAAGTGTAACCTTGCCGCCCGAAAATGGAATAGATTTATGGTTCTTGTGAGCGTTTAATGCTTCTGTGATTTCTTCGTTTAAACTGAGGGTACCACCAGCAATTTTTGTTCAAAGTGAAAAAAGGGGGAATGAAAAATGCTTTTTTTACCCTTTGTTCCATTTCTTTCTCGATTTTCCGTCTAGAAAAATAGCAACTGTAATAACACAGAGTGTGTTTGTTCACTTACAGCTGATAGCTCTACCTTTTTTTTCCCTTCAACGCTGGAGTATTTTTAGAATACTTTTTTAAAAAATTCTAATAAGCCAGGAATTGTTATTTTGATATCACAAAATAAATCCCCCGAATCTATCAGAAGGACAAGATTTACACCATTAATCACATCCTTTACACCATTGTTGTTGTTGTTGACGTATTCCATTTAGGCAGAGGGGTGTGATTGTTCTAGTTTTCCAGTGGCGCCATCTATGGTTAAGAATTCGACTTCTTCCACACCCATACGTCAGACCCGTTTACAGGGCAGACCCATTCATACATCCATTCATTCATCCACCTATCGTAATTTTGACCTAAATCAGAGAACGATCAATCTCCAATTCAGTACCCCCAGAGGGATGGATTTGTTATGGGAACATGGAGGACTTTGAGACTCGGCAGATTTAGAGTGCATCAGTCACCATTTACTAATCGGGGAGCCTTCGGCCGGCAGGGATCGAACCCACGATCTCTTGGGCGTGGACCCAGTGCCCTAACAACCAGGCTATCCCGGCTTTTGCACCATTAATCACGTAACAATCACAAAAAGAAAAAGACCTAAATATGCTTTGAATTGTTTTTATTTAATTTAAAAAAAATAATAAACTGATGATAGGTATCTATTTTATCCGGCAGTATCTTTAGATGCATGTTAAATACAAGGCAGGCACCCAATCAGAATTTAATAATTTTTTTTCCTCCAATGCCCGCCTGGGGAATGACCTACGTCAGCGTTTCCCAAAGTGTGGTACGCGTACCCCCAGGGGTGCGGGAACCATTTAGTGGGGGTACACGTTCTTATGCAAAATATCTTGCAACTAACGAAAATTTCAAAAGAATCTATTTAAAAACAAAACTACCCATGAAAATTTACGATTACGTATTTTTCTATTGGCTATTTTTTGCACAGTTAACAGTTAATAGTGAGTGGTGTCAACAGCCAGTTGTGATTTTAAACTTTTGTGAAACTTTTTTATAGTAAAATATTCATTCATTTTTTTATTAGTGGTACTCAGCGTAACAAAAAATTTAGAAGGGGTACACAAAAGTCGTTAATTTGGGAAACACTGACCTACGTCATATATGCATCTGAAAGACCCAGGGGCACCATATTAAGTGGGCCAACATTACTCCCACAGTAAGGACAGATAATGAAAGAACATCCATGTCTTGCCCGGGATTCGAACCCGTAACTTTTCTGATACAAGGCCAGTTCCCTAACCCCTACGCAGGCTGGTCGGCGAATTTGAGATATAATGCGTGTGGTATTTTGGATATTTAGTTTTTCTGACAATATTATGCCAATAGGATTCTGCAATCAACTGATTTTGATAAACAGTAAAATAGTTTTCAGTTGCCATTTTCTTAGGACTGTGACAAATATTTTTGTTTTTAAGAAGTAAAGATTTAAGAAAGTCTTTAATGTTTTCCAAATCAGCTTCAACCACTTTCAGTTTCAACTGTAATAAAATAAGAAGTTGAAATTTAAATAAGCAAAATTTAAAAACTGACAAACTTGTAGTTTTAAATTACGTTCACAAAACTACGAATCACATTATTTTTTTACTTTTAAATTTTGAGGAAATATTTATGAAAATTCTGAAAATTATCAAGTGATATTTCTTATAATTAAATAAAACGAACCCTTTATTTTCTATACTTTTTTTAAAGGTATTTTACTGTCTAATAATACTATTTCATCAAATGTTTTTAAGTAAATATAAAATCAAGAAAACAGAAATCAGAAATTTAACCTAGAATAATAGTGATTGGAGAGGCCTACAAAAAAGATGAAGGAAAAGAGATATTAACAATGTAAATCAGGAAAAATAATAGTAAGTTTTTTACTACAGGTACATAGAACTCATAAAATAAGTTAAAGGTGTAGAGAAAACATGAAAAAAATATAAAGCTTTAAAAAAAAAAAAAAAAATATTATAAAAATTCTAAAAAAAATTATTATAAAAAAATTTAAAAAATATTCAAATTTTTAAAATTTAAAAGAAAAGTTGAAAAATTAAAAAGTCGGGAAACAAAATTAGGAGAATATATAATTTAATCATCAGCTCAAACGATTATATCCGAAAAAAGGACTTTCTAATATTGTATTTATATAACCAAAGCAAAATATATCAATACAATAGTGTGAAAAGCACCAAGAGAAATGTGATATTAATTATTTGATATAATATTTATTAATAATTTTTGTTTGTTTCTCTCCTTTAAAAAATCTTTATATATGTATTGAAAATAGGTTTAATGCATTACTCAAACACAGGAAAAAGGGAGACAAGTACATAGAATAGGAAAAAAATCATCATTTATACTTAGCTATTTATTCTCGACACGACAAACAGAATTATTTTATCAGGGACACTATGTATATTGATACATTTATGACTTAATTTACTTTTGGAGAGGAATGAATTTATAGAATGCGAGTGGCAACATGCTGTCCAATTGAGAGATATCACGTGCTGAAATAGGAGAACAATAAGGAGAATAATGAGGGGGTCTTCTATAGATCATCAAGCAGCTTATTGTCACCCGTTTGAGTGAGAAAGGAGGGGTTAAAGGCATTAAAAGGAAAGAGAAAAAAAATCGAATTGAAGGGTGGGGGGTTATCACAGAGTGGAGCAAATTACCACATTTGTTGGTTAGGTGCTGATCTTGTATGGTCGGATATCGAAGTTTTATGACCTCCGGCTTGCGTTGGTGTAGTTTTTTGTGAATTAAAAGGGACCGTACTTAAATTTAGATGTCTTAATTATAAAGTATATGTATAATCAGTGAAAACATTTTCACTTATAGTTTAATTGTTGCTATTTACTAAACTATTTCTTACTATTTACCTTAATTATTAGTAATAGTTTACTATTAATCGTTATTTACTTCGGCTTGGTTCAGGTTCAACTAGAATCTAAACTACAATATAAGGTTTACAAACAAACATATAGATATTCGTTGAGTAAGGTATTTATGTGAACGTTTTAGCTGTTAAAAAAATTTTGTGAGTCATGGATATTATAATCTTTCTCAAAACAAACAACAAGAATTGATTTTCTTACCAGTATTTGCTTTTTTCCGTTTTAATACATATACAGTCAAACCTCGATATCTCGAACTTGAAGGGAGAGGAGAAAAAATTTGAGATACCGAAAATTCGAATTATCGAAAATTGCATGTTTTCGAAAATCGCATGTTATCGATGGTAGAATAAAGAGAAATGCTCTTTACTTACCTTATTTACTATTCCATATTTATTCTAAAAACTCTTTTTACACTTAAAAAGATTCAATTGTTGTTGTTTTAGAGATGTGTAAGAAAGTTTGTCTATAACACTTTCTAAGTGGACTATAGCTTTAAATGTCTCCTCTGACATATTCAGCTACCTCGCAATAAATCCCCTTACAGTGTCCACTGCAGAAAGTGTTTGTTTGAGAATTGGTTATGATTATGAGAATTGGCTTTCTATTCTTAAAAAAAAAAAATTTAGAATATTTTTTTTTATTTTCAGAAAACAAATCTACACTATTTATGGAGAAAAAAAAATTCAAGTTATCGAGGGATTAGAAAAAAAAATTCGAGAAATCTAGGTTTTTTTAACATTAAGTGAATAGGAAATTTGAAGGGAATTTTTTTTTCTTCGAGATATCGAAAAATTCGTGAAATCGAGGTTCGACTGTATTAGCTTTCAGCCTAGATCGGAGCTGTTTGTTCCTCTTCACAGGTATGAAAGCCCCAGATTGGCCTACCTTTTATTCCATACCGGTCAACTCATGGCTGTTTTTTTTTTCTTTCTTTCTTTAAATCCTAACAGCATTAGGGTCCTTTTCCAGACAAGCAATCCACCTATGTTTTGGTCGTCCTCTTTTGCTGATTCTTACTAAAATTTAAAGTACAAACTTTCGATATCCCGAATGGCATTGCCCTTCAACTTTTTGCATATCCTTTTTTAACCTAGTGCTCTAGTGTCGAGCTCTTTAAAATGTTGGTGAAATTAACCGAAAATTTTAATTTTGAAATCTACCATTTTTTTAAAAAAATATTTTGTTGAATCCGGAACAGTTAGTATCGCAGCTAAGTGGGTTTCATGCGAACGTTTAAATCATTTACACGCAGTTGTGTGTAGATAACTTTAAATCACATTTGAAAAACTAAGAATGATACATCAAAACATAAACTTTGCTGCTACTAAAAGAAATTTTCACAAGAAGCGTATACAGTTAGTAGCCCTGTAAGCATAGTTTTTATTTTCTACCGCTATAAAAAATGAGCGTAAAGCTGTGGGCATCCACGAGTTTGTCACAAAACATAAAGACGAAAGGCTAAACTGCTTATTAGGCAACTAAATTCTCTCTCTCATTTAAATTTTATTTAAATTAGATTAAATTAAAACAATTCATTTATATTTTTAACATTCCGAATGTCGTTAAATGTTTGTGGCACAAGGTGTGAGATCGTTCGAAAGGGGATTGTTTTGTTCAACTCTATACTTAGCTTTTTGGTCGAGTTAATTTATGTTTATACTTAGATCATTAAAATGAAATTTCAAGTTTTAAAAAAAATATAAGCATTTTAGACATCTTTATCTTTTTGTAAGGTACAGCAAAACTGCTCGCGACATTGGTCATGAGTATGGAGAGGGTATCATAATTGAAAGAACCGTTCATGACATGCTAAATTTAAAAATGGACATAACGAGCCACGTTCTATCCATTCCATCCGTTCTTCTAGCGATAAAAACAACTTTAGGACGAAAATTTCAGTCACACGGTTAAAGAAATAAGAAAGTGTATTAAATAAGATCCGTGGTGGCTCAGGGGATAGAGCGCTCTCCTCCCAATGAGGTGACCAACGTTTGAATCCCAGCAATGTGTGGTCGATACAAATTCTACACCCGGCTTGCACCAACCACAGAATATGCTCAGTGGTAGACGGATCATGGGTTAGAGTTCCTTTGTCGAAATGCTAACCATCGGAGGTTTACGTGATTTTACTCTAAATGTAACGAAAATGCAGGTTAGTTTCACCAAAAATGTTATCCACGAATTCAAAAGTTCTCCCAATACTTAACCCAGGAGCATCCTTCTCTTTTGGATTAGGTTTAAAATTTAAAGGCTATTGAGTTGAACATTTCTAGTCGTCAACTCAAAATTGGATCTGCTGTTCAACGACGATTATTAAAGAAAGTAAAATGGATTAATTAAATTAATAACACTAGAACGGCAGGAAATAACTTTTTTAAACCTTATTCAAGGCTTGTGGCCCAAGTTAAGTTGGCACATTCGTTCGTTCGTTCATTGTTGTAGAACTGGGCATCTGAGGCCTAAATGGCCCTTTTCCCATTCATCTTGAAATATCCCAAGACGGGAACATACATAGGAAAGATGTGATGTAGGCTCGGAATAGAACCTGAAATGAGGTAAAAATGAAGAAAGGAATCATGTGAGGTGTAGCAGGCATGATGGTGGGGCTCCATATCTACATCTTTTGGGTTGGGAGCAAGGAGATGAGTAGAGCGACTATTTTCTCGTCATTCAACAGTTAATGGAGTTTTTTGAGAATGTTCAGTTAAGTTGGCACATGGTGTTTCAGGACATTATATGTAAATATAATTTTTAATAAAAATGTTTTACCGTATGCCATTTAAATTTTTTTTTTTTATCTATTATGCAAAATCCTGTTACAATTACAATAATAGTAGGATAATCATATTTTTCATCTGTTTTTAGAAGTAATATTTCAAACATCAAAATTAAAGTCATTGCTTAGCTGCTAACTTGTATTGCCACTAAGAAACATTTTCATTAGTGGTACCAACATTATAGCATATTGACGTATTAAATCTTCAATACAAAATTTCAAAATAAACTTCCAACCACGACATATCAATAATTAGAAAAAATGTGTAGATATGATCTGTAAGGGTTCCCACGATCTGAAAAATTTGTTGAAGTAGCACCAAAAGTGAGATAAAATGGTTAACAAATAAATTTAAAGGAAATGTATACATATCTGCCAACTTTTAATCTTCTCAAGGATGATTTTCTCCAGTGGTAGTAAAATGGAATTTAAATTACAATTTTAGGCTGAAACATACGCTGTATTTAGAACAAACTTATGCCGACTATGAAACAGTATTGCATATAAATATATATACTTAATTTTTTTAAAGATAGTGGTGGATCATAGAGATTATAAATTAAGTTTATAAATGCAAGGAATATAATGAAAGCATACATTTTACTACCACTTTAAATATAGAAATAAAATTTTACGCCAAATGCGTAAAAGTTGGCAGGTAATGAGTGCAATAAAGAACTCGAAATAATTCACAAATGAAGGACTTGAAAAATCTTTTTTTTTTCCAGGTCGCGTGAACCCTGTCTACTTGATATGATAGCTTATTTGGCTCTAAATGTTTAAGTGTAGTTTAATTGTTGATTTACCAGCACTTAGAGAAATCTTCAGCGACCGTTGGCAGGTAAGTATTTACTCTAATCTTGAAATGCAAGATAGTTATTTATTTATTTTTTAAATAAAGTTGGTACGATTTTAGCAGCTCTATTATTTTTATTATTATTTTCAAATTTCCTGCCGACCGGCTTGTGTAGGGGGCAGGGAACTGTCCTTGCATCAGAAAGATTCGGGGTTCGAATCCCGGGCAAGGTATGGATGTTCTTTCTTTCTCTGTACTATCTGTCCTTAGTGTGGGAACGACGTTGGCCCACCTAGTATGGTGCCCCTGAAAGAGAGGTATACAAAATCGCCCCGTAAATGCCTGAATTGACGGATGTTAAAACAGGCGGGCATTATAAAAAAAAAAATCAAAATTGTGTGTTCAAAATCGCAGCTACGCATATTTTTAACAAATGTTTTAAAAATTATAAATATATTGAAGTGGTCAATAAAATGTGGTAAATGAAATATTGCTTAAAAATAATTTGCATGCAATTTCCTGTTTGTGGAATTAACATACATGGCAGTACTTTTACTTTCGTTACTTGTACCGCCGGTACAAGTAAAAAGTACGTACTTTTACTTGTACTTCGTTACTTTTCAAATTTAGTACATTTACTTGTACTTTCGTTACTTTTTTAGGGAAAAAGTAAAAGTATTTGTAACGGAAATATCGAATGAAATCGTTACTTTTTTCTAAAACTCGGTAAGCTTTCTAAAAAAACAAAAAATTAAATTTAAAAAAAAATGCTTATGTTTTTTTGATTTATAAAATTAATGTGCAATATATATGCATTCACAGCTAACTTCGTGTTTAAATACCTTCTGTTTCAACTTATACTGCACATTCAATTATTTTTTAC
>NC_092209.1:12907104-12913799 GCF_043381705.1 Parasteatoda tepidariorum
TGGCGTCAGCTCTACGTCAACTTTCCGCTGACGCCCAGATAAGGCGCTAGTTCTAAGAAACCAGGCCTTGAGCTAACAAACCAGTATTTTGTTGGCGTCAGCGGGACGTTGACGTCACGCTGACGCCCAGATAAGGCGATTGTCCTAAGAAACCAGACATTTAGGGCTCGTGGATTACTTAAAGTTGATACAAGTTGTTCGAGGACAGCGGCATTTTTCTTAGTGGTAGCAACATTATAGCATATTGACGTATTAAATCTTCAATACAATGCTTCAAAATAAACTTCCAACCTATTACGACATATTAATAATTAGAAAAAATAAGTAGATATGATCTGTAAGGGCTCCCACGGTCAGAAAAATTTGTTAAAGTAGCACCAAAAGTGAAATAAAATGATTAATAAATAAATTTAAAGGAAATGTATATGAATGTAAAAATAACTCGAAATAAATCACAAATAATGGACTCGAAAAATCGTATCTACCACATTCTTTTTTTCTAGGTCGCGTGAACCTTGTCTACTTGATTTGATAGCTTAATTAGCTCTTGAATGTTTAAGTGTAGTTTAATTGCAGAGATGCCAACTGCTCCGGACACACCAAAATAATTAAAAAAACGGTAGATAATTTCAAAGCAAATTTTGAAAATATAAGACTATTACATACCTGCCAACTCTTCCGGATTTTCCCGAAGATTTTATTTTCATATTTAAAGTGGTAGTAATTATATACTATTTTTTTCTTTTAGAATCTTAATTTTTAAATGATATTGATCACCACTATTCTTACAAAAATTAAGCACATATACTAATATGCGTTACTGACATGGTTGTCAACTTAAGTTTTCTCAAATACAACGTATTTTTTTGCTTAAAATTGCTGTTTTAATTCCATTTTAATACCACTGGGAAAAATAATAATGGAAGAGATTAAAAGTTTGTAGGTATGCTATTATTGCTTGTTCTTAAAAAGGTGCAGCATGACATTAGTACAATAAAGTGGTGAATGATATAAACCTACGAATTATTAAGAAATAGTGGTTGATAAAAATCCACTAAACAGAATTTATTAAACCAAGAATTGCAATTGATAAACTACTAATATATATATTTGCTGTCCGAAGCAAGTTGGCATCTCTCTGTAATTGTTGATTTACCAGCACTTAGAGAAATCTTCAGCGATTATTGGCAGGTACGAATTTACTCTAATCTCAAAATGCAAGTTTTATTAATTAATTAATTTATTTTTTAAATAAAGTTGGTAGGAATTTAGCAGCTCTATTATTTTTATTATTATTTTCAAATTTCCTGCCAACCGGCTTGTGTAGGGGACTGGGAACTGTCCTTGCATCAGAAAGGTTCGGGGTTCGAATCCCGAATGGATGTTCTTTCCTTCTCTGTGCTATCTATCCTTACTGTGGGAGCGACGTTGGCCCACCTAATATGGTGCCCCTGTAAGAGAGGTCAACAAGATGCCTGAATTGACGGAACAGGCGGGCATTATAAAAAAAAATTCTAAATTGTGTGTTCAAAATCGCAGCTACGCATATTTTTAACAAATGTTTTAGAAATAATAAATATATTGAGGTGGTCAATAAAATGTGGTAAATGAAATATTGCTTAAAAATAATTTGCATGCCATTTCCTGTTTGTGGAATTAATACTGGCCTACCAAAATGAAATTATATTAAACGCATCCAAAACGAAGAAAGGAAATAAAGCATGGGACAAAAATATAATTTTTATGCCACCCCTTTTTTATTTTTCTTCCGGCTTTTTTAGTGCTCTCTTTGATAGGAGGAGGAGGTGGCGGCTCAGAGGACACGTGTCATTGTATCGTTCAAAGTGCTTTGGGAATTCGAGGAGAATTAGTGATCGCGCTTAGCAATCAGGCTCTTTTACCAGATATGTTCTTTCTGTTTCATTTCTTTTTTTTTCTCTCTCCGCCCCCGCCAATCTCCCGGATGGATTGATTACCACCGTAACCGTGATCGGAAAGGAAAAAGGGGGGTAGGGGTGGTTGGTGAAAAGAAGAGGAAAAATGTTTGTTGAGAAAAAGAGAACCTTTTGATCTCGCTTATGGTTGTTATACTACGAAATACAAAACCATAATATTGGTTCCCACCAAATAAAAAAGAATTTTTAGAAAAAAATCTTGCATTTTTGATTATTGTCTAAGATATTTAGCCGAATTGAATTAAGTTTCACCCTATTTATTAAATACCGTTGCTCCATATTTTAAATACCATAATCACTGATAACTTGATAAAATGTTGCTGTTGTTACAATTGGTCTGGCCAGAGCTCAGGAGATTGAGAGGTCGCCTTCCAATAAGGTAACCCGGATTCGAATCACAGAGATGACTGGTCAATACGAATTCCGCAATCGCCTCGCACAAACCGCGGTGCTGACATGAAATATTCTCAGCGGTGGACGGATCATAGGTTAGATTCCCTTTGCCATCAGGCTAGCCGTGGGAGGTCTTCATGGACAGATCGCACATTACAGAGAATGACAGCACGAAGATGCATCCAGGATGACGGTTGGATTCGAACCCTCTACTTCCAAGCTTCACACAGCGTTTGGTGGGCGATACCGCTCGGCAAGAGAAGCCGCATGAAGATTTTGATAATAATATTTTCATTGGGAATTGTGGTTGTTTGTGTAAAGGAAAAGAGAGAAAACTGGTGGTAAAAGAATGTCATATCTATCTACCTTCTTTTTGGGAAAACTAAGGAACCGAGGTTCAATAATGCCGAAGTGCAAAAGGCGGACCATATATAATAAACCACAATCCGAAAGAAGTGGTAGTATATTTTTGTTCATACCTAGTAGATATAACTCTCTGTTCCCACATACTTTAAATTTATAAATAAACAATCGAATCATAAATGTTTATATTATTAATATATCATGTTTGAAAATACTACTTAGCATACAACCATGAGGTCCTTTTTACTTTGTATCGACCAAAATGAGCATGAGACACTTAAAGCTTTTCCCCTTTTTTAATACCACTACAATTCCAAAAGCATTCCTATTTTAGAATTATTTTAAAATTGCTGGTACTAAAGCCAGAAAGAAGTTTTTAACTTCCTCTCTTCTTGTCTGTAAATGATCATTTTTCAATGGTCAAAATTACCCCATTTCTGCAAGCTTCAAACACCATCTTTTAAATTGTGCCAACATTTCTGCCGTGTAAAATCTTCCAAAACATTCGCCATTGAGATGAAGATTGTTCGCATAAGAGTTTGTCTAGCTCCTTTATCCTGTTCATATTGTTTTGCACGTAGGATCTGATGATCATGCCGTGAAGAATATAAGTAAATAAATTCTGCAATTTAAAACTGAATAAATTTTGCTTGGCTTAATTGTTATTAACACCAATATTTTAAATATTGTGCAGATCTAAAAGTTCTTGATCGGTAAATACGCGATGGTACTATCCAACCATCACGAGATCTCTTCTCGACTAAAAACCTAGAGCTTGTCTACTGCTATAGAAACAATAGTTAAACCATTTCTAATAGGAAAGAATATAAGAAATGACATGAAAAACCAAAACAAATTGCTAAATCCATATCCTTGTTCGAAATGCTTTATTTTTGTTACCACCAGCATGTGATTCTGGTGTGTGGAGAAGTTCTAGAGATCGCCAAACAGTGCAAAAGGAATCCACGTCCAGGAAAAGATAAAAAATGGTATGTCAGGGTTCACACGGTCCTTCGAAAGTTTCAGCAGTACCTTTAGGTTAATGCTAGACATTTCTTATTTTAATATGAAACTTCTTCGTTAAGTGGTTTACAAGCTAGAATTTTATTGCATACATACTTTAATTGGAAAACAATTTTTAGAGGTGGTTACCCAGAAGCTAAAAAATCAATATTTCCTTTATTTTTGTTACCACTTTTAAAATTTTCAGGTCGTAAACCTAAGTAAATTGTGACTGATACACATTAAATCTGTCGTGTCACAAAATCCTCCATATTCCCATAACAAAACATACCTCTGGCGATGCTGATCCAGGAGTTTCCTAGTCTTCTGGATTTGTTTAAAATTACAAGGATACAGACTTGAACATTAGTAGTCGTAAACCCAAAAATTGGGTCGGCTGGTCAACGACGGTTATAAAATAAAAATAAAATATAAAAAGTTTTAGTAAATTGGTAACGAAATAGTAAAACTTGCAGAATAAGGATAATTATGCCTACTTGTCACCACGAGATAACTGCAAAAATTTCATACGCATTTCATATGTTACTTCGAATTTTGATATGTAGTGGTGGAGCAATTACTTAAAATGAAAAATACTAAACTAAAAATAACTTAAATTTCGTTACCACTTGTAAATATTTTTCTTACAAAATGGAGCAACTTAATATCTCTGTACATATTTCATTGATTGAATGAAATTTAGCTCAGAGCATATGATAGAAAACAGTTTCGTCAAAAGCGAGAAAATTTCGGGACAACATATCACTACTGAAGAAATTTGGTAAAAAAGAAAAGAAAAATAAAACTCTGTTTATTGAAGGTGAATCCAAATAACGTCTGTATATGAATAACATAAAATAGTGGTATCTACTATTGAGTAATTAAAGAGATAAGAGTTTCCACCACTTTTTACATAAATAGTNAATTTTGATATGTAGTGGTGGAACAATTACTTAAAATGAAAAATTCTAAACTAAAAATAATTTAAATTTCGTTACCACTTGAAAATATTTTTCTTACGAAACGGAGCAACTTAATATCTCTGTACTTATTTCATTGATTGAATGAAATTTAGCTCAGAGCATATGATAGAAAACAGTTTCGTCAAAAGCGAGAAAAATTTCGGGACAACAAATCACTACTGAAGAAATTTGGTTGAAAAGAAAAGAAAAATAAAACCCTGTTTAATTGACTAATGAAGGTGAATCCAAATAACGTCTGTATATGAATAACATAAAATAGTGGTATGTTCTATTGAATAATTAATGAGATAAGAGTTTTCACCACTTTTTACATAAATACATACCTCATACCTGCCAACTCTTCCGGATTTTCCGGAAGATTTTATTTTCATATTTAAAGTGGTAGCAATACTCAGGTTATTTCAATTAACTTTTTGAATTATAATGATAATTACAAATTAGCTTGACCACCACTACATATAAATAATTACAATAAATATATAAAAGCATAATATTCCTTCCTCAAGCGAATTTCAACGGGAAAAAAATATAAATAAATTTTTGAGTCTGATTGTTTTTCGTTTATTGTTTTACAACTACTCTGAAAATCCATTCTCGGAAAGAGTGAAAGTTGGCAGGTATGATACCAGTCAACTTTTCCGGATTTTGCGGAAGATTTTATTTTCATATTTAAAGTGGTAGTAAATATGTACTATTTTTTCTTTTATAAACTTAATTTTTAAATGATTTTGATCACCACTATTCTTACAAAAATTAAGCACACATATTAATATGCGTTACTATCATAGTTGTCAACTTAAGTTTTTTCAAATGCAACTTATTTGTTTGCTTAAAATTGAAGTTTTAATTTCATTTTAATACCACTGGGAAAAATTATAATGGAAGGAATTAAAAGTTTCAGGTATGTAAATAGTCACCTGTGACAGTCCTGTAGAAACTCCTGCAAATATCATAATACAATCAAACTCAATTTCTTTTTGTTATTTCTAGTTAAATATTACTTTGTCTACAATAAAGTAATTATATTTAAAAATATATATATACTTTAAGGGAGGTGAGCATATTGCACCCTGTATATAAGAGTAATACTTTAATATATTTTAGCCAAATAATAATGCGTTATAATAAATGCAACGATATAAGGATTATTTTAACTATCTATTCGAACAATTTCGAGGAAAGTTAAAAACCTTTTAATCAAATTATTTAAAGACCACAGAATTTTATTTTAGTTTTCATTAAAAACCACAATTTGCTTCTCTTACATCATAAGATATCATTTACTTATTATTTTAGAAACTTGTTGTTGAATTTCCCGTCTCTTTTTTAGAATCAATAATCGTGACAAGTTTTGTTCGTAATATCAAACTTTTGTGACGTAGAAAAAATAAAGAATTGACACTTCATTAAAAGGGAATGAACGGTTCTTTGAATAAAAACCCTTCATTATCGGACGACAGATGGCGCGTACGCCCTGAACCTGCTAATTAGAATATGTCAAGATTGTACAAGGGGTGGTCGATGTCGATGACAACTTTATCGTCTTTTTTTATAGCTCACTTTACGTTGACACGCATAATGCAAGTATTCAATGCCTGTACTTTTTTTCTAACAATACAAGAATGCTTATTAATATCAAATGTGAGAAAGCTTTGCAGTTTTTAAATTATAAGAAATGCAGAGCTGCCAACTTGCTCCGGACAGCAAATAAATATTTTCGAGTGGTAGTTTATTAATGTGTGAATCTTGGTTTAATAAATTCAATTTCAAAGGTTTTCATCTACCACTATCTCTAAATAATTCAAAGGCTTATATAATTGGCTACTTTGTTATATTTAAGTCTGGCGACACGGTTTTAAAAATAAACAAAATTAGTCAAATGTTTACAAATTTCAGCATGTAGTTGTTTACCGTTCTTTAAATTATTACGGAGTGTCCGGAGCAGTTGGCATCTATGGAAATGAGATAAAATAAGATTATTCAAGAATATATATAACAT
>NC_092209.1:12914711-12953281 GCF_043381705.1 Parasteatoda tepidariorum
TGTATTAATAATGTATGTGAATGCGTCATAATGTAATTTCAGAAGAGAAAACCTAACAATCAATTGATATTCACAAGAGACGTACCTTGACATAACCTTAAATCCGTCGCATTGTCCGTGGGATTGTTTTCACTCTTTTTTTACAATTGTTATCCACTAAGTTTGAAAATAAAAAATACTACCCTATTAAATTATATGTGTATCAAAACAAACTAAAAAAATATTTAACGAAAAAAAATACTTTTATGATTTTTATGCTAGTGAGAACCAACACAATATGGAAATGAATGAGGGAAAACTAGATCCTATCACGTGATTTCCCGGCCAATAAAAATGTAGTCTCATAAGAAGTATAACTTCAATAAATAAAATAAAAAAGAGTTGAATTGCCTTTCAACCGCTCTTTACGTTTAGAGCCGCCTGTGATATCCCTGAGTCTGAAGAAAGTTTTGAAAGCGAAGTATGAAACAGAATAAGTAAAATTATACTATAGCACTGAATTATGGTTATAACATAATAATAAATCTTCAGTAAATTAAGGCAGAATTAGTGGCTGAGCAATTTGCCAGCTTTTATGATTTAACGGCCTTTCATGTGTACGAAGCAACAAAAGTGTAAAATTTTGTCTTATGTACATAAAATTTTAAGTCAAAAAGTGGTATTTTATTTTAAAATGTAAAATTTTTTTTTTGTATATTTCACATATTATTCTTACAAGAACTATTAACAGAGTTCGTCCGTTCCTTAAGAAATTTAAAAAGTAGCTCTAGCATTGTAATGAAAAATGACGAATTCAGTTTTGCTAACTTTAAAATTAAAAAAAAAAAAAATTATACCGATATTTTACTACCAGTGCCTTACTACCAGTGCCATTTTGTTTTATAACGCTTATTGAGCAGCCGACCCAACTTACGATTATTAATGTTTCGACTACCATGTCTCCGTAGCCTTTTAATTTTGAATCCAATCCAGAAGACAAGGAAACAATTACAGAGAGAAATTATGCCTTCCTGCTGGACTTTCAGAACCGAACTAGCCAGCTTTTATGTAAATGTGGAGGAAAATCTCCCTTGTTTAGCCTGACTGCCAGGGGTTTCTAACCATTACCTCCTACATTAGAAACCCTCCATGCGGTTTTTTATAAGTAGTCTGGGCAGACTATTTAAAAAGTGAACCAGCTGTGCTCCTGAATCCAAATTCTATTTTAAAAGTGACTGAGAGAAATGTATCATATATATTTGAGAATTGAATCTGTATTGGTTGAGAAGTAAATAAAACAAACATATCATATTCAAAAATTTAAAAAAATTTTAGACATATATTTACTATCACTGTCTTATTTTTTTAAGATTTTCTATTTAATGCTTTTTTTTTCTTCTGTTACTTGTTTATCTTCATAATGGTCTGATCGGACTACCTACAAAAAACCGTGAGGAGGCTTTTAGTTATAGGAGGCGTTGCTTCAATCCATGATCCGTCTACCACTGAGGATATTTTACTTCAGCCATCGCTGGGATTCGAACCCGGTTCTTCTCTTAGGAAAATAAACGCTCTATCCCTAAGCCAACACGGCTCTCCAGTATTTTACTTAGAAATATCTAGGATAGCCTAATGACCACAAATTTATTAACCCTATGCACTCGAGAGGTGACTGTCAGTCACAACTGCCACCTGTAACCACTCTAAATGTGAAATTCTTTTCACCTTAATGTTTAGTTACCACTTCATTCAGTGATCTCCGGGTATTTTAAGGTAAGTTTGTAAAAAAATCTTTCAAAATGTTTGTGATTGCGTCCATTTTTTTTACAGTTGAAAGAACTTCGAGTTCAAAGGGTGAAAATTCTACTTATTGTCTTACATTTGCAGGGCTGCTTACTCTCTATACGCTTTTTATAAAAAATTACTCTAGTGAGAGATAGCTAAGTTAATGTATTATTTTTTTTATTCTTTTTAACTTATTTTTCACCACTACATATAAGTGATTTAAAAGTTCATATGCAACGCCACTTTCAGAGATGCCAACTTACTCCGGACAGCAAATATATATTTTAAAGTGGGTAGTTTTTCAATTGTGATTCTTGGTTTAATAAATTCAATTTAGTAGATTTTTATCCACCACTGTTTCTATATAATTCGTAGGCTTATATAATTCACCACTTTATTGCTTTACCTTTCAAAAATCAAGCTGAAATATTCAAATATCTGCAAAATTTACTTTGTAGTCATCTAACGTCCTTAGCAGTAGGCATCCCTGTGTAAACATAGCTTGTCGGCTAACAGAGATTTGGGATCACAGAAAAACATTGCATTTTAATGTATATAATTAATTTTTTAA
The DNA here is from genome assembly GCF_043381705.1 of Parasteatoda tepidariorum. Taxonomy (NCBI): domain Eukaryota; kingdom Metazoa; phylum Arthropoda; class Arachnida; order Araneae; family Theridiidae; genus Parasteatoda; species Parasteatoda tepidariorum. The sequence continues at coordinate 12,917,047 of NC_092209.1, forward strand.
AAATCTAGTGGTGGGTAAAATAGTTTATAAATTAAGTCTATAAATACGAGGGATATATAGAAAGCATACATTTTACTACCACTTTAAATATAGAAATAAAATTTTACGCCAAATGCGTAAAAGTTGGCAGGTATGCACTTTGTTGCATCTCTTTCGTGGTGAGGCTTTTAAAATGTTAGCAAAATTACCAAAAATTCTGAAAGCTTTGGTTTTTAAATGTCTACCACTCTATAAAATATTTAACAAAAAGCATAGTAGTTGGCGAGCCTGCATTTTCAACCATTTTAGGAATTTTATAAAAATCGTTCGATCTCTGAATTGATTACTAATAACTAAAAGGAAGAAGAAAAAAATTTCAGTAGTGCTGCAAACATAACCCAAATTTATGCATTTTATCTTCTTCAGGGATGCCATGGAAGACTAAAAAATGAAAATGATAATGTTAACCAGGTTCAAACCCCAGCGATGGTTGGTCAATTCGAATTCCTCACCCAGCTCGCACCAGCCACAATGCAAAATATCCTCCATGGTAAACGGATCGCGCGTTTAAATTGCCGTCAGACAAACTGTGGGAGGTTTTCATGATTTTCCTCTACATGTTACTAAAAGGCGGGTTAATTCCATGAAAAAAGTCAAACCCGCATACTTAATCCAGGAGTTTCCTTGTCTTCTGGATTGGTAGGACACTGGGTTCATGTCCAAGAAGTCGTGGGTTCGTTCCCAGCTAGCTGAAGACTCCCCGTGTAGTAGATGGTGACGGTTTGACGGATCTCAAAGTCCTCCATGTTCCTGTAGCAAATCATACTTCTGGGGGTACTGATCCAGGAGTTTCCTTGTCTTCTGGATTGGTTCAAAATTACATGACTACGGAGTTGAGCATTAGTAGTCGTAAACCCAAAATTGGGTCAGCTGTTCAACGACGGTTTTATATTATAAAATAAAATATATTATATATAATATACCTTATATAAGGGTCTGTTGACCTCCCATATAAGGATCTGTTGATCTGATATTCTTAAACATTTTATTACTATGTTAATTTATGTAAATGGCCTGTTGCCATCCCGATTCTTCTGTACTTGTTGTCTCGGGGTTAATTGGCTTTCGACACCGTGTTCCTGTGGTTTGCTAAATCTTGGTTCAGGTATATTTTTTGTGCTTTATATTTAAGGGTATGTTGATCTGTTTTAATGTTCCGTTGATCCATTGTATTTGGCGTATGGGCCTATTGGCCTAGGCCGCTGTAAAAATTTTCATATCATAATATACCTTATAAACGCTTTCGTATATAAGGTAGATACGAAAATATGAAAAAGGAGGTAAAATTCAACAGTGTTTTTACTTTTTCTCTTATAAAAAAAAGAAGATTCATAATTTTAATCTGCAAGAAAACAATTTTAATTCACACTTTAATTAATAATTAATTTAATTCATAATTAATTTAATTCACAAATTTAATTCATAGGGTGGGAAAATCGAACAAACTTTTTAGATCCAAACATCTATCATTGTCAGTGCAGAGATGAGATGGATTCAGGATGGGGATGGGAAAAGTGCCGATGACAGCAACCGCACGTCCGGTACAATTAGATGGTCCGACATTAAATAATTCATCCTTTTTATATGAAACACAAAAGGGCAACCGCCACCACTTCAGACAAAAATATTTGAATGACAATGGGGTCGGGGGAAAGAATTCGGGCACTGGCTTTCGCGGAGTGATGATTTGTGGCGCTGCATCACCGTCCTGACACTTTGCAGGAAGAGCAGGGTGAGGCAGGGAGAGAATCAGATTTAAGAAAGATATAGGGGGGAGAGTTGCCGCCGTGTGGCGTGCGCGTGCCGTGTCATCGCTTAGCAACCAGAGATGCGGCAGGAAGAAGATATGGGGGGAAAAGTTTCGGAAGCTTTCCGGAATTTTTCCTCGCAGCGGGGAACAGAGGACTATTCAAATAAGGATATGTTGACTACAGATGAGTCGTTTTTGAATTGCAATAAAATAAATGGACTGTTTTTAATGCTAAAAATCACAAAATAGTTTAAAACCTTAGTAATATTGAATAAGAACATAGAATAAAAACATGAATAAAAACAATAGAATAAGAACATGAATAAAAAAAATAGAATAAAACCGAGAGTTAAATAGTGGAGTAAAAAAGTAATTAAAACAATTATTATAATTGATTTTAAGGCAGACACTTGTAGTTTAACATTCCTGGGATTTTTAGACACCTTTGCCAGGTCAAATTTAAGAGATTGAAGTATATTTCAAACTCTGGGAGGCCACAGTTCCCTCAAAACTATTATAGTGTATTAATAGTATATTAATTTTTGTCATAAAATGTATTTCATGTTTTTATTAAGTTAACATGAATAAAAAATTAAAAAATCAGCGTTCCTGATCACAGTAATAGTTTGATTTGATAACTCAAACATTTGAACAGCCAACCCAAGTTCTGGGTTTACGACTACTAATGTTCAATTCCTAAGCCTTGCAATTTTGAACCCATTCCAGAAGACAAGAGAACTTCTATTGGGAACAATTTGCCTTCGTGGAGGACTTTTTGTGGGAACTAACCCTTATTTGCATTGGATGCAGAGGAAAACAATGAAAACTTCCCACGATTAGCCTGATGGTCAGGAGATAAACCATTATCCACCTACTACTGAGGTTATTTTACGTCAGCATTGTGGTCGGTGCGAGCCGGGTGCGGACTTCGTATCGACCTGCCATCTCTGGGATTTGAATTTCTTGAGGAGACAAAATTATAACAAGTGATAGAAAAGGAAGACTTGAACTTATTTTATATCTTTTTGTGTAGTAATTGAAAAAAAAATGGAAATTGAAGCTCAGGATATATGAAATAATATAATAATTGAGCCATTTTTGTCACATTATATTAATTTTCAATTATATTACTACTGTTTTAAATACTTTATTTATTTTTACATTTATTTATTTATTTCATGTGGTATTATTAATTTATAACTGTTTTATTAATCTATTATAGAAGAAATATTCTGAAATGCATTCTTTCGTAATTTATACAATATGGTTATTTTACGTTCGTGTTGAAATTCACATGCTTATGGTTTCAGACTCTATTTTATTTTATAACCAGCGTCGAACAGCTGACCCAATTCTGAGTTTACAACTACAAATGTTCAACTTCCTTGTAATTTTGAGCCTAATCCAGAAAACAAGGGAACTCCTGGATCAAGTATTGGGAAAAATTTGCCTTTAAGGAAGTCTTTTTGAAGAGACTCACCCGCTTTTGCGTTACATGGAGAGGAAAACCACGAAAGCCTCCCACAGTTGGTTTGATGGCAATGGGACTTTACCGCAAGATCCGTCTACTATTGAGGATATTTTACGTAAGCACTGGGTCATTGCTAGCAGGGTGCGGGATTCGTATCAACCAGCCATCGCTGGGGTTGCTATTGTTTTTATTTTTTGCTGTGTTAGTGAAAGAATGTTTTGAAATTGTGTCGAAATAAATGAAAAACTCACCTAGATTTAGTAAACAATACTTTTAACTTATTATATCTATAAGTTAAATCTGCCAATCTAATTTCTATCTTATCAGCTGAAATGTTATGTAATCATTTGAATTTCATTTATTTCTCATCTTTTTTTTTCTTTCCTTCTATTTTAGGCTGTCAACTACCATGCTATTTACGAATTCGTTCGTCTTCTTGAACTCTAATAGTGCTTGTGAATTTTTACTTTAACACAAATATATCGAATTTATTTCTTATCTGTTTCTTTCCATTATATTCACAACTGCCAACTATGCATTTTACGTCTTCGAAAACTTTAATAGTTCTTGCAAATTTACTTCACTTCTAATATAACACAATATAGTTTTTTTTACAAATATTCGCACTTTTACGTTTCCTTTATATTTACGACAAATATTTTCCCATGCGCCGGTATAGCCTGGTAGGTAGGGCACTTGGGCCATCACCTCCTACAGCGGAAAACCTCCACACGGTCTTTTATAAGTAGTCCGCGCAGACTATTTAAAAAGTGAGTCAGTTGTGCGCATGATCCCAAATCCTTTTATAAAAGTAATTGAGAGAAATTTATCATATATATTTGAGAATTGAATCTGTAGTGGTTGACAAGTGAAAGAGGCAAACCAATAATATCATAAATAAAACAAATTTTTAGTCATATATTTGCTACCACTTTCGTATTTTAACTAGATTTTGTATTAAATGACTCGTTCGGAAAGAGGATATCCTTCACAGTGGTCTGATCGGAGTACCTATAAAAAACCGTGTGGAGGCTTTCAGTTATAGAAGGCTCTTCGTGTAGTAAATGGCGACTGATGCCCGTTAAATCAGTCGTTTCACGAAGTCCTCCGTGTTCCCATAACAAATTAATACTCCTGAGGGTACTAATCCAGGAACTCCTTTGTCTTCTGGATTGGGCTCAAAATTACAAGTATACGGAGTTGAACATTTGTAGTTATAAACCCAGAATCGGGTAGACTGTTCAACGACTGTAATAAAATATATATATTTTCCCATAGTGAAATCAGCTGTAAGTGTTAGAATAAAGTTCTTGCTTGCATAAAATATATATATTTCCCCATAGTGAAATCAGCTGTGAGTGTTAGAATAAAGCTCTTGCTTGCAAAAAATATATATGTTTCTCCATAGTGAAATCAGCTGTAAGTGTTAGATTAAAGTTCTTGCTTGCAAAAAATATATATATTTCCCCATAGTGAAATCAGCTGTAAGTGTTAGANATGGCGACTGATGCCCGTTAAATCAGTCGTTTCACGAAGTCCTCCGTGTTCCCATAACAAATTAATACTCCTGAGGGTACTAATCCAGGAACTCCTTTGTCTTCTGGATTGGGCTCAAAATTACAAGCATACGGAGTTGAACATTGGTAGTTGTAAACCCAGAAATGGGTAGGCTGCTCAACGACTGTAATAATATATATATGTATATATTTCCCCATAGTGAAATCAGCTGTAAGTGTTAGAATAAAGTTCTTGCTTGCAAAAAAATTTTTCTATGATACATAATGATACAGTTGAATAAATAATAAAAAGCACTTTCAGAGATCTTAGCATCACAGTAAGGTCAGATGAGAAATGCTTCATATTTCTATTTGTATATAAAATCTTCCATAAACATCACCGACTATATATTTTTATAGTGAGTATCCATACAAGAATAGGGTTGTTGAGTTTGTTCCAAGTTTAATATCGATGTATGGGGGGTGAAGAGGGGTAAAGATTTCCCACCAGTGGGAGATCAAGCGTGAGAAATCAGACTAGCCTTTATTGGTCTTTTCAAAAACAGCTCACGCGTCATTGGACAAGAGAGAGCAACCGACCGAAGTGTGCCACTTAGGGGGGTGCTTCTGGTTTTGAGAAGTAGAATGAATGTATAGTGATTACACAGTGCAGTGTTCAACATCACCCAACAAACTGAATGGCATACAAATATCATATATGAAAATGCCACCCACTCGTGTAGGAGCAACGATGTGGTTCATAATCGAAAGGGGGTCACCCCTGGCAACCACTAGAAAGGGGGGTTTGTGATCAATGAGACGATCTGTGTAGTTTTACTTTCGGTGAATTTTTTGGAAAGCAGAATCGGTCATGTTTCCATATAAAATGTTTATGTGAAGAAAAAAAAATGGAAGAAAATATAACTTCATGTTAAAAAATGGGAAACAATATCCTAATGTGTATAATGTGTTCGTAAATACATGGGCTAGACAAAATAATGGGAACAATGCTTTATAACTCTATGACAGCTATCTTTTTTAATACAAATATGTATGATCCTGTTATTACAGGAGTTGGTCAAAATAATGTGAACAATGCTTTACTAACTCTATGGCAACTATCTTTTTTAATCCAAGTATGTATGATCCTGTTATTACAGTAGTTGGTCAAAATAATGTGAACAATGCTTTGCTAACTCTATGACAACAACCTTTCTTAATCCAAATATGCATGATCCTATTATTACAGCAGTTGGTCAAAATAATGTGAACAATGCTTTGCTAACTCTATGGCAACAACCTTTCTTAATCCAAATATGTATGATTATGTGTTTTCAGGTACAGAAGTCTGACAAAACAATGTGAATAATGCTTTTATAACTCTATGGCAGCGATCTTTCTTAATCCAAATGTGTATGATCATGTGTTTACAGAAACAGGAGATGGACAAAATGTGAAGAATGTTTTACTAATTCTATAGCAACAACATTTCTTAATCCAAATATACATGATCATGTGCTTATAAGTTCAAGTTTTGGGCAAAATAAAGTCAACAATGCTCTGCTAACGCTCATATTACATAGTCCAAACTCTTGTACTAGTTAGAAATGAGACAAGTAAAATTTTCCATTGCAATTACAGCTGAAAGACTGTTTTGGTAGAGTAAGTTTCGCATTGTTCATATTACATAGTCCTAACTCCTGTACTTGTTAGAAATGAGACTAGTAAAATATTCCAATGTAATTGCAGCAGAAAAACACGTTGCTTCGGTATAGTTCGTATAGCATTGTTCACATTGCTTTATTTAAATCACAATGTATGTTAGATATTAGTAATGGCCATTATTTTTATGAGTATGTCAACGTCAATAAAGAATTTTTTTAATTCAAACAAATGTCGAAATTGATAGACACTTCCTTTAACAGAATTTTTTTTTATTTGTTATATTTTTCAGTGTATACATTCAGCTAAAGTATTTAGTATAATAAAGAGAAAGGTAGGTCCAAAAATCAATGAGACAGTCCAAGTATGGAACTATTCAGAGTCTCCGCGCCCTCATTATCTTTGCACAAAAATAAATATTAATCCACTTTGAAACTGTTCAAAGTTAGTTTTTTTTATTAATTTTAAATCTCTTCCTAATATATCTTCATACAGCCATCTTGGATTCTGGGTTAAATTTTTCCTTTCCATTTCCTTAGCATATTTATTTTATTCTATGTATTCATTTTGAACTTTTAAACCCTTGATTATAAGATAAGATATTTCCTTTACTGCTGCCATGACACCCTTTATTCCGAAAAAGTCGGAAATGTGGCCAGGGCTGTGCTTCATGCCTTTGGTCCCATTTAACTTGTATTTTTTGGCACTTGTCAAACAACAACAACATAAGATATTTTGATGAATTCTTAAACTTTTGTTTATGGATTATCGTAAGTATAATGGATTCCTTTCAAACTTTTCAAAAAATGGTTTAAATTAAAGAGTTCGCTTCATTCGAACATTTAGGACATTTTAGAGCTTTCCTGCATCTTCACACAAAAATATAAAGCAATTGTAATAAGTTTTCAGTAGTCTTACGAAATTAGTATAATATTTTACGTGTGACTATTCAATTTGTAAAATTTCATTTTATTTTATTTTTTAATTTTGATACTTTATTATCAAATTTATGAAAACTGATGTGTGAAAACTGAGGAAACTGAAACTTTCTTTTAGCGCAAATTACTCAAAAACAAAGATATTAATAGAAAATCTAAAAATAGAGAATTATAAACACCTTTTGTTAAAGTACTGATTACAGAAATAAATTTTTCTAATTTTGTCAAAGAAAAAAAAAATGAATAGGGGATTTAAAACAATGCATGATATAAAATTCTACTCAGGTGACGGACCTGCATTTCACATGTTTCGAAAGCTATTGGGGGTTAGATAAAATCAGTTTATTTAAGAAAATCAAATTAAAAGAATTAGAAACATATTTAGAATTTTTCCGTTCCTTCTTTACCCCTTTAACAGTTGAGTTCNATGTTTCGAAAGCTATTGGGGGTTAGATAAAATCAGTTTATTTAAGAAAATCAAATTAAAAGAATTAGAAACATATTTAGAATTTTTCCGTTCCTTCTTTACCCCTTTCGTAGGTGCACGTAAATCGACTAAAAAATGCATTTTTCTTTTTTTGCAGATTCTTAAAATACAGTTCTTTCTTTAAAAAATGGCGTTTACTTTTTTATTCTATCCAAATTAGAAGTATTTTTAAAAATAGTAAACAAGGTTTCAAACCGAAACTGCCACGCCCACCCAAACCGAAACTAAACCTTGGATTCTTCTCATTTCCTTGAAAATAAGTTTAGGCCTGCTTTAAAGTCAAATAGAATTAAATTTATTATTTTATTTTGTTTGGCAACAACAATTATGAAAAGAATTGAGGTGTAATGAGTTTATTGATCGATTGATTGCTTCTTTTTACGAGGTTCAAAATTTTGTTGTTTTCTGAAATTTGCTTCTTCTAACTGCAATTTTTTCAGATTATTTTCGCATTAATTTGAACTTTTTGCATTCATATTTATATTATTTATTAACTATTTAGTTATAAATATGCCGCGAAGCGGTCAACGAGTGTTTAAAAAAAAGGAAACCGTTTGGTATTCATTGCAAAACAGCGTGTTCATCTACAAGCATTGAGTTGAATGAATCGGCGTCAAAAATCAAACTGGATAAACATGCAAATGATTATGATTCATTTCTGAAAAATAATAATGCAAGTGAAATAATTAATTTAAATTTATTATCTAATTGTTTGAATGATTCTGTGTTATGCTCAACTTGCAAAAACAAGAGCATAAAACTTAAGTTTTCCAGGCAAGTTCAAGGACTTGCATCTAAGCATGTCTTTGAATTTTTTAAAATTCTAATAAAAACTTCAAATTGAAAAGTATCTGGTTAACATGTTAGAAATATTGCATGAAATAATTATAAAAATATATAAAAAGTAAATAGGTTTTTGTAAAGATGTATCAAAGTGAAGTTATATCTACATTTGAACCGTAACGACTGCCTGTAATGTGTTCATTTAAGACCGGATAATTGCATTTTTTAAAAAAACTAGAAAAGATAGAGTTTTCAAATACCAGATATATATTATTCAAAACACATTCTTGTTGATTATTTTTAAAATCTAATATAAATTGATGTCAGGAGTTAAATATTAATACTTTTTTTACTAAATGTTGTTTTTCTCAAAACCATGATTTTTAGCATAAAATGTACCTTTTCTCAAAAACTACTCATCCTAATGTTATTAAATTTTACACACTGTTTCTCCGTGTATATATAAGCATTTTAACCAAGGGAATTTTGATTATATACATGAACTTATATTTTGTGGCTGCATGTGTAGTAAAATTTTCAAACTTTTTATGAAAATCCTGTATGAATGTGGATTTTATTTTTTTTAATAATAATGAAAGCTCCAAATTGCAAAAGCTCTGGTTAAAGTGTGTAGAAGAATGCATATAATGAATAGAAAAAATTTTTTTTTAAAAATGTTCAATAGTTTTTTAAAAAAGGTACATCAAAATTGGGTAATTTTAACATTATCGAGATAGGATTTCTTCTGCGTGCACCTACCCCCTTAACAGTTGAGTTCGTTCAAGAGGAAACAAGTCTTATTAAATGTTAGGTCAATTTTTTTTTAATTTATTTATAAATTTATGACCTTACAACAACACGGAGGATAGATGAATCAATTCATTGCTGAATATACGTTAAATAAAAAAGAGGCATAGAAGTGTTATTTATTTATTCATTCATTCATTATTTATTTATTCATTTCATCAAATTTAAAATAACTAAAACAAAATCAGATATTTTCTAAATTTGGAATTTTTCGTACAATCAATTAGTAAAATTTATCAAAAAACATTGGAAATCAACTTGTAAAAAATTATATGATATAATTATTACGGTACAAACTTCGGAAACAAAGTTATGCACTTTATTTGTTTTAATTTGTGTTTTGGTTTGATAAGGAATTTTTGAAATTGTACATTCTGTCGGTCTAAGTTATTCAAGCAAATAATAAAAGAAGTGCTTTTTACTGAAAACTAGGTGAAGTTTTTTACACTAGACTGTTTTTACATTTTATTTAGTTGAGCAATTTCCCAGAAAACTTGAAGAGAAGAGAACTTGAACGGGCAATTTGATTTAAGGTATGTGCTGCCATCTGGTGAGGAACGGCTGTAACGAAAATGTTTCAGAAATATTTTAACCGGGATTAGAGTTCAGATAAACAACGCGTTTTCGTATTGACCAAATTTTAAAAAAAAAAATGACTTGGAACTATAAAATATTCTCAAAAGTAAAAATACCAACAATATGTATTTTAGATCCTTTAATATCATGGATTATATTTTTAATAATTATTATATTGGCTCAAACATAATAAATGCATGTGAAATTGAGAATTATTTTTGTTCAGTTTTTTGTCATTTTTATAGTTTAGATTGGTATATAACTTTTTATTAAATTTTAAAATGTCAAGAATTTTCGTCCTAATAATTCGTTACAAATATTTAGTTANATCTCGGCGTTTGGCGCGAAGCGCCACTAACCGATTCATCGATTCTGTTTTGTTGTATTCTGGGAGGTCCTATATATCTTTGAAGTTGTAGTATGTTGTAACAACAAGTCAAGTCCTTAAGGAGTAAATCTTTAGTTTTGAAGGGAAAATCATCTTTGGATTGGGGAGATCCCCTTGAGTAGAGTTGTATGATAAAGTTAATAGTATTTTGATAGTATGCAGTCTGAGCATAAAAAGGCGGTAATTGGGCTGAAATTCGAATTATCACTGATTATATCAATATCGAACAATTTATTGAAATCCGATGTGGTGCATGTCTTTGCGTCGCTGTAAAATTTTGTGGTCAATTTAGCTATAAAGCAATTGATATCATCAATGTTTAAGTCTTTTCTGAGCAATCTATTGCTAATCGCCCTTATATTTAATCTGTCAACAAATTATTTTATATTATTTCAGGTTTAAAAAAGTAACTGGTAGGTACAAATCTTGAAGTTCTTGGTTAGATAAACAACAGGAGAGATGACCGATTTCAATATCTCCTATATTTGTTAGCATTGGAAAAAATGTATTCAGAGCAAAATTTTTACACAATTAAAACTTTACATAATTTATTATTGACATCAAACTTGTGTTAAGTCTTTTTTTATTTAGGGGTCAAATATTTTTTTGGAATTAGGACATATTTTGTTGTTTTTTAATGCGTAGAATACGACTCCAATAAATTTTAAGTAGGCGACTTTTTCAAAATTCGATTTCTCCGAAACAATTGAATCAATTTATTATCAATTAAAAAAATTTTCGACAATTATTTAATGAAGTAATAAAAAATAATAAATATTTACTAAAATTTATTTTTTGCATGGAAATATCTTCGAGAAAAAAAATAACGAATTTTATAAGTGTGTGAAATAATTTTTCAAATCGCTTAAAAAATTTTCAGGATGTGAAGATATACTTAAAAAGTAAAAATAACATTAAGGGGTTTAAACTTCGGACTGCTTTCCTGATCAAACTATGGAGACTCTATATCATCACCTCCTACATCAAAAAGCCCCCACACGGTCTTTTGTAAGTAGTCCGCGCAAACTATTTTAAAAGTGAACCAGATGTGCGCATGAACCCAAAACCTTTCATAAAAGTAATTGAGAGAAATTCTTCATATACATTTTAGAATTGAATCTGTAGTGGTTGACAAGTGAATAAGGCAAACCAATCATATTCATAAATAAAACAAATTTTTAGTCATATATTTGCTACCACTTTCTTATTTTAACTAACTAACTCAGTGGCGCGACAGCCCATTAAGAGGGCCAAGGCCGACTGTGCCCATCTCAGTTTTCTTGACCTTGGGCTCTGGGGTGCAGGAGCATATGTTCCGGTCAGGTGGTCAGCCGAACGCGGAACCCCCAGTGTTAGTTCCCAAGCATGCTTGGTACTCATTTTATCGACCCACTGAAGGGATGAAAGGCTGAGTCGGCCTTGCCCGGCCCAAGGATCGAACCAAGGACCTGTGGCACGACAGCGCGAAGCGCTACCGCTCAGCCACCAGATTTTGTATTAAATGACTCGTTTGGAAAGTGGATATCCTTCACAGTGTTCTGATCGGACTACCTATAAAAAACCGTGTGGAGGCTTTCAAGGAGGCGTTGCCTATATTCCATTATTTGAGGGGTCGGAAATCCGAAACAGTCGAAAAAAAGGTATGTTCATTGAAAGAAATTGTGTCTGATTTCGTAATTTGAAATATCGTCTGCACCTATTAATTAACTATAAAGCTGTAGAGTATCACGTGATAATTAAGATTTTACATAGAATCTAACAATGCGTCTAATAATTTGTATACCAAAAATTAGAACATTGTATACATATTCAGTCAAACCCCGCTATAGTGAACACGGTTTATAGTGAACTCCCGGATATAGTGAACGAAATGTTAGGTCCCGTACCTTGCTATACACGCATAATGTTATTTTTTGTGGATATAGTGAACCAAAAAAGTGAGGAAGTTGGATATAATGAACTTTTTTCTGTCTTCAANACTAAAAGTTATTTCGCATAAATGTGATCTTATACTACGGCGGTGCGGAAAACGATGAATTTCGCATGCAAATTAAGTCATAAACTTCGATTGCTTCGTCCAAATACAAATGCTTGGCATTTCCTGCAACCTATACTTCAGGATTCAGTAATATATATATTTATATACATCTAAGAAAATATTGGAAAAAGAACTTGAATTATATTAGATTTTCATTTAAATTTATTTCAATTTTTATCTCGCAAACGTTAGTTAATTATGAATGTCAATTTTATGGGTGAGAAAGTTTAAGATTAGTATTTTTTCATCGCTCTTAAATTTCTTTACCCCGAGAAATTTTTTGTTTCTTAATTTATGCAGAGGGGTAATTCCGTTTGAGAAATGTACTAAATAATTTTGAGTTTTAGAATCTTGTTATTTTTTATTGTCTAAAAAAGTAAAATATACGATCTAAAAGCATTTCCTTTTATTTTTGATAACGAAATAAATTTTCGATTGATAGTGTCTGTTGAAATGAAGTATTTATTTTTTAATATGAGTTCTTGATAAAAATGTTTAAAAGCTTTATTATATATATATATATATATATATAATACAATGTTCCAATTTTTTAATGAAAGTTTAACAATTGTTTTATTTTCAGGGTTTTATAAGAAAATTAAATAGGGCGATAATTTTTTGATACAAATGCAAGACTTCATTATTAGAACAAATGTCGAGGATCGGAAAATAAAACTCCAAAAAAACAAAATTTTCTCTTTTTTTGTGCTCTTTTTTTTTTTTGAAAAAAAAAAGACAAATATGAAAAATGATTATTAAATTATTCTTTCTTCTGAACTCCATCATTTATTTTATGATACTCTTTGAGTCAGCTAGAAGGGAAAGAAAAAAAAATTCCAGTTTTACGCACTACGTGCACCCGCCACACGGTCTCTTGCCTGCCATTCATAATTTCGCAAAACCTTACTCACGAGAGAGGAGAAATCATTCACAATTTACAGCCTTCCACACGAACTTCATTTATTTCTTCTCCTCTTCTAATTAAACCTCACAATGTTAATTGGCGACCTCCTGGCGATTTTTTTGCGACCTTTGAACCGAAGATGGCTGGAGACTGCTGCACTATGGGGGTCAAGGTGGGGCGGAACTGTTGATGAAAGCGACTCTGTGGCGACGAACGGACGATTCGAAGCTTTAACCTAAAAATTATTCAGCATGAATCGTTAATTTCTAAGAAGAGATATATATATACTTGAAACCGTTTATTTTCTTCCGGATGACAGGAAGTCGGAATTTTTTTTGGAAGCAGAAAAAATCAACTTCTGTTTTATTTTTAATTAAACAAAAAATTGTTTCAGTGAAAATGTAAGACAAAAACATTCAATAAACAAAAAATTAGCATGGAAGAGAAGAATCATATCAGAAGCTTTAGGTCTTTGAGTAAACTGATACTTAGCGTAAAAATGACATCATTTTTGTTACATTTCCCGAAACAAAATAACATTCTTTTAAATCCTATCATATTTGTTACATTTCTAATGTTAAAGATGTAAGAAATATAGTTCTTACGTATCGATATGAAAGCCTTCCATTCCGCTAATTAACACTAGGTTTACAGACGTTTCTCATATACCTATCTCTACGAATACGCGTCAATTTGATTCATGAACGAAAACATATAACAGCACTTACAGAGATGCCAACTTGCTCCGGACGGTAAATATATATTTTAAAGTGGTAGTTTATTAATTGTGATTCTTGGTTTAATAAATTCAATTTAGTGGATTTTTATCCACCACTATTTCTAAATAATTCGTACGCTTATATTATTCCCCACTTAGTATTTGCAAATTTTACTTAGTAGTTATTTACCGTTTTTTTAAAAATTATTTTGGAGTGTCCGGATCAGTTGGCATCTCTGCGCTTAGAAAGCAATGTAATTATATAATATAAGAAAAAAAATGAAAATATGAGATATATATTTATGAAATATTCTAGTATTTTATTTTTCAATACTGGAACAAAACAACTTAAACCTTCAAAATCTGCATCAATTGACATTCTGCGTTTGTTCTTTCTATGATTATTTACCGGCAATTCATTGAGTTATGCGTTTCATTTGAGATAACGGATCGAAGTATTGTCGGAAATGAATCAAAATGACGCTTCCCGTAAATCTCGTGTTAAGGGCCAAAGATTGCGAAAATAAATATTATTAAACATTGGGAGTTAATTTAGGAGTTAATCGTAGCCTGTGGTCGGAAGTAACATACTACAAGTAGTGAACCTACTGTAGTCGTTGCTATGCTATTTTTTGTAGTGTTCCACTTTTTTTTAAAGTAACGTAGTGAGTAGCACGATGCAATATATATATATATATANATGCCATTATTTAAAGAAAAGAAAACAGAATAGAATTCCATATATATATATATATATATAATATTTTGAATTTGATGAGTACAAATCTTCACGGGAAGCAATGCAAATATTCCTTAAAAAATTACTCATGACATCAAATAAATATTTTAAAGTAGTAGCGCTTTAATGCATGATTCTTGAATTAATATATTCGATTTATTGGTTTTTCTTTATCATTAATTCTAAATAATTTCAAAGTTTGTATAAAATGTGAATGGATACAATTATATCGCGTTGAGTCTTTTGAAAAAGTTGCCAAAATTAATCGAAAATTTGCAGATTTTAGTTTGTAGTTCTCTATCGTTTTTATAATATTTTCTCGAAACCGGAGCGGTTGGCATCTCTGTTAAGGTCTTATGTTTTTTGCCTTAAATGTTTCTTTCATTGGAGCAGACAAGCGCATATCAATGAATATAAGCAGAGATGCCAACTTGCTCCGGACAGCAAATATATATTTTAAAGTGGTAGTTTATCAATTGTGATTCTTGGTTTAATAAACTCAATTTAGAAGATTTCTATCCACCACCATTTCTAAATAATTCGTAGTCTTATATAATTCACCACTTCGAAGTACCTATGACATTCTACACCTTTTAAAAACGCGCAAAAATGGTCAAATATTTGCAAAATTTACTTTGTAGTTATTTACTGTTCTTTTAATTATCTTGGCGTGTCGGGAGCAGTTGGCATCTCTGTATAAGCCTATGCGCTTTTTATTAACTTGTACATTCTGATAAAAGGCATACATATAATGATAACAGGGATACTAACTGCTCCGAAATAATTAACAAACAAACAGTAGATAACTACAAAGTAAATTTTGAAAATATTTGACTATTTTTACTTGCTTTTTAAAAGGTATTGCATGACTTTACTAATGTAAAGAGGTGAATTATATAATCCTACGAATTATTCAGAAATAGTGGTGGATATAAATCTATTAAATTGAATTTATTAAACCAAGAATCACAATTAATAAACTACCACTTCAAAATATGTATTTACCGTCCGGAGCAAGTTGGCATCTCTGTAATAAAGAATAAGAGGCCGAAAATATTTGTTTTTGTGCAAGTAAACAATACCTTTATTTATTTTAAAATTAAATCGTTATAAATTTCAAAACTCTTGGTCATATGTTATAATTTATCTGTCTTTCGATTTATTTAAGCATCTCGCTTGCGATACGTAGGCTGGTAGATGCGATTATTAATGTTTAAGTGACTCATTAGTGGCGTTATTTATTGCTAAACATGTCATCTGAGCCGTGGTAGCTCAGAGGATAGAGCCGTTCCCTTCCAATGAAGTGGACAGGGTTCAAATCCCAGCGATGGCCAGTTGATACGAATTCGCACCGACTACTGTGGTGACGTAAAATATCCTTATTGGTAGATGGATAATGGGTTGTAATCACTTTGCCGTCAGTCTGACCGTGAGAGATTTTCGTGATTTTCCTCTCCATGTAACACAAATGCGGGTTAGTTCCATTAAAAAGTCCTCCGTAAGGAACCCAATATATTTACCCAATACTTGATCCAGGAATTCCCTTGTCTTCTGGAATGGGTTTAAAATTACAACACTACAGAGTTGAACATCGGTAGACGTAAACTCAAAATTTGGGTCGGCTGTTCAACGAAACCATAAAAAATGAAACTACTTCCACTATATTTAGGATCATTTGTACAATAACTGTAATAACTAACTAATTTATGTTTTAACATTAAATCTTGGACCAATAGAGTTGGCTTTAATAACACTGGGGAATTTTTTTTTTGCATTTATACAGGTACTTTATTTAATAAAATTCGTGTGAGGAGATTTAGAATTTGAAATTAGCGAAAGCTGCAAGGTTTTTTCAGTTTTATTTATTTTAAATTTTTTTTCGTCGTTTATGAAGTATAGTTTTACGTAGGTTTGTATTGGCTCATATTCAAACATATGAACTCGTTTACTACTTTGAAATTAATACTTAAGACAATAAGACTTTTACTCATTACATCGTAAACGGAAATGTATTATCGCTTTCTTCCTACCACTCTCTATGTAGAAGAGAAGTGGGGACACTTATTGTCGTATTCGTTATTATGATCGCAAGTTGTGATTCGCGATTTCACATTCTCATCTGTTTTTGGAATCCTTCGAACTGGTTTCTCGACTGTAGTTCCAATCAGGAGCGCCAACGACTATCTGATTGATTCTGTTACATCAGATGGTCTGTGGTGAACATACAACAGTTCCACTGTTAAAAATATTTTACATTAGAATGAAGGTAGGTATAAACTTATGGAGCTAAAATTAAAATAAATGAAGAAAGAAAATTTTAAGTTAGAAAAATAAAATCTTTTTGCTAAATATTTACCAGGTGGGGTCGTTCGTTTGTTGTTGTAGAACTAAGGCCAAATTGGCCCTTAATTTACTCGGTAGATTTAAATTCAGTAATGTATATAAATGATTTTTTTATAATAAAAATAGTTTAGTATTTATGATTAAATTATGTTAAAAAATTTTTGTTTTAATTAAAGTACCACTTTAATTTAAAAAAATAGCAAAATTGTTTTTTTTTTTAAATCAACCTATTGTTTTACTGTCAAAATAATTGATAAGAATATCATACATAGTCAAGTTTGTTTTAAACAAAGGAATAATGGAGTTACCAATTATGGAAAATTAGTGTGAAAATGGTTAAACTAGTTAATTTTTGTTACAAAAAAAAAATGTTTGAGTCATTCTTCTGCAATCAAAAAACCAAAAGAATTCAGCTACAACCACTCTTCATCAAACAAAATAGAAAAAATATCCAACACACACCAAATAAAGAAGTAATAAAACAATTTTTTCTCTTTTTATTTATTTATTTTGCCTGCCCGTGAAAATAATTACCTCGTCTGGTTAAAAACGGATGCAACCACGGAACACATCCATCAAAAAATTGACCAAAAAGGGGATGAACTATATTTTGGGGGGTTGACGCCCTTCAAGGCCGACACCCAGGAGACCGGACGGGTCAACAAACCATTTTCTTTTCAAGGAAAGTTTAAGAAAATGGGCGGAGACAGTAAGTGGTAACGCCTTTTCAACGTGTGTGTTATGGAATTTTTTTACTTCTACCATATTTGGTAAGTCAGAGTGTGCACGCCATCCCCAGACACACCCCAAGTAGTGTGTCTGGCTTGTCACGTGCTTGTGTTTCATTTCTGGCCTGATCTACCCTTACCCCCCTTTTTCTACAGCCACCCAAACCTTTCAGAAATGTTGAGACCCGTCATATTTTAAAAGCTTCAAGACAAGAAATTTTTTTTTTTTTTTATAGGACTGTTGATCTTTCAATAACACTGTGTTTTGATGGTTACGTTTAAGAAAATCTAATGTTATTTTTTCGGAACTTTAGTTAGAATAATTTTTTATCCATAATAATGTGATATGATTCACTTGAAGATATTTTGTCATCCTTAGTTTATTGCATTTACTTATTTGTGACTGGTGACCTGGTAGAACGACGAAGTTTTTTTTTAAAAAAAAAAAAAAAAAAAAAAAAAAAAAAAAAAAAAAANAAAAAAAAAAAAAAGATAAATAATAAATTAATAGCAAATAAATAAGTAATAAAATAAATTAAAAATAAATTATAAATTAATAATATAAACTGATATTAATTAATTAAATAAATTAAAATTAATAAAAAAATCATTAATTAAATAAATTAATAAAAAAAATTACTTTTTTTAATTAATGACAAAGGATAGCAATAATGTTTTGGTGTTTGACTTCATTTTGCGGAAACAAAATAGCTCCTCTTTCTACCTTTAGTTAAAAATGATATAAATATTCATGTTTGGGATAGGATTCAACTCAAAACCCCTTTTTAAAGAAAGAGTGGTAGACAACAGAATGAAAGATACATTTATAAGCAAATATGCACAGTTCGCAAAAAAAAAAAAAANAAAAAAAAAAAAAAAAAAAAAAAAAAAAAAAAAAAAAAAAAAAAAAAAAAAAAAAAAAAAAAAAAAAAAAAAAAAAAACGGGCCACCCTGAATTACTTTTGATCTAATGATTGCATTTTCACTTTCTAGGACTCAATCTTAATGGTTCGAGGAGGGGGTGACTTCAAATATGTTATTTCATAAGTGCAGACAAAGTTTAAGTTACGAAATCAGACACCAAAACGTACTTTCTCTGAATAAACATGCCTTTTTATTTTGTCGGATTCGGATGTCTGACCCCCAAAATATAGGGGGTAGTCGAAAACTGGGAAATATGATCCCAATAGTTGAGTCAGGAGAGAGCTCCAAAGTTTGGACGTTGGATGTTAGTTTTAATTTTTTGCGAATTTTACTATATGTAAAGAATTTCTTAAGTGAATTAAAACTTTTTGAACTCAAACATAAAATTTATTTATCTAAAGATAATTCAGAGCAAAAAATAACTTTTAGTAAATATTTATTATTTCTTATGATTTCAATTAAGAAAGGTCGAAAAAAAATTTTAAATTTAAAGGTATAAAATTTTCTGCATCATTTGAAGGAATGCAATTTTACGTAGCAGAATAGAAAATTTGAGCAAAATCGGTCGAATAGTTCTTGTGAAATTGAATTTCAAAGAAGTCAGATACTTGAAATTCAATTTGAAATTGAGGAAAACTATTCGAGCGATTTCACACAAATTTTCTATTTTGCAATGTAAAATTGTATGGTTTAAAATGATGTAAAAATTTTATACCTTACAATTCAAAATATTTTTGACTATTACTTAATAAAAGGAAAAAAAATAATAATAAATATTTGCTAAGCAATATATTTTACCTGGAATTATCTTGGGATAAGGGAATTCTAAAATTGTGTACAAAATATTTTCAATTCACTTTAAAAGTTCTGAGTTATGCAAAAAGTAATATTAACATTAAGGAATTCAAATTCTAGATCGCTCTTCTGACCAAACTATCGGGACCATATTTCCCAGATTGCTGCTACCCCCTATATTTTGGGGTCAGACATCCGAATTCGTAGAAAAAAAGGCATGTTCATTCAGAGGAAATGCGTTTTTTTGGCTGATTTCGTAACTTTAAATATCCTCTGCAATACGTAGAAAATGTAAGTATGCAGAAAGTGGTTTGTGGTCTGATTTTTGTAATATTAAACTTACACCAATTCTGCATTGTCTTTGCTCAAAAAAATTTTCTGGAACAGAGCATAAAGTAGTGATTTTAATAATTTTCCTCCAGATGGAAAAATATTCAAATCCAGATGGAAAAATATCACCAAATTGACGATTTTTTTTTAAAAAAAATTAACAGCTTTTGAAATATTCTAGTTAATTGTCCGTTTTTAAGACCAAATAATTCTTCGCGGCAAAAAATAATGCTGAAGGAAAGGATAGAATCATTAAATAAGAACAGATGAAGAGAAGATATGATCCGTGCGATGCTCTTAAAAAAGGAATTGAAGAAGTAATGCCTGACATGCATTGCTTTGGAGTCGATCTGTTTGAATCAGATTAAAGTAATAAATGAAGAATTGAAATAATTTTACTACCAGTTTTACACTTTTCACCGTTCTACCGTTTCTAGTTTTGAACAGATCTCAAAATATAATACATAAATAAAAAATAAAATACAAACTGTTTTTAGTTTTGTTATAAAGAATCTTAGACATTAATTTTCACTTCAGAATTAAAACCTTCAGCTGTCTGTATCAGATAAATTTTTTCTCAATTGTGGCCACTTAATAAATATATTAGGTCAAGCTTTAGCCTCTGTCTGCAAAAAAAAAAAAAAAAAAAAAAAAAAAAAAAAACTCGTTTTGCAGTAATGTGAAAGGTCTTTTATAAAAGAAAGTGGTTGGATATTTACCTTTTAACTTAATGATAATGCTCTAGCTCAAAGATACGCAGCACATAAGGGGCTAAAAAAGCATATGTATACATAAATATGTGCATATCTTGTACCGAAATTTTTTTAAATTTCCAATGGCAGAAATTGACAAACTCTTAACAAGAACAATATATGCAAATGAAATAGATAAGAGAAAAAAGTTAATGACTCATCAGCTGATGCCTAGCACTCCAATATCTACCGAAAGTAGGTGACACAATTAAACAATACATATCATCTCATATATACATGTAAAGGTTAGGGAACTACCACTTTTTTTTTTTTAATAAGGGTACCATTTGTATCCTTGAAGAATGGGCAGTGATGCCTCAAAACTAAAGATTTACTCCTTAAGGACTTGACTTGTTGTTACAACATACTACAACTTCAAAGATATATAGGACCTCCCAGAATACAACAAAGCAGAATCGATGAATCGGTTAGTGGCGCTTCGCGCCAAACGCCGAGATAACCCCAATATCCAGCATCCAGCTTCACCAAAGCAACTACGTGATTGTTGACGTTCACCGGTGAAAGTCGGCATTCNGAACAAGTATGTAGCTTAGTGTGTAGCTGCACGCAAAATTAGTTTTCTTATGTTAACCATCTCTATTAAACCCGAGTGAACATTAATTTCACAGAGTGCAGCACAATAACAAGTACCTTCCTCACTGTACATGGTAATTTAAGGATGGCTTGTGCTCGGATTAACCCGTTTTGTCCCGAAATTATATATTGAAATGATACAAGAAGTGGTATAATATATTATCGAAATTAATTGGTTTTTCTACAGTTATGGCATTCAAAAAGTCTTTGATAGATTAAAAAGTACTTGCTCCTTATAATTCTAGATCTAATCAGAAATAACTAAATCATTGTGGTATCTCAAAATCTTTTAATTCACCCTGATAAATGGAAATACTGAAAAAAGTTTCCCACCACAAGGAATGTGTTTGAAAAATGGAACTGTCCTAAATATATGACGCTGGGTGTTAAACGGTTAAGAGGTGCGGCCGAGCATAATTTGCTGGCTTCAGGTATTGAATTACATACAGCCTGCCAATGAGCAAGCTTTCAGGAAATTAAACGAAGCCAGCATAAGTGCAATGCTTGTTTAAGCTAACAATATAACATTATATATAATAAATTATAAAACTGAAAGTGGTAAAAAATTATTCGAGTTAAATATATTTTTTTCATGTGAAATTTTCCTAAAATTCGCAGCACTTTCAAATGCAACTTGAAGAAAAGAACAAATTTGAATCGAATCTATTTAAAGTTTAAAATGAATTGATTTATTTGGCTTTTTTAATAAATATTTAAAAATTACTACAATTTTACTTCAGATATACGTATTTTCTTTGGTGTGTAAAATATAGACAGTGTTATTTTGGAATAAAATTGTCTTAATTTTACGTTCATTCGGAATATATTTTATATTGAGAGGTTTTTCGAAAAATTTTTAGTTAATATAGTTTATACACATTTTTAGGGGATGTAAAAAATTTCTGGAAAATAGTGTGGAATAAGTTTTGTGAAAAGTGTGTGGGTTATAGTATGGAAGAAAAAAAAATAGTCTGAAAACGATTGTCAAGGAAATTTCTCATTTAAAAAATTTAGCAGCTCATCATTTTGGGGAGGACATTCCATTTGAGCTTAACGTCTTTTTTACCCATAAATATTCAGCTATACAAAGTGCTTTATCATTATGTGAAAAATGTGTGATGTGAAAAATGAGGCCAAAAATGTTCCTTTATAAAAAGCTGATATTTTTTTACCTCTTACCTTTTTTCCTCTTACCTTTACTTTTCCTCTTACATCTTAGCTTTAAAAATGCGCTATATCTTGACTACAGATCCATTTGAAATTTAATATACAAATAAAAAATTTTAGATGATATATTTCGTTAATAGTCATTTAAAATTTATATTCATAAATTTTATATGAGTATATTTTGGTAAACAGAAATATCTTGTTTTTTGAAAAAAAGTTCCTTTTTTTTTTCATGAGGACGCTAGACAAACTGGGACATAGTACCAATTTCGTTTTTGAAAACGTAAAAAGTGGTAGTACAAGTGTTCCAGTATTAGCATTTTTCAGATCTTAGAAAAACTTAAAATTTTTTATTAATTTAAAAAAAAAATTGCTATTCTTCTTAAATGTTTTTCACTTTAAAATTAAAAAAAAACCGTTTTCGCAACTGGATATATTTATTTGGAACTATTAAACGTAGTGGTGAAATAAAATTATTTTTTTATACCTCTTATTTTTTCACATTTCGACAACCATACACAAACCCTGTTTTATTATCCTGTTTTATGTTTGCCTATTATAATCTGCTTTAGATAAACGTGCTGCCATTTGTTTCATAAATGCAAATTTTAGATAACTTCTATGTTTTGGACTGGACATTATGGCGTTTGAGAAATAGAATAATTCTTTCAAGACGGGCGATTCATAAAACAGGGTACACACGACCTTTGGAACCTAATTATATTTACTTCAAAATAAGAAAAATTTGGTAGCTTAAAACATGCAGATTTACCACACTTTTGATACCACTTTAAAAACTTTTCCATCCCGTTGGATCCCTGTAAACACATTTGTACAAAATCTGCATCAGAGGAGGAAAAAATAACAGAGGTAGCTTAGACGTGGTTATGCCAAATTTATCAGATTTAGTTCCCTTTTTACTTTATTTTTAACANGTAACCGTAATAGCAACACACATTTCAGAATTTCTTCAAGTAAGGCGAGAAGTGGAGATAGAAATTTTGGATCTTCAGAATGACATTATCCTCAAAACTATTATATCAGATGAGAAATTCTGGAATATAGTTGACAGAAATAAATTTCTATTCAGAAAAAGAGCAGCATATAAAATAAAGTTGTTTTATTGGTTCCACATACTTTTTATTTTAATTTATAACCATCGTTGAACAGCCGATCCAACCTTTTGAGTTTACGACAACTAATGTTCAACTCCGTAGCCTTGTAATTCTGAACCAATACAGAAGACAAGGAAACTCCCGGATAAGTACCCCCAGAGGTATTGATTTATTATGGGAACATGGAGGACTTTGCGACTCGACAGATTTAACGTGCATCAGTAACCAATTACTGCACGGGGATTCTTCGGCCGGCGGGGATCGAACCCACGAACTCTTGGACATGGGCCTAGCACCCTACCGACCAGGATACACACTTGGCCACATACTTGCTTGAATCATTGATTTCGACAATAAATATTATAAAATCAAAATATAAATCACGACTTTTCGTCATATTCTTCCAATTAAGAAGCGCTGGCCAGTGAAATGCATTGCCAAAGATAACATCGACTGTATTTTATATATATTATAAATAATTTTTATACTTCGTATGTTTTGAAAGCAATTTAGTAATCATTTAATATACACAAAAATAATTTTCTTGTTATATTCATATGTTAAATTAATTTGTAACATTAAATTTTTTGTGCATTATATGTAGTGTGTATTATTACCTATGTCTACCAACTATAAATTTATTTTGAAAAAATAAATGGTGCCCGCCGACTCGACCGATATTCTGGTAAGTGCTCTTTGGTACAAAAAGGTTGGGGAACCCTGCTCTAGGGGGATAGGCACTCTGTAAAATATGATTAGTTAGTTAGTTTGTAGCATCCCGCTAAAACTTGTTCAAAATAACGCATATGTTACGGACTAAAATTGCATTATAAATTTAAATTTGCTTCCACTGGGGAAAATCATGCTTGAAAGGATTACACGTTGGCAGGGTCAAAGTGTAATCATATAATTTTCATTTTGAACCAAATAGTGGTGTATTAAATAAATCCAACTGTTATAATTTCACCCTTAAATAAACTGTAAAAGAATTAGTTTGGCTACCAGTTTTTCTTTTCTAACTTGATTGATAATGTTTCCTGCTGACACTCATTTGAGCCAGCCAGCGCAAAAAAGTTAACTCCTAAAATTCCAATTTCTTTAGAATTTCCAAAGAAGAAGAAGCAGATAAAGTAAAAACTGGTGGTAAGTTAAAATGTTTTTAGTTACATCTTATCTAATACCTTGCTTTGACATTTTTAAGAACTGGTAGTTATTAATGCATTTTCTCTTTCTGCAATAAACTCACAGAAAATTTTTTAGCTAATACTTATAATTTATTTAAAAAAAAGTGCTTGATGGCTCTCTCGTCAATTGACGCAATAGGGTTAAAAATAAATAAAAACACGCCAGTCTTATATAGAGAGTACTTAATATTGGTTCTTAATTCTCTTTTTCTTACAAATTCTCTGAAAAAGTTCTAGAAATGGCAAAAAATTTATCCAGATGATAAAACCGCTAATATAAAGAAACTGGTAGGACAAATTAATAAGGAAATCGGTTATTTTCTTTTATCACCTAATCATTTTAGTTGCAACAAATTGCATTGTATTTACTTCACAACGATACAAAATTAGTTATTAAAATAAAATAATACATTATGGTGAACACACAAGTTCAGTTTTAAAAAATAAATGCTGAAAATTGAAAAATTAAGTTACCATTCTTATTCTTTTTTTTTTAATGAGAACATCGTCTCATGAGTTAATCTGTTGTTACTTGAATTGATCTTGAATCATAACCGTTAACCGATAGTGTATTCTTTATGCAACTTTGAACTGAATGAATTAAGTTCCTTTTTGAAAAGAGTAGTAGTGAATTAACATTTAAGTTACATGAATAGATTCTATTGTGAGCAAAAATTTTATTCAAAGCACATAGTAGCGGCATTGTTTTAGATCAAAATATAAATACTTTTAGCATAATACATAATGTCTTTGTGTTATGGAAATAAGTTGAAAAAATTAAAAAAAAATTAACTGATTTTATTAAATTATTATTTTTTATTGTTCTGAAGAATGCATAACATGTAGTACAAAAATGTTTGCTCTTTGTGCGTTAATAAATTAATATTTAAATGGTGCTTTTGAGACAATATATTTTTTAAAACATAAATTTTGATTGAATTATCGTCTTTTCATCTGAATTTTTTTTTCATTTGTGTGTTAACCATTTGCATTCCGATCTTGCCAATAACCGTCGAGCAACAACATGGCCAATAACCGAGGCTCCAACAACAGTCACTAAAGATTTAAATTTTTTACCCTTTAAAAATTAGTAACCACATTATTTTAAGAATTTTAAAAATTATAAAAAGAAATACTGCGTTACCTAATTTAAATTATTTAGTGATTATACAACTTTAAACAACATTTTAAAGTACTCGGAGTGCAAAGGGGTAGGGTATTATTTTCCAAGCGTTACGAATGTTATTTTTTGAGTGTTATTATTATTATATTTTCAATGAGAGTACATACTATTTATCATGCAAATATAAAATAAGATCAGCAATGCAAAAGCAATTTTCCAAGTACCGTAAATATTATCTTCAATTATTTCTCAACACAGTTTAAGCACCAAAATAATAATAATAATAATAATAAATCTATGATTCTTTTCTTTTCTCCCCCCATATTTCTATTATTTATTTTAAAAAGAGAATAAAATGGTGTAAAACAAGTTTCCTTGCAATAGAAATATGCTTTCTTTTCTGCCGAGTTTCTAAGTTCATGGATAAGATTTGCTTGCTGGCGCCATCTATCGTAATTAAAGAGAAATCCCTAGAGGCGAAGCAGTCTTATTCTAATATTTTGAGCATGGATTATTGAGATTACATGCATGATTTTTAGGAAAGCAAATTTGGATTGAACGTATTAAAACAGGAACTTAAACAGTACACATTTTGGCAAACTACAGCATTGCATTCTTTAAATTAATCAATTTTTCCAACCAATTCCTTATTCATCATGTTTAATTTCTATTAGACGTGAAAATAACCTCTCGCAACCCGTCACATGGCGAGTCAGTAAAAAAAATGGCGACTTAATTAAACAACACATCGCTTTTTTTAAAATTGTTTAATGATAAAAAAGCATCTCAGGAAGATCCTGGAAAACAAAATTTTCTTTAAAATGTCCGTCTCTTTTTCATCAATTTGTGATGCATAGATCATGTGGAATGAAAGTTCCTTAACAATTCACATATTTCAAAGTTGTTACGTATACATTAAATATATTTTACCTCACCATAAATAAAGTTCTTTAAAGTCAATGTTTAAATAAATTTTATAATTTAATAAATTTTATGTTTAAATAAATTTTGTCATATATTTATATTATTTTTATTGTTGAATTACTTTTTGATAGCAGTAGATTGCTTGGAATATAGATTTTTTTTAAAAAATATATAGTTTAATCCAAGCAAAAAAAAAAAAAAAAAAAAAAAAAGAAAAAGAAGTGAAGTGATTATTAAATGGAAAGGACCAGTTGATATCGGTCATTTACTCATTAGTTTTGAGGAAAAAGTGGTCACTAAATTTTAAGAGTCTACCAGCCACTGAGTATTATCTGAAAATTAAAATTAGCACGTCTAATTTCTATAGACGTGTGAAATAAACAGCTTCTATAATAGCCGCCGACATGAGAATAAAGGGATCCTGTCTAAATAATATTTTTCAGAGAAATCCTTATTATTGTCAACTGAATTTTTTTCTTTAAATATCTTTATTTTTATATATTTATATAAGTACAGATTTATATTAAAAATTATTTCTTCTGAATTTTTTTAAGTAGGTTTAAGAAATCGTAAAAACCTTTCATTTAAGATCAATTAATTTTCAATCTAAAATTAGATTTAATTTTCGCCCTCTCTGTGCTTTTTTACTCTTAGCAGATTTTTGATCACGGAGTCATAGTACTCACTGGTCACTGGTCGCACAGGTATATAAAAGATCAAATAGGTTAAGGACCATTCTTGTAAGTTCAAATAAAAGTTCCCTGTAGATAAGGATTTCCTCCTATTGAATTGTAAAAATTAGAGCACCGTTACTGAGAGTAGAAGAGAAGGCCAGGGCCCAACACGGGCTGCTACTCCAATAATAATGGTAATAAAAATTTCTTTGTATTAAGTACGTATTTAGATTAATTTTGTTATGCTGTCTCAAGTAATAACTAAAGTAGTGTTGAATAGTTACGTTTACGTTAAGTATTTATTAAGTGCTATGGTGGGTCAGGGTATAGAGAATTCGCCTACCAATGAGGTGAACCGGGTTCGAATCCCAACGATTACTGGTTGATATTAATTTCGCATCCGGCTAGCACAGACCTCAGTGCTGACGCAAAATATCCTCAGTGGTAGACTGATCATGGGTTCGAGTCCCATTGCCGTGAGGCTAACCATGAGAGGGTTTCGTGGTCTCCCTCTTCTTGTAATGCAGATGCTGGTTAGTTCCGTCAGAAAGTCCTCCATATAGGCAAATTTCCCCCGTTACTTCATTCAGAAGTTTTCTTGTCTTCTGGATTGGGTTCAAAATTGCAAGGCTACTGAGAACATTAGTAGTCGTAAACCCAAAATTGCGACGACTGGACAACGACGGTTATAAAATAAAATTAAAAAAGTATTTATTAAGAATTTTTTTTCTCACTTCTATTGAAATATAAATTTAGTTACGAAATAATTACTTATATTTATTTTAATTAAAATGGCTGTTGAAATATTAAACATAAACCGTGCTATAGTGCCGTAAACAATCATGCCTATTACTAGTGACCTTGTTTGTCATATTTGTTGACCTAGTTGACCATTTGTATGAGATTTTAATTTTGTCTCATTACAGAGATGGAAATGATTTTGATGCTTCTGCTTTCAACTATGCTGAATTTTCCAGAACTTATATTTACGAGAGTTTTTGTTTTCATGCCTGTCGAACAAATTTTAACTTACTGTTAGTGGGTAACGTAAAAATGCATTTTTGAAATTTTTGCGATCCATTCAAAAGTTTAAAAAGTGGCAGCAAAATTATTTCGTTTCTCCTCTGTTTTTCAACGAAATTATCCATTCCTGATTACCACAATTCCAAATGATTCAATATATATGTAATTAGTACCAGAAGCAAACGTTGAAGTTTTTTTTTAAAATTAACACGTTGAATGCCGCTCTAATTTTACATGGCTTTCCCGTCTGGCCGAACGATAAATAATTTCAAACTAAATTTGAAAATATTGGACAAATTTTGATAGTTTTTTCATAGGTGTAACATGACTTATCTAGAAAAAGGTGTTTGATTACAGATAATAAGAATTATTAATAAACTACCACTTGAAAATATTTATTCGCTGTCCGCAGCAAGTTGACATCTCTGGGTACATAAATAAAACTATTTTTGAGTGTTCTATATTGCATAAATTTCTTCAAACCATTTTAGTAACGATAAAAAAAATTAAATATTTACTCGAATTATGCATTTCTAATAATCTTTCCTTCGCCGGTCACCGGTGACCCCGGTGGCATTCAAAGTGTTAAAAAATTTTAAGATTAGTTGCGAAAGTGAGACGTATTTTTATATCGTTCGCAAATAGGTTACCATTCCACGGGTTGTCTGACGGACAGGAGATTCTAACCCGTGAAGGATATTTTTTGTCAGCACTATGGTTAGTTGGTGCGAACCGGGTGCGGAATTCATACCGACTAGCCATTTCTGGGATTTGAACCCGGTTCACCTCATTGAGCTCTAGACGTACATACAGAATTGTAAATTTTGGAGTAGCAGAAACTGAATTAAAGGATCTGTTTTCAGAAAAATATACATATAATTTTTTTTTCTTTTTTTGTGTTAATATTTCCGGCAGAGCTTTGTTGATTCATTCAGCAGTTTCATTAAAACATCCCTCTCTATTGGGAGCATTATTAAGCAGGATTAAGAGTAAAATAAGTTCAAATTATTTCGTAACTTAAGTAAATTTACAAGCATAATTAAAACAATTAGCTTGTTAGTGAAAGATCACTATTTTCTTATTGTTTCTTAATAGCTTTTGATTCCATTTTTTTCTGATTTTTGTTGCCACTGCGTGAAAATAAATTTCATTACTTTTATACACAGTGCTTTACATAATATCGACAGTTTGTAGTATGATTGATACTTTCCCACAAATTTCATAAATTTTTTTTACAAAGAAATACTATTGCTTTATTCCCTTTACATAAATTGCGTAGATAATCCTCAAACTCATGTTTAAGAAACAAAACAATTCGGTATTTTTCTTAAAGAGATGCGAGTAACGGAATCTTTAGAAGTTATGAGCGCTCATATATTTCCCCTTATCTTAGAGCGCTGAAGCGAAAAGCGCCGAAAGTGTCTCTCTATTAACATATAAAATGTGGGACGCATTTCTTCCACATATCACCACGCATTTTCACATCTGCAAATGTTAAAAAAGGGGAATGCGAAATGTGTGTTATGTTTGTTTTAAGGTTGCCAAAAGAGAGACCTATTTGGCGAGATAGGCGAGGGAAAAAAAGTTGACTCCGCCATTTTCAAACATTAGTTTTTTTTTTCCTACAAATTCTGAAAGATTGAAACTTAGTTCATTGAAGAGTTAAAATCGCTCAATTTGTCCTTTGTATCCATTCGTACATTGCTCTTTTGAGATCCTTTAATCCATTTAAATGCTTCCATTTTTTAAAAGGACACTTTTTCAAGTATACAAAATGAGGAATCATAAATGTTTCATAAAACACATTTATGTTGCAGTAGCACAATAATGTTGCCAATTATAATATATATTTACTCATTAGTGCCTAGATTACTTTGAAGAAAATGATCACTTCTTTTTTCAAAAGGTAAAAATTAGTATTACAAATATACTACTATTCATTTGCAACGTGTTCAAAAAATGTTGCAAATTTCAAAAAGTATTCCTATTAATGCTAAACCATTATCACAGCATACAACTGATATAATCTCAAATATCCCCAAAACATTCCAAAGCGATATCATATGTAGTTTCTTAGAAAAGTTACATGTCGGCGAATTGGTGACAAAAATATCTTTAACGCTTGTGGTCACCTCTCCAGAGCTATAGGTGAATGGTAGAAATTGAAGTCAAAGGTACCACTCTCAATATTTACCCATCATGCAATAGCGAATACATGTTAAGTTGCGTCTTTATAAAATCATCTAACAAACCAAACTAATCATAAAATTAATCATTGAAAATTTAAACAAACTAAATCTCATGCCGAGTATCCCTGATTGTTGAATCAATGATAAGGAATTTTACAAATTATGCAGAAATTCAATAAAAGTGAAGAGGTATTGACATATAATACACATCTGCTTCCTGATTTTTATAAAACGCCAAAGGTTCGCCAATAAACAATGCCAAGCGATCAACTCAGATGAATTGCAACCACGGTTTCGACCCTAACGGATATGGTGATAGGAAACGGGAAAAAAAGGAAGAGAGAAAGAGGAAAAGATAAATTGAACTTTTCTTCTGCAGATCAGGAACAAGAGTTGAGTTGTAGAGAGAGTATACTTGTCCCAAGAGAGAGAGGAAGAAGAGAAGGTCTTCTGTCTTCCTATCTAGAATGGTTGTGGTCATGCCTACCACATTATCCATGGCTGCTGCGTTAGTAAAGAAAAATCTAAACGGTCTTTTACTTCTTTTTTTTTTGTCATAAGTTTTTGATTTGATTTTTTATCCATAAATCTTTTCCTTTTGATTGTAATTTTTAAGGAAAGTTTATTCCACTGTGAGCTACTGAGAGAATTTACTAACCATTACTACCACTTATTTACTGCACGTATTTATTATTACCTATTTAATGATTAATATACCCCACTTATTTACTAATCACTAAAAATAACTAAATGTTATTTTGCACATTAAAGATTAAAATAATATAAAGATTACAAGTTATTCCCCCCCCCCCTGCCGAGAGAACAACAATCAAATTAAGAGATTGACTTTTTGAATGTTTATAAAGATTGTATAAGCATACTTTTAGTGGTTTTGTTCTCTCTGTCATCGTGTCGGTATGTCGGAAAGCCTTCTATGTTTACACTGTAAAATATTACTGTAAGTTCAACAGAAAAAAAAGAACGAAAAAAATTGTTTGATGATAGATTTTATCTGTTGTTAATTGTTACCCGAGTGCTACAACCCCCCCTTTCTTTGCAGGATTTCTTCGCATATTTCACGGTTTAAAGCCGTTTTCGACATAAGTTTTTCTCTCTTTTTCACCCTAATCATAAACGGATTAAAACGGTCAATTCAAATTGAAGTTTTTATCATATAGTTTTCCTTACCGCATGATAAATCTATATATTTTTTTTCTCTCAACACCAATATGGTGCCCATGATAAAATGGTTATAAAGTACTACAATGTATTTATTTATTTAATATTTTTTTTTTTTAAATAGAATGATGAAATATTTCTTAAATTTGAACGAAATTCGTTTCCTCGAAGAAATGACGAAAATTATTTCTTCACTTCTTCGAGAAATTCGACGAAATTTTTGCTCGGAGCAAATATCAGGAAAGAGTTTCGTCAAAAATGAAAAGAAGTTTCGTGAAGTTTTTACACTGTGCTTTGAGACAAATGTGTTTAACGTTTTTTATTAACATCGCAATGTTATACTGAGCATATTACATACTCAAACAATTTCATTAAATTCGAATGAATCAGAACTATTTCACAACATTTTCATGTTTGAATTACAAGCAATTATGCGCAGAAATAATAGAGTAATAAACAAAATAATTGTTTACATTTCTTGCGTCATACATTTCTTGCGTGTTTTTTAGAGACAAACAACCAGTATGGTATAGTACATACCCTCCAACTTATGAGGAGTTTGAAAATAATTCTTTCTAGTGGTAGCGAACCAAAGTAGAAATTTTTAAACAAATGGATCTCTCATAAAACTTTTATCAGAACTTAAGAATCTAGCCATATGGCCTGCACTTTTATAAGTAATAGTGGACAAGTTACGCTAAAATTAATTTTTTTTAAATATTAAGACATTAATTTTGCTACCGTCTGAAAAGAAGATTTCTGAAACTACGGAAATTCCGTAGCAGTTGGAGGGTATGTATAGATAAAGAAAGTTTTGATTCGATTTAAAATTAGCGATATTTTACTTGCGAGTCGAAAATTTCAAGTGGTACTTTAAAAAATAAATAAATAAAAAACCTGCATATTCTTTTTTATTATTGAATAAATAACTATTTTTTACTAGTGGGCTGCGCCCCCTGCTCACTAACGCTCGCCAACCCCCGAAAATTGCTACGCAATCTTATATGGTTTGCTTCGCAAACCAAGCCCGCTTCGCTCGCTACTGACTTAGGTACATTGCAGATGCACAAAATTCTAAGAATTCAAAACAATCATTCAAATTCATATAACAACTTTTTTTTAAAAAAGCAAAAATTAGTATTATAGGAAAACGTTTGTCCATCTAGCATAAAATCATAATGATCTGACACCATTTTCCATTGTTATCGGCACATTTTTATTGGCCGGAAAATCACGTGGTAGGATCTAGTTTTCCCCCATTCATTTCCATATTGTTTAGGTTGTCATCAGCAGATCACACTTGGTGAGAATGCTCTATCTGGTTATTTCCGTTTCCGTTTTTAAAAGCGCTATATGTTGAGCCACCTCAGCTCGATTTGGCATGCGACATTTTTAATGGCAATCATTGGTCGATCTTCTGGCGTGGCCATTGGGGGAGTTGTAATGAGGCTTTTTTTTGGATATATTATTAGACGCACTATAAGATTCTATGTAAAATTATAATTTTCATTTGATACTATACAGTTGTATTGTTTTTACTCCGATGAAACCGGTTTGTATTTGTTTACGCTCCTATATCAATTGGTTAGCATTGTAATGCAATATGTTAAAAGTAAAAACAAATGGGAAGTATATAAGTATATAAAAAATATCCTGAATAAAAACCTATTACATATATGTTTCAATATAAAAGTATTGCATATAAACTCGTACAAACCATGTAGTTATTCAAAAAACTACAGTAAGTCTAATAATTTGATCTAATTATTACAATATTAATGTAATGCTTGATATAATAAATATTCTATATTTATAAAATATATCGTCTAATTTATCCTATTGTCAAATTTATATTAAATTTAATCAATTGATACACTAACGTAAACAAGTTCAAACCTGTTTCAGTCACATAAAAACAATAAAGCTGTATAGTATCACGTGATAATTAAGATTTTACACAGAATCTAACAATGCGTCTAATAATTTAGCCAGGCTATGTTAAAAGCAATAATTTGAAATAAAGACTTTTAGGTAAATAAATTTCGATTGTGTGAGACGTTCCAAATTTTTACAAGTGTGAAGTTCTTTCACACACAAAGGAGACTAACTTCCTCATTTTTTCAACAAAATATATTGCTATCTTACACGTAGCTTAACATTCATAACATACGTCTTGTTTTCCACCGAACAATCTTTCAAAGCCATTAATCAGAATTTTTTATTTATTAAATAAGAGACCAGACTACAAATTAATAATTCATTATTCCTCAAAATATCTCCTGTGCATCTGCATAAAGAAAGCATCAAACTTTTTGGATTTTTCACACGAAATCCGTCATTACTTAACATGTTGCAAAACACCGTCGTCTACAACTTCAGGGCGTTCGGTTACATTGGTGCAAAAACCAGTCGTGCGTCGCCGTTTTAAAATGATAAATGTCATTAGCAACACATTTTCCATCAAGCGTACACACAACAATCCTTCTATAACGAACAGAAGACGACCGCCAAAATCACTCCTACGTCTACGTGACCATCATACCGCAAGGCTTTTCCTCATAGGTGTTCCACACAAATCATTTGCATAATCTCTATTTAACTAATCATATACGCTATTCCAGCGCGAGAAAAATCTTCTGTATTTCAGACAGGATCTCGGCAGATGTGGACAGAAGATAAAGGAAAGAAGAGTTGGGAGAAATCGTTCTCAATCACCCCCGTAGAGAGATATAAAAAAACAAACAATGGAAAGGGCTAATGAGATTAAGATAATAGCTTTTACCAGAGTTAGAAAGTCCTACAGATGTAAGATCTCTATCGACGATTTGAGGCAGTCATCGAAGATACCTTACCTACATTCAAGGCTCTCTTGTGTCAAATCATCTTCTAGTTGAGCAAATAAGGAAATTTGAAAAGACTATAATGACTTCGTAATAACGAGGTTGGACATTTATTGATGTCATTGTTAGTGAAGTCTTGGTTTTTTTAAAGATCTGAATAAATTTGCATGAATTTGGGAAAATGTTTTTGAGGAATGTTTTGGCGGGATATACGTGGAGAAGTAATTTTACTGTCAAATGAAACCGTGTTTGGGTGAAATTAGTTATGAAATATTGTTAAATAGTTTATCTCTGTAAATAGCTGCTTAAAGAGATGTGTCACAGACAACAATGTCGTATCAGGTGGTCATAATTTTATTGATAATAATCAAGGAAATTCAGATGCTTTGGCGAACTATAATTCATTTTGAAAAGTGTTATAGGTTTAACTAATAAATGTGCGGGCAGCACATCTATTTTTTTATTAAAAAAATGATAAAAATCATTTAGAAGCAGCACATTTGTTTGTTAAACCTATATATAAGCACATTCGCAAAGTTATTTTTTTTTTCATGTTTTATTTATTTTTCTTTTTTTAAAATTTATATAGAAGCAGCACATTTATTTGTTAACCCTATTTATGAGCACACCTATTTTTTAAAAAAAGAAATTATTTAGAAGCAGCCTATTTATTTGTTAAACCTATAACACATCTTTAAATCATTAGAATGAATTACATTTTGCAGAAACATTTGAATTTCCTTTATCATCATCGTTAAAATTATGCTCACCTGATGCCATATTGCTACCTGTGTTACATCTTTCTAAGTAGTTAGTTACAGATAACTGCTTTTCAGCAGCTATTTACAAACACATTTTTTTCTTCTCTTTTAAAAAGAAAGAAAGAAAGGAGATTCAGTGTTTTGTACTAAACTGGAGAGGAAATTGTTAGTTTTTTCCCCCATGGTTGTAATGGGTTAATAAGCACTTTACTTTGTTAATTTTGCTAAATTTATAGCAATAATTTTACGCAAAAGAAAACTAGTAGTTTTTCTTAATTATGCTAGTAAAAAAATATTTTTCTGAGTTTTTAAAAAAGGTTGGAAAATAACATTCTTTCGACATTAATACAACTCGCTTATTATATTATTTTTTAAACTAAAATTTCTTTTTCTGGCACTCAATGCATACCAAAATTTAGGCTGAGCAAGTCGATCGAAATTTTGACTTTGCGGCTACCAATGTTCAACTCCGTAACCTTGTAATTTTCATCCCCATCCAGAAGACAAAGGAACTACTAGATCACGTATTGAATGAAATTTGCCTTCGTTTAAGACTTATTGATGGAACTAACCCACATTTGTGTTGCATGGAGAGGAGAATCACGAAAACATCCCACGGTTAGACCGATGGCAAGGATTTGTAATTGAGGATATTTTTACTGCACCAATGTTAAACAATTAGCTTCTGAGTTAATTAATATATATATATATATATATAAGGCATTATTTCGTTCATATAATTCTTACCTATTAAAGGTAAATAAATTTACTTCATAATTTATTTTATATCTTAT
>NC_092209.1:12954172-12976524 GCF_043381705.1 Parasteatoda tepidariorum
AAATAAAAATTGATAATTTTATTTTTATTCTTTTGTTAGCTTGCATTCTGAAGGACACTTTCCCTGAATTTTTTTTTTCGTAAGCTGTAAAACAAACATAAAATATACTGGGGACATGAAAATGACTGTTTTTGTGAGAATGACCCATATATATATTTTTCATACCCCGAACTGTCATTCATTGAAAAGCTGGACTGTAATAGTGGTATCAGTAATTAATTGCTTTAACTCATGCAATCTTTTATAGTTACTCTTAGTTAAGTCTAAGAAACTTTTTTAACCTGGAAGTAATAAGTTTTTTCATTACATTTTTGAAAAAAAGTTAAGGAACATGACAGACTGGAAACAAACAATTTTTTATTCTTTTCACGGCTAAATAAAAACTTTCAAATATTTTTCTCCTCTCTGATCTTTTAATCTTTTTTAAAAAATGCGTTTACCATAAAGCATGAAAAGATACAGATTAACGAATTAAGTGTTATGCATAATGCAATAAAAAAAAACAAATACGTCACATGATCACAAAGTGTTAAGATGTAACAATAGTAAAATAAGAATAACTGCTAAGAACTGTCAAAATGCGAATACATAAAAAGGTAGACACAATCATTAAGAGTACTAAGGTACCTGACCGTGACAAATCCTTAGACACGAAAAAAGAAGAATGAACAAAAAAGCGATGATCCAGAAATAAATGATAGCCAAACTTTTAAAAGTTTGCATAATCACATTTATGGCCTGTATAAAATACAAGAGTGGTGAGAGATGATTTCACGCCTAGCACGTTATTTAGCCATTAAAATTCTCGCCAAACCATAAGGCTAATTTCGCCAAATTCTACTCTATCATTAACAGAAATGATTGCAATGCAGTTTTATTATATGGAAATGATGATTTACT
Organism: Parasteatoda tepidariorum; assembly: GCF_043381705.1. Lineage (NCBI taxonomy): Eukaryota > Metazoa > Arthropoda > Arachnida > Araneae > Theridiidae > Parasteatoda > Parasteatoda tepidariorum. Next base: position 12,955,073 of record NC_092209.1, read on the forward strand.
TTTCTCTTTTATTCTATTTTCACTTAGAATAATTCTCAACCAGCTGCCATTATGTGGTCTGACTGAGAAAAAGATTATAGAGAATGGATATTTTAATCTACTTTTGTATGCATCGCTACCATCTAAAGGTGAAGTTAAACACAAAATTGACGTAACTATTATTTCGTAAATTTTGCGTTTTGCTTGTTAGATAGACAAACTCGTGGTTTGAGAACTATTTTCCTGAAAAGGTGACATTTTTGTTGTTCACCATTGTTCAATTTTCTTTTTTCCTACCAAGGATTTTTCTTTCAGGGATTTTGAAAGCGCCATGATTTAAATGTTTTTTTTCTTCTTTTTTTTTTTCTGTCCTTTTGGCACATCAAATTTTCCATGTAAATTCAAGCTACGTTGAATGTATATTGTAGTAGGGGACACGTTTGCTAGTGTGAACAAAGGACTAATGTCGACAGACTAAATATTTATGTTATAACTTGAAATTTCTCTATATTTGCACATTGGCAAAACACTTTTACATGCATTTACGTAACAAAATTCTTGAATGTTAATATACAAGTTATTAGAAAGTGTTCATACTAGTCCACATTTAATGTGTCCATACTAGCCCCATATCATGGGGATAGTATACAAATATATCTATCTATCTATCTATCTATCTATATATATATCTATCTATCTATCTATCTATATATATATCTATCTATCTATCTATNATATATATATATATATATATATATTAAAAGATAAACATATTTTTATTTTGTCACTATATTTCCTCTCTGTATATGATATTTTTAATAGATTGCCAACTTTTAATTCCTTCAATTATGATTTTTCCCAGTGATATTAAAAAGGAATTAAAATTTCAATTTTAAGCAACGAAATACGTTTTAATTGAAAAAACTTGAGCTGGTATAATAGAGAGCAACGCATATTATTATATATGCGTAAGTTCTTTAAAAATAGTGGTGATCAAAATCATTTAAAAATTAAGTTTATAAAAGAAAAAATAACATATATTTACTACCACTTTAAATGAAAAAATAAAATTTTACGCCAAATGCGTAAAATGGGCAGTATGGGTTAGTTTATAATTTTTAATAAATAATCTTCCTAAGGACCAATTTAAAGAGAAAGAAAGACCCACACACATTGAGGTTATTAAGCCAAATGGTGTTATATACCTGCCAACTCTTCCGAATTTTCCGGAAGATTTTATTTTCATATTTAAAGTGGTAGTAAATATATACTATTTTTTCTTTTACAAATTTAATTTTTATATGATTTTGATCTCCACTATTCTTACAAAAATTAAGCACATATATTAATATGCGTTACTATCATGGTTGTCAACTTAAGTTTTCTCAAATACAACGTATTTGTTTGCTTAAAATTGAAGTTTTAATTCCATTTTAATACCACTGGGAAAAATTATAATGAAAAGGATAAAAAGTTGGCAGGTATGGGTTTAGGTAATTCATAATTTTTCACAATTTTGCCACTTCCGTTCGTGTTCCTACTGTTCTTTTTAAAGTATTCATTTATTTATTTAATTCAAAATTTTTTTCCTTTCCCTAATTTATAAAAAAAAAAATCGTTTTATAAAACATTTGTAAGGCGGGATACCGAAATAAGTTTTACAAGGATGCTACAGGCGACTATAAGTGTTAAAAGTGGTAGGAATTCAATTCATTTTTGTTTATTTATTACTTCTTTAATTATTTAATGGTAACTACCACTACGACTTGCATTTCAAATTATTCATACTCAAAATAAAAACATTCTCTTCATACAATTTCATTCACAAACTTAAGAAATAAATACAAATAAACTAGAAAAAAGCTGTTAATTTTAATTTCTGATGATAAAGTTTTGAATTTTATCAGTCACCACTTTTTTTGCTTTTGTAGTCGCCCGTGGCAACCCTGGTTTAATGATTTTAATTTATTTTATAACCGTTATTGAACAGGGGACCCAATTTTTAGGTTTACGACTACTAATGCTCAACTCCATAGCCTTGTAATTTTGAACCCAATCCGAAAGAGGAGGGAACTTCTGGGTCAAGTATTGGGAGAACTTTGCCTTCGTGGAGGACTTTTTGATGGAACTAACCCGCATTTGAGTTACATGGTGAGGAAGACCACGAGAACCTCCCACGATTAGCCTGACGGCAGGAGGGCTCTAACCCATGATCCGTCTACCACTGAGGATATTTCACGTCAGCACTGTGGCCGGTGCAAGCCGGATGCGGAATTCGTATCGACCAGCCATCGCCGCGATCGAACCCCGGTTCATGTCATTGGAAGGCGAACGTTCTATCCCCTGAGCCAGCGCGGCTCTGCTTTCATGATAGTTAACTTCATAGTGTAGATTAAATTTATTTACATTAATTCTACCAGAAAGTTCTCTCCCCCTAAGTGCACGCTTCACATTTTACAGTAATGTCAAAGGATATTATATAAAGGAAAGTGGTAGGTTATTTATCCTTTCAATTCCATACCTGCCAACTTTTACACATTTGGCGTAAAATTTTATTTCTGTATTTAAAGTGGTAGTAAAATGTATGCTTTCTACATATACTTTACATTTATAAACTTAATTTAAAATCTTTTTGGCTACCACTATTTTCTTAAAAAATGAAGCATATATATTAATATGCAATAGCGTCATCATGGCCTTTTTGTAAATAGTGTAAATATTCTTTCTTTATCATCAATTTCTTCACTTTATTATGCATCAACTTGCGATTTATTTTTATGTATGACCCAGACTTGATTTTATCAATTATTGTTCATTCTGAGATTTAACTTAATGTTAACGCAGTACCTCCCTTCCCTTCCACTACATATTATTTAATTCAGATGAAAGAGCAGATATCCATTCATGGATAGGTACTCTGAAAAACTTGATTAGTTAGTTAGTCATGGCTGAAAGCCCTTATATAGCAAGACAGAAAAGAGCAAAAACTGGTACGAAAAACATTTCATTCTAGTATTTTTTTTAAGAAAAATAAAACATCTGTAACTATCAAGATTTCTTTTATAATTTAAGCATATATATAAAACTGCTTCTTTTCCAAGATATAGTAGATATTGTTGAATAGTTTTAAAAAGAATAGGTAAACTCTTCCCAAAAACTAGATATAACTGAAATGGTTTTACTACCAGCCTTTCTTCTTTTCCGTCTCGCTTTCACCCCTGATGAGAGCCATGCAAGTCCGCCTAAGCGTTTTCGATTAACCGTGTGTGTTTTTGCCTAAAATTGTAATTAAAATTCCATTTTACTACCACTGGGGAAAATCATCCTCGAAAGAATTAAAAGTTGTCAGGCATGCAATTCAATGGTAATGTTCCAGTTGAAAGCAGCACAGCATACAGAGATGCCCAGCTGCTCCAGACACGCCAAAATAATTTAAAAAACGGTAAATAACTACAAACTGAAATGTACAAACATTTTAGTAATTTTGCAAATTTTTTAAAAGATTTAACGTGACATAATTGTAACAAAGTGGTGAATATATAAACCTACGAATTATTTAGAAATAGTAGTGGATAAAAATCTAATAAATTGAATTTATTAAATAAGGAAACACAATTAATAAACTACCACTGGAAAATATTTATTCGCTGTCCGGAGCAAGTTGGCATCTATGAGCATATAAGCAGACCTTCCAACTTTTAATCCCTTCCATTATCATTTTTCCCAGTGGTATTAAAATGGAGTTAAAACTTCAATTTTAAGCAAACAAATACGTTGTAATTGAAAAAACTTAAGTTGACAACAATGATAGTAACGCATATTGATATATAAGCTTAATTTTTGTAAGAATAGTGGTGATCAAAATAATTTACAAATTAAATTTCTAAAAGAAAAAATAGTATATGTATTTACTACCACTTTAAATATGAAAATAAAATCTCCAAAATCCGGGAAAGTTGGCAGGTATGATATAAGGCTCAAAAGAGCATATGTATGCATATTGAGACTGGACCTCTTATGGGGCAGGAAATTTAAAATAAAATATTTAGTATAGAAAAAGAAAAAAATGTGGTCATCGTAAACGTATTCACAGGGAAACGATGTGCTTTATTTTTTACATATTAAAAATTAAAAGTGATTGATTAATAACCGCGTTGTTTGTTGAGTTAGTTAAGAATTTAAGTGGTTGATTATATTGTCAAAAATAAGTGGGGCAGTTTTTTTCTCACCACTCCTGAAAGGGTTAAAAAAATATTAGCTTACTGATCATTTCTTTGCTGCTCTATGCTTCCTTGATGATATCAAATTCCAGATAAAGTTTATTTTATTATTAAGTGTAAATTTGGGTGAGGAAATAAAAAAATTCAAAATTATGATACACTCATAAACTGAATTATAGTAAAAGCTTCACAAATCATTTTCATATCTGACAAATGTTTCTTTTTTCCGAAAAGCTTTATACCACGTGGTAAAGAAATTTTAATTGAATATTAAGTGTCGGAAGAATTAAACAAAAATTTCGTTCCGAAGCTTAAATACAAAATTTTTACACCAGCTTCCTTCGCTATGTGGAAAAAACAATTCCTGTTGTAACGGAATTTATGTTTAAATGAATGAATTTATGAATTTTATTTAAAATTGTCTCTTTCACTCCTAGATTTACATAATTTAAAAGTTTATATTGAACTCCACTTTTGCAGTTACCTTTTATGAAGCTTTTAAACGTCGGGGCAAATAACTCTTTATTTATTTGCCACACTATTTTTTATTTAATTTAATAATCGGCATTGAACAGCCAACCCAATTCTGAGTTTACGATTATCAATGCGATTATGAACTCAGTAGACATGTAATTATGTAGCCCATCCAGAAGCGAAGGAAACTCCTGGATCATGTATTGGGGCAAACTAGCCTTTCGTGGAAGACTTTCTGATGTAACTATCTCGCAATTGCGTTACATGGAGAGGAAAACCACAAAAACCTTCGACGGTTAGCCTGACGGCTAGGGGACTCTGACCCATGATCGGTCTATCACTGAAAATATTTTATGTCAGGACTATGGGCGAACTTGAGCAGAATTCGTATCAATCATCCAGCTGTAAGATTGGAAGTGGGCAATATGGGAACATCGTATCCCATGAGCATCCGCAGTTCTGACGAATTTAATTGAAATTCTGAAAGTTTTAGTTTTGAAATCTCTACCATTTTTTGAACTCTTTGACAGAAAGTAAAACATTTAGCATATATGCCATCTAAATGCATTTAAATACAAATTTAATTCGCTTAATTCAATTTAAATTAAGTTTATAAATTTAAGAAACAAAAAGAGTATCTTAATTTTGCTACTACTAAATATACAAATAAAAAATTTTTGAAAAATTCCTCAGAGTTAGAAGCTTATTAATTTAAGCGACACAAAGTAATAATTTTTTTATACCCAACTACTAAAAGTAGTTATTTATATCTATAACATCTTAAGACAAAAATGCCAGGAAAAGGCGAACAAAAAAAAAGTAGGGCTACACTTAATTATAAATTTTCTGACCAAGAAAAATAACTTTCTGAGTCAGCCAAGCTAAACTAAGACAAAATAATTTTTTTGGTCTTTTCTTTAGAAAAAATTAAAACCCCTCATTAAAAACTTTCTCACGTTATAAATTTTTATTTAGTTCTTTTTATCACTAGGAAAAGTTTTCTTTTTCACAATAACATTTCCGGAAGAAAGAAAAATCTCTTTCTTTTAAAGTCGTTTTGTACTTTTACTTTTAAAATTGTTCTTGTACTTTAACCGTTATGAGTTTCTTACACTTCCTAGAAAGTAATTTTTTTTCCAAGTCTAGAAAGTGGGAGGTAGGAAATGCTAGAAGGAAAAAAAAAGTTAAAGAGAAAAGTTGCGAATAGTAAAGACTGTTTTGATGAACGAGATATTAGCTTTTATAGCATGAGGGAAAATATATGAAATATCGGCTTTTAAAAATCGAGCAAAACATTATTATTTCACCAATATAATATCAGAGATACCAACTAGCTCCACTTTGCAAAAAAGTATCTAGTATTGTTTCACCAATTGTTATGAGAAATACCAACTAGCTCCGCTTTGTAAAAATATATATATTATTGTTTCACCAATATGATATCAGAGATACCAACTAGTTCCACTTTGTAAAAAAGTTATATTATTGTTTCACCAATATGATATGAGAAATACCAACTAGCTCCGCTATGTAAAAAAAATATATATATTATTGTTTCACCAATATGATATCAGAGATACCAACTAGCTCCACTATTTGTAAAAAAGATATATATTATTGTTTCACCAATATGATAAGAGAAAAACCAACTAGCTCCGCTTTGTAAAAAAAATACATATATTATTGTTTCACCAATATGATATCAGAGAAACCAACTAGCTCCACTTTTTGTAAAAAAGATATATATTGTTTCACCAATATGATATGGGAAATACCAGCTGGCTCCGCTTTGTAAAACAATCTATATATTTTTGTTTCACCAATATGATATCAGATATACCAACTAGTTCCGCTATGTAAAAAATATGTATTATTGTTTCACCAATATGATAAGAGAAAAACCAACTAGCTCCACTTCGTTAAAAAAAATACATATATTATTGTTTCACCAATATGATATCAGAGATACCAACTAGCTCCACTTTTTGTAAAAAAGATATATATTGTTTCACCAATATGATATGGGAAATACCAGCTGGCTCCGCTTTGTAAAAAAATATATATATTTTTGTTTCACCAATATGATATCAGAGTTACCAACTAGTTCCGCTATGTAAAAAATATGTATTGTTTCACCAATATGATATCAGAGAAACTAACTAGCTCCGCTTTGTAAAAAATATATTTTCTAGTGGCAATGAAATTTTAGTTATTTTTAGTTAAGTATTTTTCATTTCACAATAACATTTCCTGAAGAAAGAAGAATATCTTTCTTTTAAAGTCGTTTTGTACTTTTACTTTCAAAATTGTTCTTGCACTTTAACCGTTATGAGTTTCTTACACTTCCTAGAAAGCAATTTTGTTTCTTCTAAATCTGGAAAGTAGAAGGTGGGAAATGCAGAAGGAAAAATATTTTAAAGAGAAAAGTTGTGAATAGTAAAAACTGTTCTGATGAACGTGATATCAGCTTTTATAGAATGAGGAAAAATATTAAATATCGGCTTAAAAAATCGGACTAAGTATTTTTGTTTCACCAATATAATATCAGAGATGCTAACTTGCTCCGCTTTGTAATAAATATATTTTCTAGTGGTAATGAAATTTAACTTACTTTCAGTTAAGTATTTTTCTTTTTACCTAATTTTTCCAGCACTACATATTAAAAATTCTATGAAACACAACTTTAGTCGTAATAAAAATGATTCCTACTAATATATAAATATGGGTAAAAACAAATTTACTAATTATTGAAGATAGAACTATATTAAATAAATAAACAATTATGATTTTTTGTTTAAATTAGCATTTAATTTTATATCATAAAAATTAGTTTTAAAGCTTGTTTGTTTGAGATGCTTAGTTTTTTTTCTAAAACAATTATTTTTCTTATTTATCTTTCAACTCTAAAAATAAATCCTTGATGTCATCGTCTTAAATGCATTCTGACTGCAACATGAGGTTGTAGCGCCCTCACAATTATTTTGAATACAATTTAATCTACTTATTTGTTTTTGTATTATTGTTTGTATTATTCCTTTTGTTTAAATTTTTTGTTTTGATATTTTTCGGGATTCCTTAGTTGACCTTTTCCTCATTTGATGCGAAGGATTGCAAGGTCGCTGGCTTTGAGAGTCTCTCCTGAAGGTTTTCTTGAACACCAAGTTCATAGACAAAATTCCGTGCCTTTCAAAATTAATCGTAAATAGAGGTGGTCTTTCCAAGAGGTTTCACTGTATTTAAATTTACAATGAACTATTATCCATAGACAAAATTCCGTGCCTTTCAAAATTGATCGTAAATGGAGGTGATCTTTGCAAGAGGTTTTATTGTATCTAAATTTACATTGAACCATTATCCATAGACAAAATTCCGTGCCTTTCAAAATTGATCGTAAATAAAGGTGGTCTTTAGGAGAGATTTCACTGATATTAAATTTACAATGAACCATTATCCGTAGACTTAATTCGGTGCCTTTCAAAATTGGTCGTAAATAGAGATGATCTTCCCCAGAGGCTTCACTGTATTTAAATTTACATTGAACCATTATCCATAGACAAAATTCCGTGCCCTTCAAAATTGATCATAAATAGAGGTGATCCTTCCGAAACGGTCCACTGTATTTAAATTTACAGTGAACCATTATCCATAGACAAAATTCTGTGCCTTTCAAAATTGATCGTAAATAGAGGTGATCCTTCCGAGACGGTCCACTGTATTTAAATTTACAATGAACCCATAGACAAAATTCCGTGCCCTTCAAAATTGATAGTAAATAGAGGTGGTCTTTCCAAGAGGCTTCATAGTATTTAAATTTACAGTGAACCATTATCCATAGACAAAATTCTGTGCCTTTGAAAATTGATCGTAAATAGAGGTGATCCTTCCGAGACGGTCCACTGTATTAAATTTACAATGAACCCATAGACAAAATTCCGTGCCTTTCAAAATTGATCGTAAATAGAGATGGTCTTTCCAAAAGGTTTCACTGTATTTAAATTTACAATGAACCATTATCTATACAAAAATTCCTAATTCCAACACAACTCCAATTTTAGTTTGTAAATAACCCCTTTAACACTCACATTTCTTTGTCGTGATATATAAATTTGCTCCTTTTGTTTCAAACAGCAAAGACAAGTTCACCCTTTCGCTTGTTAAAGACATTTTTTCTACCCTTTTCAAGACAATTCTCACTATTTTTACAAAATAACCCCCCCCTTTTCTCATCTTTTAATTGCCGCAGCTGAACCGCCTGCCCGAATAGGGTTAAAAAAAATGGAGGAAAATACCCTTGAAACTTCCCTTCGCAATTGGTGTTAATGGGAGTTAAAACCTCATTTAGAAAAATTCAGACTTTTCACTGTTTGGGCTTAAAAGAAAACAAACCACAATCGAAAAGAATCTAAGAAAAAGATAAAAGGGGAGAAAAAAGTGAGGCTTTTGTGTTGTTTGAGAAAATTTTTATTTTATTTGCCTATTTCCGTTGAAGTCACCCTTTGTTTCAGTTACGGTCTTTTTACAGTCAGCGGCAATTAATTATGAGTAAGGACTGTATTTTTTTCCCCCAGTCATTCTTTTCTTCTGTTCTATCTTTTGTTTTAATTAGGATTTGGACAAGTTAAGTGATGTATAAGTCATTAGTAAAGGTTTCTGTTTTAAATTAGGAAAAGTGTTTTGGGTTGGCTGCTTGGCTTAGTTTTTTTTTTCTGGCGCTCATTTGGCATTGTTTTATTTTTAGGGTTTCTACTGCATTTCCTTTACGGAAGCTTTTTGGCAACTCCAGAGCTATAAATTAGACTGGAGGGGGGGAGAGTGTGCGGAAGCTTGTAACCAATTCGTTTGTTTTTTCGCGTTCACGTGACACCTTAAGTAACCAATCAGATTCTCGACTGATATAAGACTAAATACTGTTTTTTTTTTAATTAACTTTTATTTTTAGAAGTAGTTCTTAAACTGTGTTTAATGGATTTTTTTAATTAGAAAGCAATCCAATCAATTGTTACTTCGTCAGCAAGAAAAGTATACTCAAGATATGTGTACAGTAGTTTGGGAAAAAATATGGCCCATCTTAAAAACAAGCAAAAATATGTACTAGCACTTCTATACTAATACAATGTGAGCAATTTTTCTTTCAGCAGCAAATGCTTTGAAAAGTTTTACGGAGCAAAATTGTTGGCACAAGATCAGGCTTGAAGTTTTTTGAAACCGTGTTCATTTTGCCTGTAAGAAATTTACGTACACTAAAATATCACTATAATTTAAAAGTCTATTTTATATCACTATAATTTTAAAAGCATTCCTGTTTAGCTATCGTAAACCTGCAGAATGATTTAAAAATTGCTTGTTCAGAAGTTTAAAAAAAAATATTAAATTTATCTCCTCATTTTAGGTCGATCCGAATGTCGCATGGGTAAAAATTACATGAATTCTAAAAGCTTCAACCATGATATTTTAAATTATGTAAACAGTATTGCTATACGTCATACCCTCAATAATATTTGCTTCTAAAAGAAAGATAGCTCACATATCGTTAGCATAGAAGTTTTTTCATATTTTTGTCCAACCCTTGTATCTAAATGTTTAAGTTATCTAAAACGTAATAGAAGAGTCCCAAAAAATTCTATAAACTTTAGTTTTTAATAGTTCACCAAATATTAGGAGAAACTTGCCTTCGTGGAGAACTTTTTGTATTTTTTCCCACATTTCCGTTATGGAGAGGAAAGTCACGAAAACCTCCCATGGTTAGCCTGAAGGGGACTCTAACTCATGATCCGTCTACCACTGAGGATATTTTACATATTATTTTATTTTATAACTGTTGTTGAACAACCGACACAATTTTGGGTTTACGGCTATCAATGTTCAACTCCGTAGTCTTATAATTTTGAATTCGATCCAGAGGACAAGGAAACTCCTGGTTCAAATAGTGAGAAAAATTTGCCTTTTTGGAGGACTTTTTGACGGAATCATCCTTCGGGTGCGTTACATGGAAAGGAAAATCACGCAAACCTTGCACGTTTAACCTGACGGTAAAGGGACTCTAACCCATGATCGGTCTACCACTGAGGATATTTTACGTCGGCACTGTGGTCGGTGAGAGCCGGATGAGGAATTCGTATCGACCTGCCACCTCTGGGATTCGAATCCGGTTCACCTCATTGGAAGGAGAATGTTGTATCCCCTGAGCCACCACGATTCTTATTCATCATTGTGCTAAAAGTGTAGTAGTTGGCAGCCCTGGCAAAGGCAAGTACCTGCAGCAAAAAATTCAATCCGAAAGAAAATGTAATGGAAAGCGCTCTCTCTTTCTAAAATAAATCAATAAAAATAAACTAACTTCTTTTGGATTATTAGCGTTTTTTCTTTTTACTCCTCACGTATTATGAATAACAAGAACAACAATCTCTCATTTTAGTTTTCAACAAATCTCATAATTTATCTGAATAAAAAAAATAACATATGTGCAATATCTATAACTTATCCTCTAAGTAAATCCGATGTTATTTTATTAGAAATCCAAACAAACTACTCACTTCTTGCAGAGGGTAGTAATTTGCTTGTAAACTTCGTTACCCAAAATCTTCTTTTAAAAAATATTAGTTATAACTAATGGTATGATAAAACATTGCCTTCCATCTTAAGTATCAGAATTATCATAAATTTTCAATTTTGAAGAATTATTTTTTTACGCCTCCTTGAAATCTCAATCAGTTACGCACAGGTTTCACTACTTTACAAAAAGCGTGAAATAAAAATCATTTAATGTCCATTAATATCAGTTGATTGCACACTTTTTAAATCATGTTGCAAATTCTTTCCTTGAAGAATAAACATATGAGCTTTTTCTACCGTTTTCTTTTAACTGATCCATTAACAAACGTTTTTTGTTTGTTTGGTTGACCATGCCTGAAATTCCATTGATTTAAATTACGAATCTATTCTCTAAAACTAAGTATTGGTGCTATTGAACGCTATAAGACAGTAGAATTTTGAATAATTAAACAATTTTCTTGTGAATGGTTTAGAACAACAATTTACTTGACTTCCACAATTTTAACGCGGAAAACACCATTAGATCATGAATGTGTGAACCCAAATTGCCAAACACTGTTTTTTTGAAACTCTGCCTCCAAGGGAAAAAAAAAAACATAGTTTAGGTGCCTGACACTTGAATCAATGCCATGACTTAAAACTATATATATAATCTTGCCGTGAAGAATTATCTGGGACTTAGAACACAGACAAATAACTTAAATATTTTAAGAGTTATTAAATTTTAAAAAAAAATCTAGATTAAAATCTAGACTAGATTAGAAAAAATGGCTCTCAAGAACTTTAGAGCTTCTAAGGATTTTCTATTAAAACATTATAACAACGAAATTACGTTTTTTAAATTTTTGAATAGGTTTCTAAATGGACTGTTTTGAGTGTCAGATTTCGAATAGCGGAGAAATGATTTCTTAGAGATTCTTAATGATTTTATAATTTTCATTAATCAAGATCTTTATTTCTTCATTTCATCTCGTTTTTCTTTCGGTGTTGTGTATGTTCCAGCTAACACTATCTCACTATTTTTTTTAAAATTCTCAGATGAAAAATAATATTCTGGTGCTGTGATAATCTGCATCCCACCCTGCCGTGCTAGAGTGCTAGAGGATTACTGTAAACCGGACAGCCAGTCGTCAACAATCGTCAATTTCAAAAAGAAAAAAATATTATAAGTATGAAATAATATTATAAATATTAAATTGTAATGTAATTAAATATTATTATAGTTAAATTATTACAGTTAAATATTATCATATATTAAACAGTATTAAATAAAGATAAATAATAGCATCTTTATTTCTATTATTGAATTTTTTCTCCACATCTGTCCTCTCACCTTTGATCGTAATATTCAAAAGTTCAGTATCCGTAAAGTAAGACGCAAGCTGACGTGATGGAGGATTACTGCTGCCGGGCAGACAAAGAATAACAATGGTCAATTTTAAGAAAATAAATATAATTATAAATATTTAATATTGTTATAGTTAAGTATTATTATAGCTAAATATTATTGTAATTAAATATTATTATAATTAAATATTATTATACACTAGACAGCATTAAATAAAGCTGATTAATGGCAAATTGAACTTTTTCTCCACATCTGTCTTATCACCTTTGATAGTAATATTCAAAAGTTCAGTTACTAAGGTTTGAAAATAGTAATTAGGAAAAAAACGAACTTTTAAACACAGTACGTATAAATATATAGAAAAAAAATTAAGTTTTTTTTTTAATACGATTAAATGTATAAAACTGCGTATGGCTGCATGTTCTTCTTGTAGGCATTCTTCCAAATATTGTTGCAGAATTATTAAATAATAATAAATTATTTTAAAAACAATTATAAAAAAAGCACATATTCTACTGATATTAGAAGATCAAAAAGCATTATTCGTGTCCTTCTTCTAATTCTTATGATTTTAATGTTTTCTTCCTTATACATCCACGCTTTAGAAAAAAAAAAGCGTTTACATGAATTATTGCATTTTTTTATTTTCACGTTTGTCTGAATTAAAATTTCAAATCACAATTGCTTTTTCATTTGGTGATTCAGAAAATAAATTATCGACAATTTTGCAATAAAAAAATCGCATATATAAAAAATTCAAATGCCCAAAAAAGTTAACGTTGAAGTCAATTTTTTAAATAGGATTTGAGTGCAAAATGCATACAAGCGAACATCCCCTTAAGATAACGGTGTCCTTCTTGTTAAAATTGTTTATCTCGTTTTCAACAGATGGCGCTGCTGATTTTGACGACAAAAGCTCGGCAGTAAAGCAAACAGAAAGGACTCTCATGCCTCTTTCAACGAAATGTGAAGCATTTTACTTAACAGCCAATTCTGTAATTTGAAAGTAAATAAATAAATAAAATAAAAAATAATAAATTGCACAATAGTTTATTCAGTGAAACGGATGAAAGTTTCAAAAACTAAATGCTTATTATACTCTCGCATATTTCTGGGGTGATTTACGCCTACCAAATTATTTCAGATAAATATAAGTTTCGCATAAAAAAGATGATTCCCTTCAAAAAATATATTTTTAAAGTATATTTCTGTATTTAATTTAACAACGAATTAAAGGTTTTATACAATAAAAGTCTCAAAACATTTTGCATAATTTTAAATTTTATAAGTTTTAAACAAAAATGAAAAAAATTAAAATTTGACTGAATACTAAACTTGAAAATTCCTTTTTCTTGTATAAATAGATCAAAACGTAATAAGTGCAAAGGAAGCTAGTTTGTTATGAACATTTATCTAAGAAATTCATCTAAGATAATCCGGGCACACTAAATACATTATTAAATTTGCGCGCTAATTTTTATGCTTGTAATGAAACAACTACGATATTTTTAAAATTAAAATGTCAGCTAGGAGAAAAAAAAGTTTTACTCAGCTTTAACTTGGTTCAAAATGTTCACGAGAGTTTGCTTAAACACCGTTAAATAGCTCCAAGCTGCTTATCATAAACTGAATAAACTTTAGAAGCAAGCGTAAATAGATTGAAATATCTTTTAAAAAACTATTTCAAAAAGCCAAGGAAACACAAAAAACTGTAATCGAGCAAAATAATAAAAATATGGAAAGTACTGGCATACAGGACAGCTTTGTCAGGAGACTTCGCAGTCAGAACAAGAGTAATTTCTGCTGGCCTATGAAATTGACCAACGTCTCCTAAAATTGAAAGCCTCCACATGCTTTCTTATAGGCAATTCGATCAGACCACTATGTAGGTATACCGGTCCACGAAAGAGCCATTTAATACAAAATCTAGTAAAAATAAGAAAGTGGTAGCAAATATATTTCTAAAATTTGTTTAATTTATGAAAGAGAGTTATGATAAGAGAGTTCTGACACTGTTCGTTTATTTCGATAGATCAAAAGACATATTCAAACTTCCTCGTTATGAAATCAGTTAAAGTAATCGTATTTATTTCTTGAACTAATTACGCCATTATATTTAAGTAAAGTGAAAGTTAAGTATTTTGTTAACATTAATTTAAATTAGAACTTTTGTTTTTAAGGTAATTTTGGCTATTAGGTATTAATTTTTAATATGACTCCTAGACAACTGAGTAGCCGAAACACCCTCAACTATTCACCCTAAAAACTTAAATGTATAAAAAATAAATAATAAAAAAAAAAAGAAGCAAGTAGATGCAGTTTAAGAAGAACCGAAGAACAGAAATAAAAAAGTAAATATATATTCAAATATATGTAAATACATATTTCGCATTTTATTTATATTTCATAATATATATTTCATCGACACGTAAATCTATAAAATGCTCAAAAATTTAAAATTTAATTAAAATATTTATAAAAAAATATTAATGAAATAAATTTATATTATTTAAACGTTTTTATTGATAATATTTTAAATCAGATTCATCAAAAAGTCATTTACCTCTGCACAATAGTATACCATTGTTATAAAATAAAACACGCGCTTGATTATTACAATAATATAACGAGAAATAAAATGCTTGATAATTTATATTTTGTATACATAGTAATAAAATCCTTTTATTGTGTTGTTCAATACATTTTTTAATGGTTTCTGTAAATTATATGCTTTCAAAACTTTTGAATGTGGTTCTTCATAAAATGATGCACAAATTCCACATCAGCAGTTGCTATTTTTCTCACGCCAACACACTGGTGGCGAGTTTGAGAAATCGCCAATTTATTTTCCAATTCCTTAATGATACCTTTCAGTTGGCGGTAACAACAAGGAATGATGAATGCGATTTAATGATTTCAAAGACACAAAAGCGACAATTTTTCATTGTATCAATCTTTATTTACTGGGTGTATCAGTTGTGAATACATCAATACGCTTAAAAAAGTCATTATGTTATTTTGAAGTTGGTTAAACACACAGTTGGTATATTTACTGTGTGAAGCAGTTTTGAAAGGGATGTTTAGCGATAGATTTATTGCGATGAATACGGAATCTAGCCAAATTAATGGATTAGAATCAAATAAAAGTTCGATTGACAATGTCCGGAGTAGTCTGTTAATGGACTTTCATAAAATGAGAATTGTATTTAATGCTCTGGTTTTCGGTTGTTAGTTTTTCTCTTTGTTAATTGAAGATTCTGGTGTAAAAATGTCGAATAGAAACTTTAGTAAAAAAAAGGAGATTTTTAGGTTTAAAAATGTTTTTTGGTCAGGTCTTTACATGGTACTTGATTTTCTTTCCTGCTCAAAAACCGTGTCCCTTACAAATTTAAAAAAAAAAAATGCAAAAAATATTATTATATTTTTTTTATTTATCTTTAATTAAATAAAGCGAATCATACCGCCGATTTCTACGAAGTCCAAGTTTTTCGGGATGAAAATTAATGATAATATCTACGAACCTGAAATAAAATGTATAAACAGGGAATCATTTAACCGATGTTCTGATTTATGAAATGCTTTCTTTCTGTTGTGAACTCTGGTGGCCCTTTCTGTTAAGGCGTCGCTTGCATCACTGCAGCTTGGGAGAGAGTTCGATTCTGGTGGATGGCAACCGACGTGTATAGGCAGCAAAGAGCACGTTTAAGCTGCCATGACTGAAAGTCTTTTCATTGGTTGTAGTGGGGAAGTTTCGAGAGAGAGGTACCACCTTAGATGCTTTCCACGTCGTCTAGCCAGGATCAAAATGACATGGCATTCCTTGCATGTCCGTTGCAAAATAAAATCGTGAAATGGGGATAAGTGGTTGTCCCTTGTTTTGCGATATGTGTTCTCTCTAATCAAGGAGTTATGGAGTGGTCACTAAATTGTTTCCTTAGTGTTTACCACAATATTACATTATAAATAAAACAAATATTTTATTATGTATTTGAAATAATTCGACTGCGATATTTTAAAATTATAGATGGTTTCTTATAATGGAAACTATAACACTTTGTTTGAGCAAAAAGTTATAGGCACATTCATGTATTTAATAAAAATTAGACACAGTTTTTGTGCCTCTACAAAATGTTTTGTTTCGTTTTCTCTGCAAGAAATGGGTTAAAGAAAAGTCGTAAGTGCAACCGGTACTACTGATAACCTCCACACAGTTTTTTTTTGTAGTCTGATCAGAATATTTTGAAGATAAACCGATTAGTGAATGAGTCATTTAGTATAAAATCTATTAAAAAATAGAAAGTGGTAGCAAATATATGTCTAAAAATTTATGTAATTTACGAATATAATTGGTTTGTTTTATTTACTTGTCTACCACTGCAGATTCAATTCTTAAATATAAATTTCTCTCAAGTACTTCTAAAATAAAACTTGGGTTCATGCGCAAAAGTGGTTCACTTTTTAAATAATCTGCGCAGACTACTTATAGGAAAACGTGTGGAGGCCTTCTGATGTACGAGGTGATGGATAAACAGAGGTGAAAGCTAGACTGAAAAAAGAAAAAAAAAGCTGTCAGCAAATCCATTTCAAATATAGTTAGATTGTTTGTGGAAATATAGATTTTTTTAAAATTTTTTTAACATCATTGAAACAAGTTTAGGAAGAAGTTTAAGATATATGCTATAATTGCAACAAAAAAAATATCTTGATAGTCAAAATGTCTTTCGTACCAATTTTTGCTTTTTTCTGTCTTGATTTATAACGGCTTTCAACACTGGTGATGCAATGTCAGTAAATGTCATAAAAGAAATTTCTCGAACATGTTTGTCTGTATAACTTAATGAAATATACTTTAGCTCCTTGTGACCTAAAAAATACTAATTTTACAAATTTTATTTATATATTAACATACAAGCGCTCCTAAATGCAATGTAACAGCTCATAAGCCTTTGTCAAGACAAGACCGATCAGATTTTTAATAACCTAGTGATTTGTAATAAAGGCCTTGTATAGCCAATGTTCAACTTGTAATTTTGAATCCAATCAGAAGACAGGGGAACTCCTGGATCAAGAATTGACAGAAATTTGCCTTCGTGGAGGACTTTTTGATGGAACTAACTCGCACTTGAGTTACATGGAGAGGAAAACCATGATCTAAAACCATGACTCTAACCCTTGATCCGTCTACCACTGAGAATATTTTTACGTCAGCACTGTGGTCGGTGCAAACCTGGTGCAGAATTCGTATCGACAAGCCATCGCTGGAATTCGAGCCCGGTTCAACATATTGAAGAGTGAACTCTCTATCCCTTAAGCCATCTCGGCTCCTTATTGTGTTGACCAAGAATGTTTTATGTTAACCCTTTCAGATGCAGTGTTGCCAGTTTAGCAACACTAATTCTACAAATATTATGAACCGCTAAAAATGTATCTCTCTTAAACGTGCAGCAACCAGTATTCATTAAACAACAAAGAGCTAACGTAAGTTCCTTCATTTTTAAGGTTCATCTAATGTCGTAGTAGCGAATGAATTGCCTGACCAAAATTTTTACTTGAAGTTGGCTATTCTGTAAAGAATCAATATTTCAAAATTATGAATTGCATTTTATGGCAAAAATTTATATATTACTAGAATAATTTTAAAAGACAACTTGACGATGCACTGCGAAATTTAAAAAAACACCTCGTATAAAATATTTAAACTACCATCTTTATTAACAATAAATTACTATTATATTTTCCAGTATCTTATCATCAATATTATTTTATCTACATCAGCGCTTTAAGAAAGGCGAGCCCCAACTAAGTAGAGGGCTTGCTAGATTTTCTTTTAAAAATGCAAAATAGTGGAGTGGTGGTGGTACTTATTCCTCTTGGCCCAGAACAAGGCTAGACCAAGAACAGGAGACCGTTCACCGACAGAAAATCAAACACCATCTGCGGATCCTCCAAAATAAAACTTTTCTCCAGTCCCATATCTGCCAACTTTTCCGGATTTTCGGGAAGATTTTATTTTCATATTTAAAGTGATAGTAATTATATACTATTTTTTCGTTTATAATCTTAATTTTTAAATGATATTGATCACCACTATTCTTACAAAAATTAAGCACTTATATTAATATGCGTTACTATCTTGGTTGTTAACTTAAGTTTTCTTAAATAAAACGTATTTGTTTCCTTAAAATTGAAGTTTTAATTCCATTTTAATACCACTGGGAAAAATAATAATGGAAGGGATTAAAAGTTGGCAGGTATGCAGTCCCATACAGGTCAGCAAATGATCATGTGAAGCCTGGTGAGCACTACATTTTAGGCATACAGGGAACGTCTTTTGACCCTGAACAAATGTTAGTTCGCGGGTATGACCAGTGATTAGTCTTGTGATAGCTGTCTGTAGTTTCTTATCACTTTTTAGCTCCAGGGCAGCCCCAGTACTATTTTGTTGATACCATTCACGACTAGGTGGAATCCAGGGGTGAAAGCGAGACGGAAAAGAGGAAAGGCTGGTAGTAAAACCATTTCAGTCATAGCTAGTTTTGGGGAGGAGTTTACTTATTTTTTTTTTTAAATTTTTCAACAATATCTACTTTATCTTGGAAAAGAAGCAGTTTTATATATATGCCAGAATTATAAAAGAAATCTTGATAGTTACAGATATTTCATTTTTTTCGAAAAGAATGCTGGAATGAAATGTTTTACGTATCAGGTTTTTCTCTTTTCCGTCTTGTTATATAAGGGCTTTCACCCATGGTGGAATCCTCCAAGTCCTATTATTGTCGGCCTTTAGGAAAATAGTGGAGTATTTTGGATTATCAATATTCGGTTACAGAGATGACAACTGCTCAGCTTTCTTTAATTTAATTTATACAGGTCTGCCAACTTTCTACGCTTTTTGTAAAAAATTATTCTAGTGATATTATAATTACTATACCAGAAGACAAGGAATTTTCTGAATCAGTACCCCCAGAGGTATTGATTTGTTATGGGAACATGGAGGACTCTACGACTGGACAGATTTAACTGCATCAGTCACCATTTACTACGCGAGGAGTCATCGGCCGGCGGGGATTGAACCCACGAACTCTTCGACATGGGCCCAGTGCCCTACTAACCTTATCGAAATATTTCCTAACCGTCGTTGAACAGCCGACCCAATTGGTTTTACGACTGCTAATGTTCAACTCCATAGCCTTCTTATTTTGAACCCAATCCAAAAGACCAGGGAACTCCTAGATTGAGTATTAGGAGAAATTTGCCTTCGTGGAGGACATTTTGATGGAACTAACCTGCATTTGTGTTACATGGAGAGGAAACCTCCCATGGTTAGATTGACGGCAAAGGGACTCTAATCCATGATCCGTCTACCATTGAAGATATTTTGCGTCAACGCTGTGGTCTGTGCGAGAGGAGTGCGGAATTCGAATTTACCAGCCATCGTTGGGATTCGAACCCGGTTCACCTCATTGTAAGGCACGTACTCTATCTCCTAAGCCACCACGTCTCAGACTAGGCTTATGGTAACAAAAAGTATAGAAATTTGGATATTTTCATTTAGTTTCTCATTAATAATGAAAGGTAAGAGAACCCCAATGGTTTTTCGCAGACTTTTTTATTATTTTATTTTAAAGGAAAGCGGTTAAAATAACAGTAAAGTCCGTGATTATCAGGTTACAGCCAGAGAAGATATGACTACTAAACGTGAAAAAAATTATGAAATAATCTCATCTTTCATAACTTTATATTTTTTTTTAATAACACGCTCTAAGATGATTTCAGTATGTATCTCTGAATAATTTAACAATAAGTTTTGTCCTCTGATTCATTTGATAAAAACCATACTTCATATACTTCGGATCGGCCACTTTTCTTGTGACCACAAAGGCTATTTGTGGGATTTATTCCTAAATCCTACTCATTCATTCCGTTATCACGTGATCTAGGAGGGGGAAAAGGAGGAAAGTCTATCAGATCACTGGAAATCCTGGATTGATCTTCATGAGTTGACCAGATTAAAATTTAGGGTTGCCCTAGAAATTCATACTAATTCTAATATGTAAATTTCATTCAATGTACTCTAGGACAATACTAGTTTCTACGCTGTTGTAATTCATTTTATCTAAGTGGGAGTAATTTCTTTTTAATTTTTGTAAATATGGCAGCAAAAATATTAAAAGTGTGTCTAAATTTTATTATCTTGATAGATATGGACATGTTCAATGTGTGTACTCAATAGCACATTGCAATACTGTGATCGAAGCTTATTATATAATTTCATTGTATACAAAATTTTACTGTATATGTACTAGAGCGTACCCGCATAGATCTGATACTTGCATAGTAGCTGAATTGTATGGTCATCGGGAAAGATTTTACTTATAAGTTAAGATTTATAGTATTAATTGATTAAGATTTATAGTATAATAGTATTGTAATAATATAGTGTAGTAATTAATTGATTAAGATTTAAATAATATTTAATGTATTAAGAATTTTCTCAAAATTACTCTATTATATCAACATAACTGCCGAACTAGCGTTTATTTCCTCTATACTTATGTTTGAATCATCGATTTGTCAGAGTAGATTAAGCAAATTAATATTTAACTAATAAAATTAAAATTTATTCATTAATGATGCTTTTATGTGTTGGTGAACATAAATGACGATATCATAGAGAAATTTGTTTCTCAAGGACTGTTCAGATTTTCACTTATTTACATTAAGCGATTTTTTTTTGTCTTAGTTCATATTGTGTATCATTTAATTTATTGTTACACATTCATACGCAGGCTTATTAGCTCAATACAAAATACTGAAATACAAAGCTGCTTAATTGTGCTTGCTACGCATTAACCCCAATATATATATATTTAAGATAT
>NC_092209.1:12976572-12980414 GCF_043381705.1 Parasteatoda tepidariorum
CTTGAAGGGAGACTCCTTGAAACATTCATAAAAGCAACTCCATTGCCTGCTTACCTCATTGCTCAACCAAAACTGTTCTAAAATTCCAGATGACTGGGATAGGGGCCGCTTCGCGGCCCCGGTGCCCAATAAAATCAAAACACTAGGACTAGGAAAATTATTAATGCATTCTAGTGGACACGGCATATCTTTTATAGGGATTAGAAAGCAATATTTAAATACACTACCTCTATGTAAACAATATTTCGCTTAACGGCAAATGTCTTAAAAGATTTCACAAGGCACTATTTGAACCTGCGTCTCTATTTGAGACCTTTTAGAGCTTCAAGTTCGGAGACCTTCAAGCTTTTAGAAATGCTGTTCTTTTTACCCATGCAAAATTTGTATCTACCAAAATAAGCGTAGGATGTTAAAAGCTACTTTTTAATGCCTCTATTATTAAAGAAACGGTTTAATCCATAAATATTGTAATCCTATAGAAATATTTCAGAATTGCTGGTAATAAAATTGGAAAAAACTTCTTAACTTCCTCTCCTCAGTTTGGACGAATTGCATGAATATAAACGACATCATTTCTAAAAGCTTCAAGCGTTGTCTTTCAAATTGTGTCAAGAGTAGCTCCATTTAAAATTTTCTACAACATTTGCGGCTAAAAGAAGAATTGTTTGTATAGAGTTATTATTGAAGTGTTTCCATATTTTTGCTCAACCCCTGTATTTCTTAAATTAATCCTCGAAGCGAAATAACTTTCTCCACAGTTTACGTTGTCAGCTTTTTTACACCGGAGAAAGAAGCATTTTAAAATTACATCATGTTGATGTTGTTGTCAACCAAAGGCAGAAGGATTATGATTATTCTTGTTTTCCAGTGGCGCCATCTTTGGTCAAGAATTCGACTTCTGACACACCCATACGTCACTCCCATTTATAGGGTGGACTCCTTCATACATCCATTCATTCGTCCACAGATAATAATTTTGACCTGAACCAGAGAACGATCAATCTCCAATTTAGTACCCCCAGAGATATTGATTTGCTGCGGGAGCATGGAGGATTTTGAGACCCGACATATTTAACGTGCACTAGTCTCCATTTACTACGCGGATTACATCTTGTCGCAAAGGGTTATGAGCCCAACTCAAATTGAGAAATAGATAGCACAAGTAAGAAAAATATATAACAAAATTAGATCCAGTTTTACGGCGAAATTCGAACCTGCTACCTCTATGCTGCAATGCATTCGACCAAATGGTGTTATGGATAGAAAGGGAATTGCTTATCTTCGGTATTTATTGCTCGATGCATGTAAATGCATTCAACATCCTTAGTTCCCCAATTTCGCTTAAATGCACTTAGACTTACCTTCCTACTTCTACTGTTGTTGAAAAAGATTTTAGGAAGTGATCGTAAAACAAAAATTAAGTTAGGAAGAATTTTCTATCAGCTGAACTATTACGACAACCACTGGCATAATCAGTCAACAAATAAATCTTATCTTCATATTATTTTAAATTATTGATTAGTAGTGGTAGTTGAATTTTTTTTTTAAAATTTTAATCTTCAAGAATTAATATGCCAAAACGCTCAATGTTACATACCACTAAGAAAACTATTTCTCAACTGCCGTACAAGTGGGCTGCTGTGACTTCATATTTTTGAATTATTAATACCGTGGTAGTTAAAACTATTTTAATCAATATTGTTTTAAACTCAGAATGAAATATTGATGACGGGTGATTACAAATATAAAAAGAGGTGATTTATAAATAGCCACAATCTATTAAAAAAAGACTAAAATTAGCCACTTCTTCCAGTAATGTTCTTTCACTTTCCTATTGAATGTGTACGCATATGTTTTCGTATTAAATATAAATAATTTGCAATGCAAGCTATGGTGGTAGTTATGATTGGATGAGTAATTAAAGATAAACTGAGTTTCTACCACTTCTTACAATTTTAGTCGGTTAAGGCATCATATCACCGTAATTCAGAATAAACTAACTCTAACTCTAGAAATAAAAAATCTTTGGTAAAAAGTGTAAATGTTGACACCTATGCAATAAACCCTTAAATTTTAACTGAATGCTTAAATTATTTCTTTTAAACAAAAAAAAATTGCCTTGAATATTTTACGCTCTTTAGAATTTTAGAAAAATAGATGAAGTCTGATTGTCCTGGAAAAATAATCAAACTGCGCCAAATATAAATATAAATCTAAAGTGATCTTCTGCCAAGCCCCTACAACCCTCAATATCGAGCGAAAATCCTATTGAAAAATCACCGGGATTACAAATCCATTCTGAAGTTGACCCATTTGCTTCGCTTACCTCTCCTATTGGAGAACAAAGCTCATTTACCATAACATAAACCAAACGCTGCGTCGACCTTTTTTTCCCTTTTTAAGTCCTTCAAAAATCCCTAACTTACGATTTACCGAGGGTCTATCGGAAAAAGGTCACATATATGACAACAAATGCGAGATGTCCAACTCCACGACGCCAAAAGTGATCGCCAAGGCAAAGCATAATGAAATATGAAGCTCGACTCTTAACGCTGGACCTGAAAAAGCTTCTGAACTCAATAAAGTTAGATCCATAAATGCATATATCCATTCCAAATGGCCGAGAATAACTTATTTCTTTTTGGGTTTTAGATTACTTTGGCTTGTCCATTTATAACGGCGACTAAGCCGTAAACGGAATATGAAAAGTTATAAATATTTTTCTCCCTGGGTTTGAGAGTAGGGTATGGAACAAATGTGAAAAGATGGAATTATGATAATAAAACAAAGGCTAGATCGAATTTGTTGGCGAGATAAGCAATAATTATTCTTTTCGGAATGTTGTGTTCATGCCAAAAGTTTATTTTAGGGTGTAGGAAATGGTTTTTGTGGTTTGGTGTTTTTTCTTTCTTTCTTTTTTATTATTTTTGATAGAGGATTTTATATGCACTTTATGAAGAATAAGTTTTTCAGAAATGCTGACTAAGCAAGCTGTTTCTTTTCACGGGTATTTTGTGAGAAATTTATAGTAATAATTTTAAGATGCATAGATTTTAATATTATTTGAATATTATAGAAATTTGGACACTTTTTTAAACGTCACTGTTAATATATATTTATAATAAAATAGTTAATTTTCGCCAATTTTATATTTTTACAGTTATAAATAGAATATTTTCGATAGTACTGAAGAAAAGCAATTATATATTAGCAATATTATTATTCAAAACTTATTGTAAATAAAAATAAGTTTTTCAAAAAAGCTGACTAAGCTAGTTGTTTTTCTTTTTCTTGGCAACTTTGCGAGGAATTGACAGTAACGGTTTGAAAATAAATTTAAATATTATTTAATAATCTTAAAATTTATGTAATTTAATTTAATATTCCTAAATGTTGTTTTTAATATTTATTAAAAAATAATTAAGTTTGTCAAAATTTATTTGCTTATACATTTAGAAATAGAATTATTTTCGAAAATACTGCGGAAAAATAATCGTATTATATATTTAAAATATTAATATAATAATAATATATAATATTATATATAATAATTATATATAATATTAATATATAATTTAAATATAATAATATTATTATATTTAAAACTTCTTATTCGATAAAAACAAGTTTTCCAGAAAAAGCTTACTTAGCAGGTTTTTTTTTCTATTCTTATGAATTTTGAGGGAGCAATATAATTTCAGTAATATATTTTCAAATCAGTAATATATTTTCAAATATATATTAATATTATTTAACAATTTACAAAATCTGTGGAATTTTATTTAATCTTCTTAAATGCTACTTTTAATATTTAATATAAAATAAAGTAAGTTTGGCAATTT
>NC_092209.1:12980548-13025024 GCF_043381705.1 Parasteatoda tepidariorum
TGTAAAATTAATGCCCCTGTTACACTTATCAGCGATTTTCGAATGAAACCAACAATACTGGCAGTATAAAAATCAACTGTACGTAATATAAATAAAATAGAATGTTTTTAGATTTATAGAGATATGAAACAGGAAAAAAGTTCCTAACCTTCGCTAAAAAAGTTTTAAAATGTAGCTAAATTTTTGTATCTGTTTTTGCTGCACTTAATAGATGCCAAGAGCACAACACATGGCAGAATTGTTGCTCATTTCGCGTTACCCAGTGGGCACCTGTGAACCAAAGTCACGGAGGCGAACAACGTTGCCCACGCCACACTGCCACAAACCCGTTTATAGGGTGGGCCACATTCACACATCATACATACAACAGAGAACAGCACAAGGAGAGAGAGAAACATCCATGCCCAGAGCGGGATTCGAACCCGCAGCCTACGGCTATACAGTCAGGCACGCTAACCGCTCGGCCACCTGGCCGGCAAAGTTATCAATATATTTACCTAACAATGTAGAAAGAAAATTTAAAAAATAAGTTTGTTTTAAGCATACAAATAATTTTCAACGAAGTGCTAAATAAATTAAACAAAACAATAAACAAAAAAAAGAAGAAAAAAAAACACTTTTAAGACAACACTATTTTTATCATTATTATTTCACATAAATAATAAAGTTAAATTGAATAATTACCGAATTCTGAACGAAAAAACAAAGTAAGGTTTAATTTCTTAAAAATAAAAACGAAAGAATTATGATATTCGATAATATATTCAACTGACAATAATGAAAGAAAATTAAAAAACACGATTGTACTCTTTAATAAAACGAAGTACTAAATGATTTTAAAAAAAGAAGTCGCTCATCCATCAAGGCCGTTTCAATATAACGATATGAACATAGTCTTCCCCAGTGCGAGTTGGCATCGGAACGTAAGAGATCCTTGCGTGTCTCTTATCGCTATATCGTTAGTTTTCTTTACTGGACGGCTTAAATCAGATTTCTGATGCATCGCCTGGAACGAAAGTCGCTGAATCGGCCTGCCGATACAGGCGTTAAATCGATATGTCGCGATACATCGATTTATAGCCCAGTCCTAGTCACCACTAACAGATTGCAGTAAAGTTGCATTTCATATGATACTTTGAATTTTTGATATGTAGTGGTTGAAAATTTAATTTCAATGAAAAATACTAAACTAAACTTCGCTAGAAAGTAATTTTAGCAAAGCGCAGCAAGTTGGAATCTTTCTCTGCATATATGTGCTTTGTGGCTGTAAGGGTTAACAAGCTTTTAAAAACTGTAGTGTAAGGATATCATTGAATCATTCTTTGTTGTAGACCTGGGCATCCAAGGCCTAAATGGCCCTTAGCCCATTCATCTTAAGTACACCAATATGTTTGAAAAACCAATTAATCAAGGCTGAAAGGTTACATATATACCAAGATGGAAAGGAGCAAAAACTGGTACGAAAGGCATTTCGTTCTAGCATTTTTTTGGAAAAATGTCACATTTCTGTAACTACCGAGATTTTTTTTTACGATTATAACATATATATAAAACTGCTTCTTATCTGAGTAAAAGTAAATGTCGTTGAACAGTTCGAAGAGATGAATAGATTTACTCCTGCCGAAAGTAGGTTAAAATTGAAATGGATTTGCTACCAGCTTTTCCGTCTCTCTTACAACCATTCAGGTATCTAAATCTTTAACACGTTGAATGCTTTTGGGGTGACCGACACTGAGTTTGTTCGTAGCGCCACCGGGGTCACCGACGAAGCCAAGGTCATTAGAAACACATAATTCGAGTAAATTTTCAATTGTTCTTAATATTATTATCGTTACTAAAATGGTTTGAAGAAATTAATGCAACGTACAAAAATAGTTTTATTTATATACACAGAGATGCCAACTTCCTTCAGACAGCGAATAAATAGTTTAAAGTGGTAGTTTATTAATTGTGACTCTTGGTTTAATACATTCAATTTAGTTGATTTTTATCCACCACTATTTCCAAACAATTCGTAGGCTTATATACTTCAAAACTTTTTTCAGATTTGGCATATATACCATACCTGCCAACTTTTAATCCCTTCCGTTATCATTTTCCTCAGTGGTATTAAAATGAAATTAAAACTTCAACTTTAAACAAACAAATACGTTGCATTTGAAAAAACTTAAGTTGACAACCATGACAGTAACGCATATTGATATATGTGCTTAATTTTTGAAAGAATAGTGGTGATCTAAATCATTAAAAATAAGTTTATAAAAGAAAAAAACAGTACATATTTACTACCACTTTAAATATGAAAATAAAATCTTCCGGAAAATCCAGAAGAGTTGGCAGGTATGATACACCTTTTAAAAATCTAGCGAAATCTGTCTAATCTTTGCAAATTTAGTTCGTAGTTACCGTGTGGCCAGACAAGCAAGCCACGTAAAATTAGCGTGGGATATTGAATGTTAGTCAAAATACTCTAAAATATACAGCAGATCTTCCTCCCTATTTAGATACCAATTTCTCAGTGGTCGCAGCTTCCTAAAAAAAAATTTGAAAGAGATAGCCTATTTACTTCAAACTATCGAACGAAAGCTTTATTTAATTAAAAGTTAATAAAATATTTACTTTTTTTATTTCGCTTTTTGCAAATAGTTTTAGAATCTACGATCTAAATTGCTAAAATTGTCGATAAATTATTTCGTTACATCGGATATTTTAAAAAAAAAAAAAAGTGCGTGGAGTCCCTCCGCGCGGAAGAAGTTAAACTTCGTAACCTGCGACGTTAATTGTAGAAGAATCAGCAGTTGTATAAGGATCACTAGTTCTATTCAACGACTCTTTTTCCTGCTCTCTAATAAATTATATGTGTATCAAAACAAACTAAAAAAATATTTATAGAAAAACAAAAGTTTTATGACTTTTATTATTTTTATGTTAGTGAGAACCAAAACAATATGGAAATGAATGAGGGAAAACTGGATCCTATCACGTGATTTCCCGGCCAATAAAAATGTAGCGTTAAACGTTTAACGTTTCCTTGTTAGAAGTCGCATAAGAAATATAACTTCAAAAAAAAATTATCATGTCCTCTACCACTCTTTTATTTTTAAAGAAATTTTCGGTTTACTGATTAACGCCATCCGCCATCTTATAAATTAAATGTGCTGTTATTGAGCGCTGAGAAAACAACACTCAACTTCCTTTAAAAGTAAAGTTTTATTGCTTTACTGCAATACAACATATTTTCCCTTAATCACAGAGCCTTGAGGGGAAACTTAAATACAAATGTGAAGCCATCATCACGCTTTAGAGCTACAGTGGTGCGGGTTCTGCGTCAAATGCATCAAATAATTAAAAAGTAGAAATAAAAATTTCTGCTTTATACTGAATTAAGCTGTTTTCGAATTGAATATAATTAGTTTGAATAAATAATTTTCTTGTTTTAATAATTTTATTAAATTAACTAAAACAATAGTCAGTCGGAGATTCAGCGCTCTTTAGTCGATTGCAGGAAAATATATAGCGCTTAAAAAGACTTTCCTCTCTTGACCAAAGCCAACTGTCGAAGAAATGGTAACAGAAAAATTCGAATTATGTTTTTAATTCTTTTTATTTAATCATTACATTACAATAAACTGATGATGGATATTTACTCTACTTAGCATTATCTTTCGATACATGTAAAATGCAAAGCCGTATTCCAATCAGAATTTGAAATATAAAGCGTACTGTAGTTTAAATTTTCTAATAAATTTTCTGGAGAAAATTAGGTCAATTCAATTCCGCACTTAAAAATTTTTGATATGCATTAAATAGCACTCAGTTGCCTGTTTTAAGACGACTGTTAACTGTTTTCCAAATCAGTTTTCATCAGTTTAAACTGTAATAAATTTAAATTTTAAAATTTTTAAAAACTGAGAGAGAAAAAATTTAATTATTACATAATTCTATTGCTTTAAGGTTTTGAAGAGAAATTCATAGAATGTCTTAACATAATCAAGAGCTATTTCTTCTTATCTAATAAAGCGCCTCGTTTATTTTCTACCCGTTTGAAGCTTATTGTGCTTTCCATAAATATTATATCACGAGCCGCGATGGCTCAGGGGATAGAGCGTTTGCCTTCCAATGAGGTGAACCGGGTTCGAATCCCAGTCGATACGAATTCCACAACCGGCTTGCACCGACCACAGTGCTGACGTGGAATATACTCAGTGGTAGACGGATCATGGGTTAGAGTCCCCTTGCCGTTAGGTTCAACGTGGGAGGTTCTCGTGGTCTTTCTCTCCATGTAACGCAAATGCGGGTTAGCTCCATCAAAAAGTCCTCCACGAAGGCAAATTTCTCCCAATACTCGATCCAGGAGTTCCCTTGTCTTCTGGATTGGGTTCAAAATAACAAGGCTACTGAGTTTAACATTAGTAGTCGTGAACCCATAAAATTGGGTCGGCTGTTCAACGACGGATATAAAATTAAATATTATATCATCAAAAGTTTGTAAAGGACACACAANTTCATATTTTTAAAGTTAACTTGAAAGGTTCTATTATGTAAGTAGGCCTGTATTATTTTAATGATACCAGTTGGGAATTTCAGTTGTATAAGCTTGAAGATGAGACCCTGATGCCAAACTCGGTCGAAAGCCTTTGCAATATCTAGCATCAGTAGTGCTGAACTCTGTTTGTTATGGAGTCCACGTCCAATATAGTCGACAATTCTGAGGAGCTGTTTGGTTGTGTCAAGATGCTTCCGAAAGCCATACTGCTCATCTGGTAGTGAAGTAAGGTGAGGCTTGATCCTTGTGTAGATAATTTTTTCCATGAGCTTTCCTAAGTTGCACAAAAGACTGATGGGTCTGTAACTTTCAGGTAAAGTAGGATCTTTGCTGGGTTTAAGGAAAAGTATGACGTTTGCGTTCTTCCAGGCATCAGGGAAGTAGTTTAAGGTAAAGCAAGCATTGTAGATATGAACTATTAGTTTTATGTACTGTCCATTTAATCAAGGCTGAAAGGTTACATATATACCAAGATGGAAAAGAGCAAAAACTGGTACGAAAGGCATTTCGTTCTAGCATTTTTTGGAGAAATGTCAAATTTCTGTAACTACCGAGATTTTTCTTTACGATTATAACATATATATAAAACTGCTTCTTATCTGAGTAAAAGCAAATGTTGAACAGTTTGAAGCGGAGAACAGATTTACTCCAGCATACCTGCCAACTCTTCCGGATTTTGCGAAAGATTTTATTTTCATATTTAAAGTGGTAGCAATACTCAGGATATTTCAATTAACTTTTTGAATTATAATGATAATTACAAATTAGTTTGACCACCACTACATATAAATAATTACAATAAATATATAAAAGCATAATATTCCTTCCGCAAGCGAATTTCAACGGGAAAAAAATATAAATAAAGTTTTGAGTCTGATTGTTTTTCGTTTATTGTTTTACAACCACTCTGAAAATCCATTTTCGGAAAGAGTGAAAGTTGGCAGGTATGCTCCTGCCAAAAGCAGGTTAAAATTGAAATGGATTTGCTACCAGCTTTTCCGTCTCTCTTTCACCCGTGCTGGTATCTAAATCTTTAACACGTTGAATGCCATGGGGGTGACCGACACTGAGTTTGTTCGTAGCGCCACGGGGGTCACCGACGAAGCCCAGATTTTTAGAAACACATAATTCGAGTAAATTTTTAACTCTTCTTAATATTATTATCGTTACTAAAATGGTTTGAATAAAAATTAATGCAATATAGAACACACAAAAATAGTTTTATTTATATACACAGAGATGCCAACTTGCTCCAAACAGTGAATAAATATTTTCAAGTGGTAGTTTATTAAATGTGATTCTTGTTAAAATAAATTCATTTTAGTACATTTTTATCCACCACTATTTCTAAACAATTCGTAGGCTTATATAATTCACAACTTTTTTCAGACATGGCACTCAGGGGTAAGGGCCGCTGTGTGGCCCAGGTGCCCAGTTTTTGCTCAATAAAGAAGAAAGACAGATATGGCAAAATTGGCTAATCTTCGCAAATTTAGTTTGTAGTTACCGCGTGGCCAGACAAGCAAGCCATGTAAAATTAGCTTGGCATACTGAATGTTTGTCAAGTACACTCTAAAATATACAGCAGATCCTCCTCCCTAATTAGATACCAATTTCTGAGTGGTCGCAGCGTTCTAAAAAAATTTAAAAAGAGGTAGCCGATTTACTTCAAACTATCAAACGAAAGTTTTATTTAATTAAAAGTTAATAGAATATTTACTTTTTTTATTTCCCTTTTTGCAAACAGTTTCAGAATCTACCATGTAAATTGTAGATAAAATATGTCATTACATCGAAAATAAAAATTATCATGTCATCTAACACTCTTTTATTTTTAAAAGGACTTTCGGTTTACTGATTACGCCATTCGCGATCTTATAAATTAAATGTGTTGTTATAAAGCGCTGAAGAAAACAGCATTAACTATTTTCCTGTAAACGTAAAGTTTTATTGCTTTACTGCACTTACGTCATGTTTTCCCCCTCACTACAGAGCCTTGAGGGGAAACTTAAATACAAATGTAAAGCCATCGCCATGCTTTAGAGTTACAGTGCGGGTTCCGTGTCAAATGCATCAAATAATTAAAAAAGTAGAAATAAAAACTTCTGCTTTATACTGAATGAAACTGTTTTCGAATTGAATATAATTAGTTTGAATAAATAATTTTCTTGTTTTAATAATTTTAATAAATTAACTAAAACAATAATAAGATTCAGTCGGGGATTCAGCGCTCTTTAGTCGATTGAAGGAAAATATATAGCGCTTACGTATATATATTTTCCGTACATATATACTATACGTATACGTACTATACGTATACGCTTACGTATATATATATATACTATATATAGCGTACTATAGTTTAAATTTTTTATTAAATTTCCTGGCCAAAATTAGGTCGATTCAATTCCGCATTCAAAAATTTTTGATATGCATTAAATAGCACCCAGTTCCCTGATTTAAGATTTTTGAAAAGTATTTTTGTTTTCACGCAATTTATTAAAGAATTTTTTAGTGTTATCTAAATCAGTTTTCATCAGTTTAAACTGTAATAAAATTACATTTTAAAATGTCTAAAATCTGAGAACAAAATTTAGTTTCTAATGACTTACATCGTTCTATTGCTTTAAGTTTTGAAAAGAATTTCATTCAACATTATCAAGAGCTATTTCTTCTAATAAAGCGTCACATTTATTTTATACCCTTTTGAAATTTATTGTGCTTTCTATAAATATTATATCACGAGCCGCGATGGCTCAGGGGATATAGCGTTCGCCTTCCAATGAGGTGAACCGGGTTCGAATCCCAGTCGATACGAATTCCACAACCGGCTTGCACCGACCACAGTGCTGACGTGAAATATCCTCAGTGGTAGACGGATCATGGGTTAGAGTCCCCTTGCCGTTAGGCTAAACGTGGGAGGTTCTCGTGGTCTTTCTCTCCATGTAACGCAAATGCGGGTTAGCTCCATCAAAAAGTCCTCCACGAAGGAAAATTTCTCCCAATGTTTGATCCAGGAGTTCCCTTGTCTTCTGGATTGGGTTCAAAATGACAAGGCTACTGAGTTTAACATTAGTAGTCGTAAACCCATAAAATTAGGTCGGCTGTTCAACGACGTTTATGAAATAAAATATTATATCATCAAAATTTTGTGCAGGACACACAAAAACATCAAGTCAAAAATTACCCCTAAACTCCAAGATTTCGAGGGTGGTGGTCATACTTTTAATAGTATGAAACCACAAAAATATGCCAGTGTTACACATAGTACTTCATAAATTAATTAACCCTAAACACATTAACCCAAATATTTTTTAAAAAAAAAATTGAATCATTCATCCCTTTCCCAACGAACTTTAAATAGAAGTTAAGCGTTCCTAATAGGCAAATAAATAGCAATAACTCATACAATTATATGGCATCCTACAACGAATGACAATATCCAGAACCTCATATCTTCTCGTTGCAATTTATAATGTCACTGTCAGATCTTCTGTGGAAGAAGAAAAAAAAATGTTTTGAATATATTATCTCAAATGTTCTTTTGACTTTCAAGAGAATAAAAAAAGGAACAAAATTGTGTGGAATAAATAACAGTTTATCTCCCCGGAGGCATTACTTTATTGCATTACTGCATTATGCGCCAGCATGATGCGCCGAGTTTGTCGTCTTTTTTGCCATAATCATCTATCTGCCCTTGTCAAGGGGTAAACTGAATCATGACCCCTTTTCATGCAACCAATTGAAGTCCATAGGGTTATTGTTTGGATTACCTAGAAGTATACTTTTTATCCCACTTCAGTTGGGTTTATTGTCGTGATACACCACAAATAGAGGATTTATCAGAATTATACTTGAAAAACAGTGTTTCAAATTATAGGTTCATGTTAGCCATGAATTAGCAAACATTTATTTTTATTTTATGTAACAATTGATCATACTTTCATGGTTTCTCAAATGCAAAAGGAAAAGTTATAACGAAAAGATGTTTTTAATTTTAAACAAGTATTTTTTTAAATTACGCAAAATTAAGAATCATTTTTGAATTCAACTTACAGTATAAATGCAAATGTAGAATTAGAAAATAAAATAATTATATTTATGTAGTAAGAAAAAAAGTAAATAAATAAACTGACAGTGAATACGAAAAAAAAATTTTTTTTTTTCCCAACACTAGTCTGCTCATCCAATTTTATAAGTAAACATTACATACATACTCTCCAACAACTACGGGATTTCTGTAGTTTTAAAATATATTTTTTCCATTGGAAGAAATAGTGCATTAATATTTTAAAAAGTCAGAATTTAAAAAATTGCTTACATCACTGCATACAATTAATTTAACCAGACACATACATTGTCCATTTAGACAGTTGGTTATATTTTTTTACTACTGGAAAATTGTTGATTGCTCACTTGCATTGAAATTTATTATTCACATAATCCACATATTTCGAAAGACATTACATTGCTTTCAACTTATGCGCATTTCGCGCAAAATTTTATTTTTGTATTTAAAGAGGTAGTAAAATTTACACTTTCCATTTATTTCTGGAATTTATAAATTTAGTTTAAAATTAGGTTAACCAACGTTACATATAAANATCTCCCCGGAGGCATTACTTTATTGCATTACTGCATTATGCGCCAGCATGATGCGCCGAGTTTGTCGTCTTTTTTGCCATAATCATCTATCTGCCCTTGTCAAGGGGTAAACTGAATCATGACCCCTTTTCATGCAACCAATTGAAGTCCATAGGGTTATTGTTTGGATTACCTAGAAGTATACTTTTTATCCCACTTCAGTTGGGTTTATTGTCGTGATACACCACAAATAGAGGATTTATCAGAATTATACTTGAAAAACAGTGTTTCAAATTATAGGTTCATGTTAACCATGAATTAGCAAACATTTATTTTTATTTCATGCAACAATTGATCCTACTTTTATGGTTTCTCAAATACAAAAGGAAAAGTTATGACGTAAAGATGTTTATAATTTTGAACAAGCATTTTTTAATATAGCTAAATTAAGAATTATTTTTGAATTCAGCTTACCATAAAAATGTAGAATTAGAAAATAAAGTAATTATATTTATGTAGTAAAAAACAGCATCTAAAAAAAACAACTAACAGTGAATACGAGAAAAATAAAAAAAAATTCCAACACTAGTCAGCACATCCAATTTCATAAGTAAGCATTACATACATACTCTCCAACAACTACGGGATTTCTGTAGTTTTAAAATATATTTTTCCTATTGGAAGAAATAGTGCATTAATATTTTAATAAATCAGAATTTAAAATATTGCTTACATCACTGCATACAATTAATTTTACCATACACATACATTGTGCCTATAGATTGTTGATTATTCACACAATTCTCTAATTTCGGTGGACATTACATAGCTTTCAACTTACACGCATTTTGCATAAAATTTTATTTTTGTATTTAAAGTGTTAGTATAATTTAGCTTTCCATTTATTTTCTGAATTTATAAATTTAGTTTAAAATTAGGATAACCACCGTTACATATAAATAAATTAAAAATATATTCAAGTATAAAATAACCATACCACAGTTTGTTACACTTGCATAATTAAAAAAATATCTATTATCTTTAGTTATTATTTGTATTTAATTCATAATGTCTTTACTTAATATTTTCATTTTACTCTGCAGAAAACCATCCTGGGGAAGATTAATTCCTTCGTATTGAATATTATCCCTGCTCCTAATATTCCAAAAACATACAGCGATAGCAAATGAACATGATCTTAACCCTTTCGCGCCGGCTGTGACAAATACGTGCCAGCATAAAACCGCATCAATCAGGGTAAAAAGATAAAACTGGTAACCAAAAAAGTGCTTTAGCAATTTATTTGTGGGCGGGGTTATAATTGTTCGATTTATTTAATTCACCATTACTTTAGTTCAAAATAAAACTATTTAGTTATACTTTGAACTAACATTGATTATATATATGATTAAACTAACAATAATTAAAGTAAACGCAAAGTAAGTCTGTTAAATTAGAAACGACTACATTTAAGCTACCGTTTTTTTATTTACTTACATCCTGATTCTGACTTTGTAGGAATGCTTTTATGAATCACCCGTCCCCGAGAGGTTTCATATGTTGATTGTTGCTGCTAGAAATTTTGAAGTATGTTAAACCGCATTTAAATTTGCAGTAACTTTAATATGACACTTATTTGAACCATATTATCGTACTTCGTTAACCTAACTACACGATAACCTAACTCAACTTGAACAGAAATATGGTCATTTTAACATCTTACTAAAATTGCATAAAATTGTACCGTA
This sequence comes from Parasteatoda tepidariorum, assembly GCF_043381705.1. Classification (NCBI taxonomy): domain Eukaryota; kingdom Metazoa; phylum Arthropoda; class Arachnida; order Araneae; family Theridiidae; genus Parasteatoda; species Parasteatoda tepidariorum. The sequence goes on from NC_092209.1 coordinate 12,991,427, forward strand.
TTATTGTTCAAAGTACTGATATTTTGTTTCAACGATGTATGATACTTTGTTTCCACTTGGAACAGAAATACTGTTCCTTTTAATAACTTACTAAGATTGCATAGAATTTGTATAATATTATGGTTCAAAGTACCGATATTTTGTTTCAACAACGAATAATACTTTGGTTGCATATGAACTGAAATATGGTTCATATTAACGTTTTACTAAGGTGACATGGAATTAACTTTGTATTATGGTTTAAAATGCTGATGTCTTGTTTCAATGATCAATGAGACTTTCTTTCAACTTGAACAAAAATATGGATAATTTTAACATCTTGTTAAGGTTGCATAAAATTTGCCGTGTATTACAGTTGAAAGAACCGATATTTTGTTTTAACTTTGAATCGATTTTTCTGAGAGCTTATCATAAATCTTTACTTATTTATTATAAATAATTTGTGAAAATCATGATTATTATTCGCATGACTTACTATTCATATATTTTATTCAGTCCTGAACCTATGTAGAAAAATCCACCCAACTGCTTAGAACCCTTTTGTGTTCTAGATTCGGAATCAGATAAATATAGTTCGAACTCCTCTCCAACAAAGAAACAGAACCCAGTGCTCAGAAAGTGATGCAATAATCCTTTTGTCACACCCCAAGACTCTGTTCTATGTCACCAAACGATAGTGACGGTATCCCCTTTCCCCCCAACTTCGTCATTAAGTGAAGTCAACAGAAAAAGATATAGCCCGTACTAATGCACAATTATTCAAATGAACCCAGGACAGAGAAAGTCAATTAAAAGTCACTTTGAGCTAAGAATTCTATTTCATCTTCTAATTCTAGATACCCTTTTTCTCTCATTCTTTTTTTCATTCTAAAAATTATATTCGATGTAACCTTCCTTTTCTGGAATATGACGGAAAGCAGAATAGAATCGTCAGGAAAGGGCGAGTTGAGTTGTCCCGCTTCTAATTCTTGTCGTTGAGAAAGGAAAAGCTGAATTGAGTTGAAGCGCTCCTTCTTTTTGAACTCGTTATAAAAGCAGACGAGACTTGAATGGGGAATTTTTGGGCTGAAAGGGAAACTCGTGTTGCCAAGTTCCCCGATTGAGGTATTATTATTGTTATTAGCGGTGTCTTTTTACCTGAATTTCGTTCCTTTGTGTAAATTTTTCTGTAGAATTTCCATTTTTGAAATTGAGTCGTGCCAGATACTCTAATTTTCCATTATATTCCTATAAAGGAAAATTTTTCTGCTATTATTTGCGAGAACACGATTAGAATCCTCTTTTTTAAAACGAAAATATAATAGGTAACGATATTCGGAACAATTTTTCTCAAAACATTGTGATCATTATGATTGATACATAGGAATTTGGTTCTTATGATTACAGCTACCTGCAAGATAATGAAATGTATGAATTCGAGACTACCAACAACTATACTTTTAGCACAATAACGTTTAGAGTGATAAACAATTAAACATAAAGTTTTCTGAATTTTTGGTAATTTTTCCAATACTTTAAGAGCTTCATTGCGAGAGAGTTGGTTTTTTATGAAATTTTGATTGATTTACCTATAGTGGCGTGGAAAATAATTTTAAAACAGTTGCATTTAAACATAAATTTCGCTATACCACTGACAGACCTGTGAATTGCATATGAATTCGAATGATTTCTTACTAATTATAAATTGCAACTATATTCGTATGAACTATTATAGTTGTCAATATTTTCGCTTAATGTAACATTTTGATTAGTGGTAGAGAGAGTATAACTATATCGATTTAATAAAAAACCACTAAAAACGAAAGCAGAAATTTGACAACTGCTTTAAATATAAAAATAAAATTCTTCCAAAACACCACGTTGGCGGCGGAAGGATTTTATTATACGTCTACTTAGTGTTTCTGTTAATAATTACTTGATTCATTAATAGTTAATTAATTAGTTGTTAATTATTAAATAATAATGATAATTAATAGTGCAATTGAAATGACTTACTCTTAGCAGATTAATTGCTATGAACTACTAATTACTATGTACATGTATATTTATTAAAATGTATATTTGCTGTAAACGTATCAACAACTACTCTTAGATATTTTTATAATTACATCTACAGAATAAACTATACAGTTACACTGAGTTTGTTTCATTGACATTTTAGTGATATGTTTTTGGAAATAGGATTTATAAAACTAAACACAATTTTTACAAATAAATTACTTAATTTAAAAAAAATAATGGAAACAGAAAAGAATCATTTAACGATCTTACTTTGAAAAATTAAGATATCACAAAAGAAAATTTATTGAAGAAGAAATATAGAACAAAAGATGTAATTAAATATTTAGTATTTTTAACTGATGGTTTTTGGTAAAAACAATGACAAACCACAAAATAATTTTCCCTCTATTTCTATTGCAAAAAACAGCATAAGTGCATTGCATGGCATTGGTTTTATAGTAATTTTTTCTTCCTACTAATGCAAAATTTATCTATGCCTGTTGACCCTTATAAATTTGGAATCTTTTTTAGTCTACTATCAAAGCTGCCAACTCTCAACGCTTTTTGAGAAAAATTATTCTATTGTTAGCTAAGTTATTATTTTAACGTATTGTTTTTTTTTATTCATGTCAACTTATTTTTCACAACATTACCAGAGAAGCCAACTTGCTCCGGAGAGCAGGTAACTAATTTCGAAAGGTAACCTTTAAAAGCATGAGTCTTGGTTTAGTCAATTCGATTTAGGGTGTTTTTACTCATCATTAGCAAGCTTATGCGAAACGCCACTCTATTAGAGATGAGCTGTGTTGATCTTTTTGAAAAGTTGGTAAAATTAACCAAAAATTTGCAAATTTAGGTTTGTGGTTCTATACCGGCTTTTAAAATTTTTTTTGTTGAATTTGGAGCAGTTGGCATCTCTCTAATGAATGTAGACAATTTTTGTTTTAGCTGCAAATGTTTTGGAAGATTTCACATGACAAAACTGTGGCCACAATTCGAAATATCATAGTTGAAGCTTTTAGAAATGGTATCTTTTTTTATCCATGGAAAATTCGCATTGACTTAAATGAGCGTAAGATGTTCAAAAGTTTTTTTTTTTTCTTTTTCAATACCACTATAATTAATAAAGCATTTCAATGCAACGATTGCAATCCTTTCGAAAGAACTCAGAATTGCAAGTATTAAAGTTAAAATAGGAACGCAAATTGTTTCTTTCTAGTTTTTGCCGGTAAACGCCCAGCGTCATATATTTAGGACAGTTCCTTTTTTCAAAGACATTCATTGTGGTGGGAAACTTTTTTCAGTATTTTCATTTATCTGGGTGAATTATAAGATTCTGAGATACCGCAATGATTTAGTTATTTCTGATTAGATCTTGAATTATAAGGAGCAAGTACTTTTTAATCTATCAATGACTTTTTGAGTGCTCTAACAGTAGAAAAACCAATTAATTTCGATAACATATTATACCACTTTTCCCATAAATCCACTTTTTGTATCATTTCAATAAATAAATTCGGGACAAAATGGGTTAATACAATCAAATCAATGTAAAGTTTCCATAGATTAAGGAAAGAAAAAAAGACGTTTCTAAAAGTTTTAAATATGTTCTTTCGAATTGTACAAATAGTCTTACAATACAATGTAAAATCTTCCAAAATATTTGTTGCTGAAGCAAAGATTGTTTAGAGTTAGTACAGAAGCGTTTCCGTATTTTTGTCTAACTTTTGTATCTATGATCATTACGTAATAAATCTACATTTGAAGAATTTTTAGATAAAAAAGATTGCTACCTGAGTGCGCGGAGACAGAAAGAGTAACCCACATTTACCTTGAGACTACTGTATACTAACCAGCCACGTAAGTAGCTTTTCTGGATTTATAGAGCAAACGCCCGAGGAGAGAGAAGGACCATTTTTAATAAATTTATATATATGAATATAATTTCATAAAAATAGTGGTACACAAAAGTTTTGATTAAAATATTTTCATGAATGCAAATCGGACTGTGTAGGGATCAAATAACTGGCCTTGCATCAGAAAGGTTCTAGGATCGAATCATGGACAAGAAAAAGATGTTTTTTCATTCCCAGTTTTGTCTGTCCTTACTGTGATAGCAACGTTAGCCCACCTCAAATGGGCATTGGAAAACAAAAATAATTTTATGCATATGAGTCAAAATTTTAATAGTGGTAACACCCGAAATTTGATATCATAATTTTACAATTTTTGTTGTTTTTTAAAAAGTATATATAATACAAAACAATAGTCCAAAACGATTTTTTCTTATTTAATTTATTTTACAAGATGCTAACAATTAAATTTTAAAGCTCTTTTTAATTAAAAAATAAATAACTAAGGATAGAATGAATGGATTTTTAAAAAATGTATCTGATTTTACGCTGAAATAATTGAACTTTTTGATAAAATAATTATATAATAAATAATAAATAATTATATAATATAATAAAACAAATGTTTAAAAAATTAAAATTTTATTGCAAAATTAAGTTGTAAAATGAAAAACAAAAATGTTGTTAATGTCGTACAAAGTTCAAACAAAACCCATTTTAAAGTAAATTTTATTCTGAACAAAATGGCTTTTAAAAAAAAAATGGATCGCAATTCCATAAAAAAAAATTATAGCTTTTTTCGCGAAACGCTGCACCGATGCGCGCTCTGACACTCCTCTCCGCTGATCGCTCAATTGCGCTGCATCAGTTAATTTGGAGGGAATTTAAAAACCTCAACTAAAGTTTCACAAAATAACGAACATTATATTAAATAATAAATATATAATTTATAACTTTAGGTGTATAATATTATGAATAATTAGTTATTTATAATTTATTTACATAATTTTTTGAGTTCAAACTTGGAACTCGAAGAATAGATTCTACATTTGAGAGTTTCAAAATTTTCAACTAAATAAGTATGGTATTCTCTAGTTCCATTAATTGGTGAAGCTTTCTTAAATCTTGTTTCCAATTTTTTTTTCATTCTCATGTTCAGTTTTTGTGCAGAAGTCAAACTGAATATTATCGGAAAATTTACATGCCCAATCGAACAATTCCTTAGGTGTTGTTATATTTTGTGTTTGCAAACTACTCTTTCTTGATTCCCTCTTCACCGTCCCACCATTACCATCGCATGCCCTTTTGAAATGAGAAGTGGCAAAAAAGTGCCATTCTGCATCGATATTAAATTCATTTTTACGATTGAGTAAGTTTATGACACTATTCTTGTTTTTATACTGTGACGAAGCTCCATCCAAGAATTGTCCGACGATAAGAATCACTTATGAATTGATTTATTAAATTTGAAAATACCATACTCCAATTTTTTGTCACAAGCTTAACAATTTTGCAGACACTTCGATGCTTTAATTTGTTCAGTGGGTTGCAGCAATAGTTCACCATTTCTTGATTAAGTTTAAATTAAATTAAATTTCGTTACTGTAAGTTTATAATTAAATTTCGTGATAAATATACAAATCAAATTCTTAGAATTAATGTATTTCTTAGAGATGTAATTTTATGTTTAAAAAAACAATAATTATTATTAAAGTTGATATTACTAAGTTAAATAACAATTGAAACTTACCTTATTTGATAATGAATATCACATAGATCAGCACTCCGAATTACCTTAACAAACGCTCGTTACAATTAGAGTATAAACATGAGAAAACGCTCAGCGCATGAGGTAATCAGCGCTGACCACAGAGCTCGCCGCGGTGTAGCGTTTCGCGAAAAAAGCTAGAACTTTTTATGGAATTGCGATCCATTCTTTTTTTAAAAGCCATTTTGTTCAGAATAAAATTTACTTTAAAATGGGTTTTGTTTGAACTTTGCACGACATTAACAACATTTTTGTATTTCATTTTACAGCTTAGTATTTCATTTTACAATTTCGCAATAAAAATTAAAATTTTTAAGCATTTATTTTATTATAATTATTTTATCAAAAAGTTCAATTATTTCAGCGTGAAATGAGATACATTTTTTTTAAATCCATTCATTCTATCCTTAGATATTTATTTTTTAATTAAAAAGAGCTTTAAAATTTAATTGTTAACATCTTGTAAAATAAACTAAATAAAAAAAATCGTTTTGGACTATTGTTTTGTATAATATATACTTTTTAAAAAACAACAAAAAATGTAAAAATTTTGATATCAAATTTTGGGTGTTACCGCTATTAAAATTTTGACTCATATGTAAATTTTTTTATCCAAAGATTATAGCATACGAAATAATTTTTTAAAATTTAAATGTCTATTAATTTAAAAATCGTCAAAAAATTTTAAAATGTATGGTACGCAAATTTTTTATTTACCACTTCGTAAAATCTTATCCTACGTCTATACCCTCTATGTTATTAATCATTCTATTTTCTCTTGAAAGACGTAGAAAACAAAATCATCATCATCGAAATTTATCTGGATGTCTGAGGCCGTTGATGGCCCTTTTCCCATCCATCATGAAATTTTATTTTTAACCTCTTCGAGACGGGCGAGTCTTCTATACATTCTCAGGGTGGCTACAATCGGGATAAAAAAGAATAAAACTGGTAAGCAAAATGCTTCTATATCAATTTATTTGTGGTATCTGAGAATCTTTTAATTCACCCAGATAAATGAAAATGCTGGAAAAAGTTTCCCACCACAATGAATGTTTTTGAAAAAAAGGAACTGTCCTAAATATATGACGCTGGGCGTTAACCGGTTAAAAGGGTATATTTTTTTGTTACCTACCACTTTAGCTTAAATAGAAACGCTATGCGTTGATTTTCGATAAAATTATAAATATTTATATTATTAATATATTATGGTAGTCCGAACTGTCTTGTTTATGAGAAATAAATCTTTATAACGAAACACATGTGCAACCAATTTTTCTTTTTGGCTAAGGAAATTTTTTTAGAGTGCTGGAACATATAAGTTTAGTTAGTCTTTGTATGTTATAATTCCAATGTAGTTTTTAATCATTTTAATGAATCGCTGAAACAGATCCTTGATATTTTGCCTTAAGATTTTTTCCAATGGTAGTATAAGAGCATAAATTTTTAAAACAATTAAAATTTTTATAAAACTTTCATCTGATTCTAGTATATTGTCAACTATTATCTGACCAGTTATATGTTTGTTTAAATTGTTTATGTAGATGTGGAAAAAATTCTTTTTATTATTTTTTAATTAAAATATTAATGGATTTAATTTGCTACTGCAAAGAAAAGTAATTTCTGAAACTGCAGACATTTCGTTGTGATTGAAGAGTAGGGGTTAAATGCTAATAATGTGATATTTTTAAAAAAGATTTCTTTTAAAACATTATTATGGCTTTCAAATTCATGTCAATGCATTGGATTGAGTAATAGGTGTATTGAAATTACAATCACAGAGCATTTAAATGCTAGGCATCGAAATCAGATCACAATACTGCATGTTATTTACAATGTGACATATGCGTTTGACAGGTTGCTTAATTCCAACTATTTACAGTTCAGAAAAATCAGACAATTTGTTCCATTTACTCTATAAAATTTTACAGGATGTACCTTTCTGAAAATCCCACCAGACTCAATAGAACTCTAATGAAGACACATCCTTTACCAACATCAGCTTGTTTTCAAATTCTAGTGATCCTCCCTTTCTTTTTGTTCTAAACTCTGACCCCAGTCCCCTTTTATTTTGTATCAATGACAGCTGGTCCCCGGGTCATAACCTCCATTGTCCGATCAAGGGGGGTTTCTATACAACCCCACTTTTTGTACATTGACCGTGTTATGGTAGGATGCCCCTCAGAATGACAGGATGCACTCCACACATGCATATGCTGTTCTTGTTTTCACTGAAATTGATGTTTTCTTGGAGAAAACAAACTAAGGTATTTTACCTGCAATAATTAGTGTTAAGAGTTTCCGGTGATTGTACAACATGTGATGACAGATTTGTAAGTTTTTCAACTTTCATGGGATAATGATATACAGAAATGAAATGAAATCTTCTTAAAATATTTCTATTTCCTTACTATTAGACTAATGGAAGTTAATGTTAATTTCGCTTAATTTGGAAGGAAAAAAAAAAATAAATAAATAAAATAAAAACGATGCAATTTACTATTATACTAATGGAAGTTAATGTTAATTTTGCTTAATTTGAAAAAAAAAAAAAAAAAAAAAAGAAAGAAAGAAAAGCAACTTACTATTATACTAAGGGAAGTTAATGTTAATTTTGCTTAATTTAAAAAAAAGAAAAAACGATGCAACTTGCTATTATACTAATCGAAGTTAATGTTGATTTCGCTTCATTTAAAAAAAAATCGATGCAACTTACTATTATACTAATCAAAGTTAATGTTGATTTTGCTTAATTAAAAAAAAAAAAACTATACAACTTACTATTATACTAATCGAAGTTAATGTTGATTTTGTTCAATTAAAAAAAAAGACCAAAAGAAAAAAAATGATGCAACGTAATTTTTTTTAAAAAAAAGATGCAACATACAATGTATAGTTTATTCATTAATTGGTTTTCATATAATTGTGAAATGAGAGAAAGAACTGTAAGAGAAATATCCATTCAGCAATTGGTTTTTAGTGGGAGAATGAGCAATATAAATATTATTCTAACATTATTTTTTTCTAATTGTAAAATAAGTTCAAGAGCTGTATAAGGATTATTTTTTCGCCAATTGGTTTTTATCTATTTGAAAGTGTGAGAATGTGAGCAATACAAACACTATTCAAACATTATTTTTTTCGAATTGTAAAATAAGTTCAAGAACTGTATAAGGATTATTCTCTCTCCAATTGGTTTTTATCTATTTAGTGGGAGAATTGCAATATAAATGCTATTCTAACATTATTTTTTTCGAATAATATTCTTGCAACAATTGTGTTTTAGCTAACTATTAACCCTTTCGCGCTGACTGTCACAAATACGTGCCAGCATAAAACCGAATCAATCAGGGTAAAAAAATAAAACTGGTAATCAAAGTAATTCTTTATCACTTAATTTGTGGGCGGAGTTATAATTGTTTGATTTATTTAATTCATCATTACTTTGTTCAAAGTAAAACTATTTAGTTATACTTTGAATTAACATTTATTATATGTATGATTAAGCTAACAATAATTAAAGTAAAAGCAAAGTAAGTCTGCCAAATTAGCAACGACTACATTTAAGTTACCGTTTTTTACTTAATTACAACTTGATTCTGATTTTGTACGTATGCTTTTCTGAATCAATCGTCCCCAAGTGATGAAAAAACTATTGAATAATTATTTTCCCAACTATTGGTTTTCATCTGACTATTAAATGATGTAACTAACACTATGGACTCTGTTCTTTTCTTAATTGGGTTTTTCTAATGACTAATTGTAAAATAAGAGGAAGAACTGCATAACGCTGTACTTCCATTAATTGATTTTTCTCAATTTGTAAAATGAGGTGAAGAATTGTATAAGTATTATTCTTTCAATAATTGGTTTTTATCTAATTCTTTTATGAGACAACAAAAGGTATATATGAAATTTCAAAATTTAGTTTTATTTTTTGACTGTCGCTAAACAGCTAACCCAATTTTTGAGTTTACGACTACCCTTTCACAACTCCGTAGCCTTGTAATTTTGAGCTCAATCCGGAAAACAGGGGAACTCTTGGCTCAAGTATAGAGACAAATTTTACTTTTTGATGGGACTAAGCCGCATTTGCATATGGTGAGAAAAAACACAATAACCTCCCACGGTTAGCCTGAAGGCAAGGGGACTCTAACCCATGATCTGTCTACCACTAAGGAGGATGTTTCACGACAGCACTGTGGTACGTGAGAGCCGGGTGCGGAATTCGTATCAACCAGCCATCGCTGGAATTCGAACCCGGTTCACCACATTGAAAGGCGAATTCTCTATCCCCTGACCCATCGCGGCCTAATTTTTTTCCGTTTTAACTTGAATTTATTGAATAGAATATATTTACTCCATCGAGATAACCAAACCATACAGAGTAAACTATTCATTCGGGTCATCTAGCTTCTCTAAAACAGCCTATATCAATTCCATCCGAGCGGTCATTTAAGAAAATGACCCTCTGGGACATCTAATGTCGCTGAATCCAATTTTTAGCGCACACTAGAGAAGAGATACATGTCGAGATAAAACTCCCTTTTAGCCCGCAAAACGCAGAAAAGATAGACAATAGAGATAGAGCGAGATAGCTTACTCTGGATGACGCTGATGGGCACTTTACTCTGACCAGTGGCCAGTGAAGCGACCAACCCTTTCTCTCAGAAAGAGATAGAAAACTGACCAGTGGCCGAGGATTCACTATCTTGCATTCACCACAGTTTCCTGATCGGAAACACTAAAAGAAAAGAGTTCTATTCTCTGAATGTGTACTGAAATTAAGGGTTGATGAGTCACTAAAGGGTGAAAGGCTATTCTGCGTACAAACAGAATTTGGAAATAAAGAATAGTATGAATATGTTCGGTTTTAAGTACACACTTTTATTTGAAATTAGTGATTTGTAAATTTCTTTTTTCATATTTTTTCCTCTTCTTCCTTTGTCGAAAAATTTTACTACGAGCGAGATTCGGTATTCCTTGGTAAACAGTTTCTTTCTTCTTTTTTTTTTTTTTTATAATTTAGACTGTGAAAAATGGTCAAACTAGTTCATTTGATAGATACCCAAATTTAACTATACCCACCTTTTATATTTTCGGTAAGAATTTAGTATGCAGGCGAAACTTAACGTTTTAATAGGGTTCCTAAGGGCCTTAAGAATTCAAAGGTCTAAAACACTCATTTTCTAATGAGGTAACCTAGTTCGAATCTCAGCGTTGGCTGATTGATACTAATCCTGCTCCCAGCTCGCACCGATCATAGTCCTGACATAAAATATCTCATGTGATCGACGAATTATGAGTAAGATTTCCTTTTCCATTAGGCAAAATAAGGTAGGTCTTCGTGGTTTCCCTCGCCATGTAACGCAAATGTAGGTTAGTTCCTTTAAAACGTCATCCATGAAAGCGAGATTTTGCGCCGATGCTTGATCCTGAAGTTCCCTTGTATTCTGGATTCAGTTCAAAATTACAAGACTATGGAATTCAATATTGCTAATCGTATAATCACAATTGTGTCGGCTGCTTAAAGCCGGTTATAAAATAAAGTGTTGTTTTAGCTGCGGTAGATCAGGGATTTAGTGCTCGCCTACCAATTTAAATCTTAGCAATGGCTGGTTGAATCGAATTATCCTAACGGCCTGTAAAAACCACAATGCTTTTATTAAATATCCTCAGTTGTAAACGCATCATGGGTTAAATTCCCCTTGCTATCAGGCTAACCATGGGAGGTTTTTGTGGTTTTCCTTTACATGTAACTCAAATGTGGGTTAGTTCAAACAAAAAGTCTTCCACGTAAGCTAATTTATCCTTTCTAGTTTGTCCTTCAATCTACTTTGCCCTTTCCAGTTTGTTCTTCAATCTACTTTGTCCTTCAATCTACTTTGTTCTAGCTCTTTCGTGGGCAGGATTTTAAAATGTTAGAAAAATTACCAAAAATTCAGAAGCTTTGGTTGTCCTACCACTCTATAAATTATTTTACCAAAAGAATAATAGTTGTCAGGCATACAAATGTTTTAGGAAAAGTATAGAATTGTATTATCTTCACATTGTTACTATTTTTTCATAACCGTCGTTGAACAACGGACCCAAATTTCATGGGTTTACGACTACTAATGCTCATCTCCGTTGCCTTGCAATTTTGAACCCAGTCCAGAAGACAAGGAAACTCCTGGATAGAGTATTGGGCGAAATTTACCTTCGTGGGGGACTTTTTGATGGAGCCATCCCGCACTTGCGTTACATGGAGAGGAAGACCACGAGAACCTCCCACTGTTAGTCTAACGATATGGGGACTCTAATCCATGATCTGTCTACCACTTAGGATATTTTCACGTTAGCACTGTGGTCTATGCAAGCCGAATGCGAAATTTGTATCGACCGGGATTCGAACCCAGTTCACCTTATTGGAAGGCGAACGCTCTATCTTCTGAGCCATCGCGACTCTGTTACTACTTTTTAAATTTTTTAAGATGCGCAGTAATTCTTAAGTACAACAAGTGTAAGTGCTTTTTAGCAAGTGAGCATTAGTGCTAGACAGCAATGGCATATTAAAAAAACCGTGATGTATCGCCTAACAGTGATTCTTTTTCCAGTAAATTGCTTTTAGGAAGAGGAAAGAAGGACAAATGTAAAGAAAGAAAGTTGAAAAGGAAAGTGAGTCTTTGAATATCTTTTTACAAACTTTACTCGTTAGTTTTCCCAGACACTGGCAAGAAAAAATTTAAAAATATTTTTCTCTCAAAATAATTGTTATTTTTTATACCTTTTTACTTAAATTATTAAAGAGGTCAAGACATTTTTTAAACTTCTTAACTTAGTTAAAAGGGGCCTGTTCCGAATGATAGATTAGAAGGAGGGGAATCAGAGCGGGGTGTCCCTGATTGAAGGGGTGGAACAAAATCAGTGATGAGGAAAAGAGGAGAATATTCTATGAAATAACTGAAGTTATTCCATTAGGGGTAGGAAAAAGCCTGATTGGATTTAGTAGCTCAGTATTTTTCATTTATTCTTTTTTTTTCAATTCACCGCTGAAATTTAAAAGTTACCCCTCAATTCATTTTCTTTGTTTCATGCAATTGTCTCGTTTAGCTTATTGTTAACTTTCCAATTTGAGAAGGATAAATTCTCCCCCCAAAAGCTCTTAAAAGTAGTCAAAAAGCTTAAAAGCGTTTAAAGAATTTTTTCGGTGGTATATGAGTGTTTATTTGTGTTTAACGTTTCTCCAAAATTAGGTTTGTTTCTTCCTATTTACTAAATTTAGCTTTTCGGCTATAGAAAAAAAAATCTTTTACTAGTTACAAAACTGAATATTTTTTTTATGAACTCGAAGTCATTGAACTCAGTAAATAAAAAAATAAAAAATCATATTATTCTTAAAATTATATGAAACCCGTCACAAATATTTCATTTTTTAGTGTTTTCAATTCAACCTCTTCGAGACGGGCGAGTCATATATGCATTCTCAGGTGTCGATAATGAGTGTAAAAAAGATTAAAGTGGTAGCCAAACTATTTTTGTAGCAGTTTATTTGTGGGCGGGATAACAGTTTGTTTTATTTTATTCACCATTACTTAGTTCGAATTAAAAATTTTATAGTTACACTTTTAGCACATGAGGAGTGGACATGGGTGCCCATAAAGGAGGGCCGAAGTGCCCCCCCCCCCTAGTAAATATTTGCTTAATGAAACATATGCGTATTTGATTAATCATGTATAATTAAAAGTGAAATTAATTTAGGTTAAAAATATTTAAATAGATAAAATTTCCTTTCATTAATTTTTAAATTCATTAAGCTATTTGTCGTTTTCTTATGGGCCCCCCCCCCCCTAAATTCAAACATATGGGCGCCCCAGGGAGTAGATGTGTTAGTTTTAAAGTGAAAGCAAAAATAAGTTTATGAATTAGCCTCCACACCGTTTTTCATAAGTAGTCGACGCAGACTATCTAGAAAGTCTACCGGTTGTGCGCATGAACCCAAATTCTATTTTAAAAGTACTTGAGTGAAATTTATCATATATATTTGAGAATTCAATCTGTAGTGGTTTACAAGTAAATAAGACAAATCAATCGTATTCATAAATTAAACAAATTTTTTGACATATATTTGCTACCACTTTCTTATTTTTACTAGATTTTCTATTTAAGGGCTTTTTCGTTAACTGGTTTGCCTTCATAGTGGTCTGATAGGACTACCTATAAAAAACAGTGTGGAGGCTTTCAGTTGTAGGAGGCGTTGAATTAGCTACACCCAAACATTGGCTACATCTTTTTATTTTTTATATTCCTGATTCTGATTCTGATTCAGTACAAATGCATGCATAATTCGTCGCCTCGAAAAAGTTACATGTTCTTGAAATTAGTATGAGAAATTGTTTATTTATTTTTAGTATTTTTCATAATCGTCGATAACCACCGACCCAATTTTTCTTCTTTTTTTTTCTCTGTATATCATTGTATCAGTCTCACTGAATAACACATTTAATAAAAAATTTTAGTTTCCAATATATATTTAAAAATATTTTTTATATTCATTTCGAAATAGTTTGAATATTAACTTTTGAAAATGACAGTCTTTATATTTCAAAGTAAGCTAGCCAAACGGCAGGCTTCATCAGTATAAAAGTTAGCAAAATGGTGTTAATTGACTAACTTATTCCTCTTTGAGCGAAAAGATTAATAGAGAAGAAGGAGAAAATAAATGCATCCATTTGAGAAAATGAACAAAGCAGTTGAATCCGTTTCTTACTTATACTCATATGTGTTGGTTATCTTAGCGTCAGCCCCGCTAGGAGCTCTAACTAATTCATCTGAGTGGAAATAAATAATAAATCGCCGAAGCGCAACTGAAAGGTGAAAGTTGGGGTTCAGTATCTTTTACTGAGAGAAAATTAAAATGAAGTATTGTGATTGAACAAGCAAGTTTAAGAGAGAGAAGAGGTTTTGTGGCAGACTGCCTCGCCTCCCTTCGAGGTAATCCGTTTCTTCATGGCTGAAGCCCTCATATAGCAACACGGAAAAGATGAAAAACTGGTACGCAACACATTTTATTATAGTATTTTTTCCGAGAAAAATAAAATATCTGTAACTACCAAGATTTCTTTAAGATTTTAACATATATATAAATCTGCTTTGTCTTCTTAATAAAATATTATGACTTGAGCTGCTCATGCAGATACTACGAGCCGCCCACTGCCTTGTACTGCTTCACTATCCTAATGCCAATTATACCAGTCTCCCTAGGGCTTAATATATCAGATGTAGAGGTCAAGTGCCCGCTCACGCGGGCAGGCACCTCACCAAATTCCAGATCGTCGTCGTCGTAATAAAATAGAAATTGTTAAATAGCTTGAAAAAATAATAAGTTAACTCCTCCCCTAAACTAGCAATAACTGAAATGGTTATACTACCAGCCTTTTCTCTTTTCCGTCTCGCTTTCACCCTTGCGTTTCTTTAACACGCAAATTTTACATGGCTTGCTCGTCTGGCCACACAGTACATTTGCATATATAGACAGATTTTGCTAGTTTATAAAAGGTTTAGAAATTATATTGGAGAAATAAGTGGTGAATATTATATACCTACGAATTTGTTTAAAAATAGTGGTGGATAAAAATCTATTAAATTGAATTTATTAAACCAAGAATCACAATAATTAAGTAAATTTTGAATAATTTTCTGCAATTCCATAAAAAAGTGTAAATTTAATAGTTCTATATCATGTTAAACGCTGTTTTTCGCTGCCTATGTGAAAGGTCAGTGTCAGCAAGCGGTGGCAGACGCAGCCTAAATGTAATTTCAGTGTCAGCCACCGGTGGCAGATGCAGCCTAAATGTAATTTCAGTGTCAGCCACCGGTGGCAGACGCAGCCTAAATGTAATTTCAGGGTCAGCCACCGGTGGCAGGCGCGGCGCTCAACGTGTTAGCTGAGGTTTATTCATTTTTCTCTCTCGCAAGTGAATATTGTTTATCCGTTGGGATTAAACAAATCAAGCAAACTTTAATTTCGTTTCGCGCCTTACTTAAAATTACGTTTCAAAAAGTTGGATTCAGTGTTTAACATTGAAAAGGCGCATTTAGTGCTTCGCCCTGTTTCTGTAACACATATCTGCGAATTTCTAGCTGTGCCCATTTTTTAAATACACATTTTGAGCTACATCCATTTAATAAAACGTACATTACAAGATTTGTCCTTTTCATTTTATACACATTTTGAGCTACTTTCATTTATTCAAACGTACATTTCAAGATATATCCATTTTCTTTAATACACATTTTGAGCTACATCCATTTATTTAAGCGTACATTTCAAGATTTATCCATTTCCTTTAATACACATTTTGAGCTGCATCCATTTATTCAAACATACATTTCAAGATTTGCCCATTTCCCTTAATACACATTTTGAGCTACATCCATTTATTCAAACATACATTTCAAGATATGTCCATTTCTTTTAATACACATTTTGAGTTACATACATTTATTCAAACGCACATTTCAAGATATATCCATTTCCTTTAATACACAATTTGAGCTACATCCATTTATTTAAACGTACATTTCAAGATTTGTCCATTTCCTTTAATACACATTGATACACTACATCCATTTATTGAAACACACATTTCAAGCTATGTCCATTTTCTTAATTACTCGTCATGTGCTATATTAATTTTTTTCAAACGAGCATTTCAGCCTTCATTTTCTAAAATATACATCTCAATTTATGAATATTCATTCAAAAATTTTAAGCACATTTTAAACTACGCCTTTTTCCTTAAATACATATCTTGAATTGTATCGATTTTTTTTTCAAAAGCCTATTTAAAGCCATGCTCCTTTTCTTAAATACACACTTTGCGCTGCATCCAGTTACTCAAACGTGCATTGTCAATTTTCTCATATACACATGATATTCATTTTTTTTTTCAAACGAGCATTACAGGCTAGGTTCATTTCGAATTATGTCCATTTATTCACATTTCTCAAATACATTTTAAATTATGTCCATTTTTTTAATAACATATTTTAAGGTACATCCGCTTTTCAGGTGCATATTTCAATCTATGTCCACTTTTTTCTTAAATACACATTTTGAGGTATATCCATTTTTTTTATGTGTCCATTTTCTTGAAGGCTTATTTTGAGTGAAAACTTCACAAAAGATCTAAACAATGGTGTCTGTTACTATCACTTAGTTAAAAAAGACGAAGAAACTGAAACAGCACAAAAGCTTTCAAAAGAAAAAGAGATGGATGCTATGAACCATCATTTGTTCTTTCACAAAAAAACCATCTAAGTACCTAATTACTTATTGTGTTCGAAAAAGAACCTCAGGAGAAAGTTTTTTTTCCTTGATGACTACGACTGTTACACCCAATGTCACAAAACATGCACTTCTGATACGCCCTAGATTGATATGTGATTTAGAAAAAGTGGTAAAAACAAAAAGAAGATGTAATGAAATAAAGAAGAAGAGACTGAAACTTGGGCGATAGAGTCATTCCAATAAATTTTATACAACTTTTGCTTCTTTTTTCTATATTTATTTGTTAAGTTGGAACAGTGTGTTGCATGCCATGTTGTGAATTTGATTTGCCATAAAATCTGTCAAAGTCAATGTTTGTTTTAAATAAAACAAAACAAACAAAATCTTTGAGGATGCTTTTATTTTGACTAAAAGTTTTTCCCCATTTTTTATTTATATATTATTACTTTTTTTCGCCAGTGATCCTCTTGATAGGGATTAGCCAGTATATTATTGTTCCGATGGCTATCCATAGTCATAATCATAGTAGTGCTCTGGAATTGCGCACCAGGGCCACGAAGCTGCCCCTATCAATAGTTTAGTATCTTCCCACTACTACATATCAAAGCATCATATGAAGTGCAACTTTAATGCAGTAATCTCGTGAAATAATAAAAATTGGAGTATGTGTGGAAATACCGAGGCGATTGTTGTCATTTAAACGTTCAGCAACCGAAAGGTCAGCTGACCACAATATGATACTACAAATTTTAAACAAGTTCACGATGGGCGGGATAAGGGCCTCTTCTCTGACCATGCGTCCAGTTTCAGAACAATACTAGGACTGCAGTTATATCTCGTATTGACATTGTTAAAGAGTGTGCGTAATTATCCTTCTCTACAAGTTTTGCTATTTAATTATTTTTTTTAAAATTTAATAAAACATCTTTCTTTATTAAGACTTTTGCTGAAAGAGGAGCAGTTGGACTCCCTGATCTAACCTGAGAAAAAGTAAATAGCAATGAATAGCTTACAGTAAAGAATAGATTTACATCTCCAGAAAACTAGCTACAATGAAATCGTTTGACTCTCTTTTCCGTCTTATGATCAGCAGCTATGCATATCTTTTGTAAATGGAAATGAATATTACATAGCTGTCGCGATTTAACTATCTAGTTAAAGCTCTTGAAAGTGGAAGCGATTTAACAACTAATTTAAAAATTACATACGAAAATTGTTCTAACTATGCAAATAATTCTTGTTAGAGTCTTTATCATATTATTGCTCAATACTTTTAGGGTCCGAAGGGGCCTTTTACCGTTTCATCTTGATTTGTGAAGTAATTTTCATCATATGAGTATTGAAATACTTGTTTTTTTGAAAAAAGCAGGGATGCCACTGGTGACTAAAAGTGCTAATTGTGGTAGGAACTCAATTCATTTTTATTTATTTGTAATCTCTTTAATTATTCCATCGTAACTACCACTATGACTTACATTTCAATTTATTCTTTTTATTCATTTTCGATAGTATATCAGAGATGCCAACTGCTGCGAACACGCCAAAATTATTAGCAAAACGGTAAATAACTAGAAAGTAAATTTCGCTAATATTTGACTATTTTTGCTTGCTTTTTAAAAGGTGCAGCATTACTTAAGTACAATAAGGCCTGCGAATTACTTAGAAATAGTGGTGGATAAAAGTCTACTAAATTGAACTTATTAAACCAAGAATCACAATTGATAAACTACCACTTTAAAAAATATATCTGCTGTCCGGAGCAAGTTGCACACCTGCCAACTTTTAATCCCTTCCATTGTCATTTTTCCCAGTGGTACTAAAATGAAATTAAAACTTCAATTTTAAGTGAACAAATTCGTTGTATTTGAGAAAATTTAAGTTGACAACCATGATAGTAACGCATATTAATATATATGCTTAGTTTTTGTAAGAATAGTGGTGATCAAAATCATTTAAAAATTAAGTTTATAAAAGAAAAAATAGTATATACTTACTACCACTTTAAATATGAAAATAAAACCTTCCGGAAAATCCGGAAGATTTGGCAGGTATGAAGTTAACATCTCTGGTAAATTGAAAAAATATCCAAGAAAAAGTTGCCAGTCTTTATCTCTTTTAATAAAGTTTTAAGCTTCATTAGTTACCACTTCTTGGATTTTAAGTCGGCCGTTGTAACTTGAACAGAACTGAACTTGTTATGCTGGCTTAGCACCAGAGCCGTTAAGCGTCCCATCCATTGTGAGCTATTTATCATTGTGTGAGTTCTTTGAGGTCAGAAGGCAGTGTGGTAGCTATGATTATGAAATATATTTTCTGAGAGTACGAATATTCCATAGTAATTACAAAATAAACTTCAAACGTGATCTTATGAGCCAACGAGAATATTGGTAGTTAACTCAATAGAATTTTTCTTTAGTTTCAGCTATCGATTGATAGCTTTTTTCAAACAGCTAAGATGCGTTAACAATGCTTTGGGAATTTACTGGATGCTGGATATTGGGGTTATCTCGGCGTTTGGCGCGAAGCGCCACTAACCGATTCATCGATTCTGTTTTGTTGTATTCTGGGAGGTCCTATATATCTTTGAAGTTGTAGTATGTTGTAACAACAAGTCAAGTCCTTAAGGAGTAAATCTTTAGTTTTGAAGGGAAAATCATCTTTGGATTGGGGAGATCCCCTTGAGTAGAGTTGTATGATAAAGTTAATAGTATTTTGATAGTATGCAGTCTGAGCATAAAAAGGCGGTAATTGGGCTGAAATTCGAATTATCACTGGTTATATCAATATCGAACAATTTATTGAAATCCGATGTGGTGCATGTCNAAAAAAAAAAAAAAAAAAAAAATGCAATCACTCAAATCTTTTTTTAATTAAAATAATAATTTTATTAGTTTCTCTCCTTGGATTTTTAGACTACCCTGTACACATAAGTAACTATTACGCATTTTGCGAAATATTTTATTGAGTTTTATAAAACCTTAAGCATTCATAATTTTCGGTAATTTTACCGATATTTTAAAAGATTCGCTATCCGGAGAAAGATCACATCTCTGTGTATATAAATAAAACTATTTTTGTGTGCTCTCTATTGCATTCATTTCTTCAAACCATTTTAGTAAAGATAATAAAGTAAAAAAAAAAAATTCAAATTTACTCTAATAATCTGTTTCTAATAATCTTGGCTTCACCGGTGACCCCAGTTGTGCTACAAACAAACTCAGTGCCGGTCACCGGTGACCCCCATGGTAGTCGACGTGTTAAATAAAGTGGATTTAACCTCTTCGAGACGGGCGAGACTTATATGCATTCTCATTGCGGGGACAACCACGGTAAAAATAGATTAAACTGGTAGCCAATCTATTTTTATAACAGTTTGTCTGTGGGCTGGGTAGTAATAGTTTTCTTAATTTAATTCACCAAGACTTAATTCAAATTAAAAATTACATAGTTACACATTTAACAAACCTAGATTGGATGTATAAGATTTAAAGAGAAAGCAAAAATCAGGTTGTCAAATTAGCCAAGCCCAAACTTAAGCCACCACTTTTTATATTTTTTCCATTCTGTTTCTGATTCCATACGAATATATTTATGACTTCTCAGTCCTTAAAAGGTTAAAGGCAGACCTGCCAACTTTTAATCCCTTCCATTATCACTTTTCCCAGTGGTATTAAAATGGAATTAAAACTTCAATTTTAAGCAAACAAATACGTTGTATTTGAAAAAAATTAAGTTGACAACCATGAGAGTAACGCATATTAATATATAAGCATAATTTTTGTAAGAATAGTGGTGATCAAAATCATTTAAAAATTAAATTTATAAAAGAAAAAAAATAGTATATATTTACTACCACTTTAAATATGAAAATAAAATCTCCCGCAAAATCCGGGAGAGTTGGCAGGTGTGTTAAAGGCATTCTTTTGTTAAAGTTATGTTACATAAAATAAGCTTCTTATTATGAAAAAAAAATAATTTAATAGAAAAGTTTCAGAATTTCTTTTGCGATTAATTTTTAAATTAAAAAACTACTGCAAACCTCTTAAAAATATTAAACGATTTAAGCCTGCATATTGTGTCTACTTCTGAAATAAGCTAAACAAAATTCATTTCGAATATTGAAAAAAATACTAATGCCAGTCTTAATTTTCTGGTATAGATCCACTTTGCCAGGAAATATCGGAGGGAAAAAAAACTAGGTCAAATTCGAATAATTCTATTTTGTCAACTTCTGAAATAGGTGAAATGGAACTAATTTGGAATATTTGAGGAAATTCTGAGTAAAAAAAAAAAAGTTTGAATCAAACACAAACGACAGTAAATTAAGATATGACATTTGTGTGTTGCTTTGCAAAAATGAATAAAAGAATGAGTTCAAATTAGCAAATATGATGCGTATTCCTCCCCACTGGAGAATTTCTTTCAGGGGAGCTCGATGTGTGGGGAGTGGTTGCAGCTGAAATGAGCCATACGTTTTCCACTGGTGCGTCTCTGTCTCAACTGCAACCGGGACTTATCCGTTACCATCGTTTTGATGTATGAACTCCTGACATCACTTGGGCATGCAAGCAGAAATGAGTTCTCCCAAGGTTTTCTATGCTGTCAACGCATTTTTCTTATTCCCTTCACGTCCTAGGATTAAAAAAAAGGAAGGGAAAAAAATGATAAATACTTTAATTAGAAACCATGCTGAAATCATACTTAACAAATATTACATATTTTAGATAAAATTAAGTTTTGAAACACTTATATTTCCTGCACAGAACTATTTTTGGGGATAGAGCTTTCACCTCCCAATGAGGTCACCCAGGTTCTAAAGCCAGCGGTGGCTGGTTGAAGCGAATTCTGCTTCCGGCTCGCACTGACTACAATACTGACTAAAATATTCTCAGTGGCAGACGGATCATGGGTTACAATCTCTTTGCTGTCGGGCTAATAGTGGGGGGTTTTAGTGATTTTCCTTTCCACTTACCGCAAATGTGGGTCAGTTCCATTAAAAAGTCCTCAACGAAGGCTAGTTCGTCCAACTGCTTGATCTAGGTATTTTCTTATCTTCTGGATTGGGTTCGAAATTACAAGGCTACGGAGTAAGACATTGATAGTCATGTACTCAGAATTGGATCGGCTGTTAAACACCGGTTATAAAATAAATGAAGATATAATTTAATGAATGTGTATCTTCAACCTACGCATCACCTTAATGAACTTAGGTAGTGAAGGTCAGGAATTAAGAAAGGAAGTCCACAGAGAAGTTTTATCCCTTTTGCAAATATCTCACTATCTCCGAAACAGTGCTTCGAGTACAAAGACTATCACAAACTGTTAAGTACTTTGCGTTACTGAAACGAGGGAAATCTTACAAAACACAATAAAAACATCCTTCCTGCCAACATGTATGGTCATGTACTGTCAGTGAACAGCCGACACAATTTTGGGTTCGGGTCGAATATTAGTGTTCAACTCCGCAGCCTTGTAATTTTGAACCAATCCAGAAGACAAGGAAACTCCAGAATCTGTACCGCCAGAAGTATAATTTGTTATGGAAACATGGAAGACTTTGGGACTCAACGAATTAAGCTTGGGCCACTGTAATGCGGCACTACAAGATTAGTAAGATTGCTCAATCAAACCTTTAAGATTGAGCAACTCACCATTTACTACACGGGGAGTCATCGGCAGGCGTGGATCGAGCCCACGATCGCTTGGATATTTGCCCAGAGCCCTATCTACCAGGCTATCCTAACACATGTACGTCATTCAAAAGAAAAAAATACAAAGTGGTAATAAAACAACAATTAACACGTTCACGCCAGGGTGACCCACCGGTGGGTCACGCTAGATTTTCTCATCTTGGCAGCGCACTGGAGAAAAACTGGTAACAATAAATTTCATTTTTGAGTTTTTTTCCGGGAGTAATAAAAATCCATAACTACCAATTGTTTTTAACGGATGCAATTTTTATATTGAATTGCTTCTTCGCCTTCCTTACAGTGAATTGTTATTGTTAAGAATAGATTAACTCCTCCCGAATATTATCTAAGATTGAAATAGTTCTTATACCAGTATTTTCTCTTTTCCTGTACCAGTATTTTCACTTTTCCCGGCGTGATCGTGTTAAGTTTGGAAAAAATTTCTAAAAACTAAACTTTTAAGACATCTAAGAGCATAATTAGGCAACAAAAAGATCTTATCTACGTTTTTTTATTTAAATTATTGATTCGTCGTGGTAGTTTAAATTTTTGGTTAAACTTTGAACTTCAAGGTTTAATAAACGGAAATGTTTCAGTAGCTGCCATTAAGAAAATTGTTTCTCAACTCCCGAACAAGTTGGCAGCAATGTTTATCGCAGTTTTTCCTATTAAAATAGCAAACAACCTATTCATTGCTTCAAAAACGGGGAATTTATAAAATTTCTTGTGAATGTGGACTTCATAGGGTAAACTAAACAAACATTCAAATATCATTTTGAGAAAGATTTAAACTACATCAATAGTCAAGAAATTTACCACAAATTCATCACAAAACACAGCAGGACAGAAGATCACTGTTTCTTTTTTCCACGCCTAATAATTATTCATAAATCTGTTTCACGTATAGGCTGGGATTTTTTGAAGAGCACCTGAAACAAAACTTCTACAGTATGATCTTGCTGCTGCTCAATATTTTTCAAATATTTGGAGTATTAATTAATTTTTTTTCAAACTTTTACAGTAAATTAAATATTGTAACTCTCAATAATGTCACTCAATCTCTATCGAATTATTCTATCTCCATTTTGCCCTCCCTGCCATATGTCCTGCAGAAAAAATATACCTTTTAACTGTATATTATTTAATATGATGCAATACTCTTTTCTTTATAACCGTAGTTGAACAGCCGACCCAATTTTGGATTACGACAAATTTGACGCCCACCAGTCACCATTTACTAAGGTCTTCGGCCGGCGGGGATCGAACCCGCGACCTCATGGATATGGGCCCAGTGCCCTACCAACCAGGCTATCCCGGCAGCTATGCAATACTTTTCAAATTTTATGGTATATATTTTTTCCATATCTGCCATTTAACCTACTGGTTGAATATCACGGCTCATTAAATATTATACAGATCTTTAACTGTATAATATTTAATGAGCCGTGATATTTTCAATCTCTTTTTTGCAATCTCTGCCACTTGACCTACTGATGACGTTTTAGACTTTAATTGTGTATTATTTAATGTAACGTATTATTCGTTAAATTAAATTATTTCTTTCTTTTTTTTTGTTGCCTTTTCTGCCATTTATCCTATTCATGAAAGTATACATGTTAAACACAGAAGCACGTTTAGGTCTCTAATGAATTTCAAGTGTCAAAAATTAATTTTTGTCCATTTCAGTTTGATTTCAAGGTTCCTGCGAGATTTTGAAGAACTCGAACTAAAGGTACAGCTGTAACTGATTTTTATTTTATTTAAAAGGGAGTTAAATTATTAATATTATTATTTCTAAAACTTCTGATTCTCTAAGTGGAAATTGTTTTATAGTAATCCTCTGATAAAATAAATTTTATTGATTTTCAGATATTCAGAAATACATATTATTAGTACACTAAATAAAAAGGATCTGCTCAATAAATCAGAAAAGCTAGAATCAATGAAAACTTCTTTCGAATCCTATTTCCTAACATTCTACAACCCATCCTTACTTATCAAAAACCACAGCAATGACTTCAACAATATATATAACAAACATGCATGTTTTACTATCACTGCCATTTATCCTACTGATGAATGTATACTTTTATCTGTATAATACTTTAACTCATTCACGCAGGGGTGACCCACCGGTGGGTCACGCTAGATTGTCTCATCGGGCGGCGCACCGGAGTAAAAACTGGTAACAAATACATTTCATTTTTTAGTTTTTTTCCTGGAATAATAAAAATCCATAACTACCAATTGTTTTTAACGGATGCAATTTTTATATTGAATTGCTTCTTCGCCGTGATAAATTTCCTTACAGTGAATTGTTATTGTTGAGAATAGATTAACTCCTCCCGAATATTATCTAATATTGAAATAGTTCTTCTACCAGTATTTTCTCTTTTCCGTCCCGCTTTCAGGCGCAACACCCGGCGTGAACGTGTTAATGTGACGTAATATTGGTCAAATTATATCTCCTTTTTGACATTCCTGCCATTTGTCCCACTGATGAAAATGTATCTACATAACATCAAAACACATTTAGATTTTTTATGAATTTTACGCTTTGAGATTTTTAAAGTAGTTTTTACCCATTTCAATTTAAATTTATCTCAACTACAATTATGTATTTACTTTCCAGTTTCTACTAAAGAATGAAAGTACAGGTTTTACTGATTCATTTCTGTTTTGCTATAACTAAGACTTCCTGTGAAAATTTAGTTAACTTATTATTTTTATTACTTCTAAAATTTCGCACTCTCTAATTTAAATTAGTTTTTATTGAAATCCACAGATAAAAACAAATTTTTATTGATTTCAGATTTTCAAAAATATATTTTATCGATATACACTGAAGAGAAAGGGATCTATTCAATAAATCAGAGAAGCTAGAATCAATGAAAACCTCTTTCGAATACTATTTCCTAACATTCTACAACCCTACTCATTCCCATTCGCCATCAAAGCCCTCTGTAAAAGCTTCAACAATAATATATATCCCAAGCACGCCATAAAGTTACTTTACAACTATTATGGCAGACTTCTCAAACTAATCTGAGAATATAAAGCTTGGTAAACAAAACACCCACGAAAACAGCCATTATATTTTGGTCAATGACTGATTGGCGGTCAGTTTGGCCTTTGAGGATGGACAGATACAAAAGAGGGCGCGTGTTTGCTCCCAATGTCCAGAATAAACAGTAGTTCTCTATGAAGCAGCATCCCCTCCTTCAATGTCCACATGAGAAGGGAGAAAGGTTTAAATATGCTTCTTTTCTCAACTTGCATCGTTGACTTAGTGGCGTAATGTTTGGCGACGGATATGGCTTGTAGCTGCTGTAAATAGATGACTGGCGATCGATGATCGAAGTTACAGTTAACATTTAAGCTGTTTCTCTTCACATTCAAATTTATAATCGAAATTGTTCTTTTTTAAATTAATGCGTAAAAGGATGATTTTGAAAGTTATTGTTACAAAGTTCAGTAAATAAGTTGTCAAATTCGAGAGTATGAGATTCGATTATATTCGATTTGAGAGTATTTTCGAGAAAAAACTAAATAAAACATATAATAATTAGTCCGTCCAATATATCCATTAGTCCGCCAAATATAATCAAACGATAATTATCTAATCATCGAAACATGTGGAAAGTTCGAAGATTTGGTGACAATTTACAATCAAACAATTTTTACCCGAAAGATGTCAGATATCTATATATATATATATATGTCTGAGTTACCGAATTATTTTGCTGTTTATAAATACTAAGAGATTATTTTTCAAAGCGGAAAACACATTTTATAGCACAAATTTTACTAGTACTTAATTATTTTGGCAACCATTAAGATCGAAGCACAAGGAAATAACTTTTACCACCTTTCTTATTTTGGAATAGTGAAAGTGTTACTTTGAAATACTATCAGTAAATACACAGGCTTCCCATGGGCTTGAAAATTTTTATAATGGTCGAAAATTTGCGCTAGAGCTAAAAAGAATTTCTTTCATTAAAATACCACTTTATCGCTTTGAAACCTGAAAGGGAAAAACTTATAAGCAGTTACATTTTATTTAAAAAAACAATATATCCTGGTGGTGACAAATATTTTAAGTAATCGAGGTTCATTATCTTATTGGGACTTCTTTACTAAGTAGCCGATCGGATGTGTAGGGGACAGGGAACTGGCCTTGCATCAGAAAGGTTCTGGGTTCGGCAAGGCATGGATGTTCCTTCCCAACTAAGATGGTGCCCTTGAAAGAGTGGCCAACAAATCTGCCCTATGAATGCTTGAGTTGTTATTACAGGTGGGTATTGGAAATAAAATACTTTTTTTTAAAATAAAGGCTTATTATCACCCTATAAATTTAATATAAAACGTGTGAAATGTTTTAAAAATGAATAGTTATATTTTATTAGTTACAAAGAACAAATAAGCAAAAGCAAGCGTATATTTTTTAAACTATCATAGGAGTACCATTTAATACTTTTAACTTATATTCTACCTCCTACTTAAATATTCAATTTGAAAAATAAATCACACTGCGCTTCACTAAGTTCGAAAAAAATTAAACAAATGAGAAATACTTCAACTTTTTTGACGGAATTAACATAAGTTATATTTATGAACGAAATTCTCATTAAAGTTTTCGCCTTCAATATTTAAATGGTAATCACAAAAAAAAAACAAAAAAAAAAAAATGAATAAAAAAATAAATAAAGAGAAATTGTTCTTTCAACGCTAAGTGAGTAAATATTTATTCTTTATTCTTTCTAGAAATGTTTTTGTCGCGTGACGAAAATGTTTTCGTCACATTTGCATACGTGTGATAAAGCGCAAAAATTTGAATGCAGCATTTTCCGATTTAATCTGCTTAAACAGTATTTCTTCATCCTTAAAAAGCGTAACCTCGTGCTTTTGTTAGTTACGGTCAAAAATTTGATGTATTGAAAAATTATTCAATTTCAGAGGAAAGTTAAGATAATTTGTTTTTCATTAACCATGAATAATTCAGACTTGTTTTTAATAGTGAATCAATTAATTAAATATGTAATCTTTCGAAGCATGGAACCTCAATAAACCTGCTGTACTTTAACACGTTAAATGCCATGGGGGTCACCGGTGACCGGCGAAGCCTAGATTATTAGAAACACAAAATTCGCGCAAATTTTTAATTTTTTTATATCATTATCGTTACTTAAATGGTTTGAAGAAAGTAATGCAATATAGAACACACAAAAATAGTTTTATTTATATACACAGAGATGCCAACTTGCTCCGGACAGAGAATAAATATTTTCAAGTGGTAGTTAATCAATTGTGATTCTTGGTTTCATAAATTCAATTTAATAAATTTTATCCACCACTATTTCTAAACAATAAGTAGGCTTAGATAATTCACCACTTTAATTGATATGTACTGTTAAACCTCTTAAAAATTGGTAAATTCTGTCAAATTTGCAAATTATTTTTTAGTTATTTACCGCGTGGCCAGACGGGTCAAGCCATGTGAAATTAGCGTGGCATTCTACGTGTTAACTCATTTCATTTAACTTGTTTTTTCAAAAAAAAATCTTTTTAGTGTATCTGATTTAACAGGTGTATTTTCTTGTTCGCTGTTAGTTCTGGCTTTTGAACTTAAAAATTTTTTTCTCTCTAATTTCCCAAGAAGGATTGAAGTACGTTTCATTTTATATTTGATTTCATTTGCAAAATAATGATTTTCCGTTCCTACCTGAAGGGCTGATATTGAATCCCACAAGGAAAATTAATGTTGAGAACATACTTATTTGTTAATGTTTTAAATTTCTCTTTAGACATATTCACTAGGATATATCTATAGAAATTCCATATCCTATGCATATTTACTGCAATTACTTTCTATAGACATATCCACTAAGATATCTTAGTGAATCCACTAGGATAATCATTGTTGAGAAAAAAAAATTTTAGAGTACTCTATAGACATTTTGGACATTGCATTGCAATATAATTTTCCGTATAGAAATTTGACTCATTTTGCCCACATGCCTATTTTACCCTGATTTACCTCAAGTATTTAAATACCTTTGTTTTCACAGGAAAACTATGATTAATTTTTCATTTATTTATTGTTCAATGCTGAACCATCATTAAATATAATTAGAGCAAAATAATTTGCTTTTTGAAAATTGTTGTTTACAAAACGTTTTATAATTTTCATTATAAAAATACACTTTAAGACAATTGTCGTGTTTTGTCTGACCCTTTGTTAATTTACTGCAATTATTCTTTTTATTATTTAAATTCTTTATTATTCAAGAAACTAAATGAAACAATTCTTGAGGTTAGCACTCTTAAGTTTCAGCTTAGAAATATAAATTACTTCAGCACAACACAATGGCAGCATGACACGAAAAAGTCGTTGCAAATCGTTGTAATATTAGTTAGTCTACCGTAAACAACTATTAGACGATGTTTAAAATTAGCATTAAAATGATTTATATTGTTACCTTGGTCAGCAAAGATGATTGATAACTATACGAATAGCACCATTCATGTATAAATGAAATGCGGACGGGGAACATAGTTAATGCATTTATTTATACAAATGCCAGCCGTTTGGTTGTTAAACCTTTAGCCTTGATCTTGCTACTCAGTGTTTAGGAACAGTAAAGTTAAAAGGCAGTGCATTCGTCAAAAGTTTTTTTTAATTTATGGACTAGAGTTACATAAAGTTCATATATTTATCAGTTTTTTAATTTTTTTTACTAACTTATAAAATTTTAAACATACATATATAGGCTTGTGTGCACATAGCACGACTTATAAGCTCATTAAGAGTTGCAGAATATAAAACTTCACTGAGATATATCAAGCCATTCAAGTTTATCATTTTCAATAATATCTAAATTTCCGTTAATTTCATGATTATGGTAGGTATAAGAAAAGACTTGTTTTTATATTCATCGCGTTTACAAAGAAAATTTAAATCATCTGCAGCTAAATCCCTATAACTATAATTTAAATTTTTTACATTTTTTGCATATCTAAATTTGGGGTTGCAATTTAGTTGAGAAGGAAGGAGGCTTTTATTTTTTTATAAAGAATTGTGTGTTCAAATCAAATTTATTAAAAACCTTATTTGCAAAATCTAAAATTAAATTGCCCGGTTTAGGTGAATCAATCCATTTATAAGTATTTTTAAACCGATATTTAACTAGGTCTGCAATTATATTTAAAAAGTTTGATATACCTTGTTTTGAGATAAGTTTTGTTTTTTCTAATTTCAAATGATTTAAAACTTTGTTTCGGAAATTAGGTTTATTCTTTTAGAATTTTAGTTTTTATAGATTTAAAATTATTAGAGTTGATCATAACCATTTTCTGCATTCATAAGAAAACTCTTGAAAGCATTTTTAGTTACTCTTCAGCATTTTTAGTTAATTTTTGTCCGTTTTTTAATATTATGCAAAACGAAATTACTCTTTGGCGAACCAATTGTATCATTGCATGAAATTCGCGATTTAATTAAGAAACGTAAGGCAATCATAAATAGTGTTACATAAAAACTTTTCATTTTTTTTTCATATAAAGTGCGATCAATTTTTCATTTCCAGCTTCACATAAAAGTTCTAAAAAAAATTTATAAAAAACATTATTTAACCCTATGGCTAACAACTGTTAATCGAATACTGAGGTATAACTACATATAAACATTAGGTATGAGGTATATCTACATGAGGTATCTACATATCTATTGATATATATCTACATTAGACCTATCAAACGAGTTGCTAACTTTAGTTGTATTCATTCTAAGAGTCTACGCATCCTCATGATTCCGAATAAAGATTCATCATTCCATAAAAGAAGGCGGTACTTGACACCTGTGGCATTTCATCAATTCCTCTCGCTACTTGCCTGAAAAGTATCGTGACGTAAACGAACCAATCATTTCTCGCAACGCTTACTTTGCAGCTCCGGAAAACATGCTTTTGGCCATGTTAACGGATGAGGGGTGCCATATTAGGACCCTTGCAGCTCGGTGGATTATTAAGGCAAGGGAAGTTAGCTCAGAAAGAAATTGTATTCGCAGATTCGTTATTCCTGCTCTTAACTTTGAAGCAGCAGACTATGCAGATCTCATTGACTGGCAAGCTTGTTATGTGACATCGCCTCCCGTTCTCAGAGAGATCAGTTCTCAAGAACTTCTGAAGATGATCAGGGACGGTATGCCAATAGACTGCTGGAACTTTATTAAATTTACTTCACACACAAGTGGTGGAGCGGATTGTGAAACTAGTTACTGCAGCTTCGGGAAAAACAGTTGGGCCGCTAAACAGGGATAGATTTATTAGAGCGACACTACAACCCAGAAAACATATGACAAAATTTGAGACAAAAAATAATTACAAGCAGTAATGCTTTTGTCATTTGTATGTTTAAAAGGTAAAATAAAGTCGCTCTTTCCATTAAAATGAGGTAAGTGTGAAGTTTATTTACCTAAATTTTTTTGCCTTCATTTTCCAAAATTTTGTGGCGATGTGGCGGCAGAAGATATTAGAATATAATTCTAAAATTTTTTATGGTTGTATTTGTTATAGAATAGCAACTTGTAAACACTACCCCAAACCGATAAACGAAATATGGGTTTGTTCATTATTTTTTTTTATTTTAGTGATTTTTGGTCCAATTTTCGGAACTTTCGGTCCACTGAGGCGACAGAAGATATTGACCCAGAGTTTTGGTATTCCACACATTTTTTAATGATGGGTGTTCACATCTTTTCCGCACTACCGCAAAAAGATCTAAGAAATTTCGATTTTTTCGATACGCCCTACTATGGAATCAGATTTATTATAATACCAGTTTAAGGAGAAACAGCAAAGTTAAAAGCTGGTAGTAAGCCTTTAAATAAAGATGATGATTATTTTTTTAATAACTTTTTTTTGTCGATTGGTTAGAAAATAAAATTTAATACCTTCCAACGTCATTTTTACGATTGGGCTGTTATCAAAGCATTGCAGCATACTTTTGATTTATTAAAAATAGATGCATGGTGAGTCTAGACATCACCTCCTACATGAAAAAGCCTCCACACGATTTTTTGTAAGTAGAAACTGAAATACCATCAAATAAATTTGTTTCATATGTAAGCAATATTTTCATCATACCCACCAGTAAAATTATTTTATCTCTTGTGAGTGAATTTAACTTGCAAAAGGAAGGCACGGAAGTGTGTTTCAACAAGACAATTTATTTAATATAAAAACTAAGTTTTTAAATAAATAGTGGTACTTAAAATTGTTTCAATTTTTTTTTTTTTTTTACTGAATGCAATCAATTTTAAGTACCAATTGAATATCTTTTTTCAAATGCCAGGCACTGAACTTCGTTCTTCGCCTAGAAGACGCCAGAAGTGCTACTCATTTAACGTTACCCAGTGGGCACCTGTGAACCAAAGTCGCGGAGGCAAGCAACATTACCCACGCCATACTGCCACAAACCCGTTCATAGGATGGGCCACATTCACACACAATAGAGGACAACACATAGAGAGAAACATTCATGCCTACAGCGGGATTCGAAACCGCAGCTATTGGCTTCGTAGGCTGGCTCAATTGAATATCTTGATACAAGATTCAAGTTTTCATTCCGAGCATCACATAAAGTTCTAAAAAAAACATTTTAACTATTTTATTCTGACTGGTAGCTGGATATTTTTTTTGTCACTGACGTTGAACATAGAATAAAACCTTAAGTTGTAGAAGGTCTCGCAAAACTCTTGCAGCTACATACGTCCTAATGCTATTACAAAAACTGAAATACTGTCACATGCAGCTTTTGAAGACCTATTAAATTTTAATATCTCTACTGTGTCATTTTATCTATTTTAATTTGCACATTTTAGCTATTCATCCCTTTGCCAACTTTTAACTTAACTGCTTTTTATTCTTTTACTGCTTTTC
Source organism: Parasteatoda tepidariorum (assembly GCF_043381705.1). Lineage (NCBI taxonomy): Eukaryota > Metazoa > Arthropoda > Arachnida > Araneae > Theridiidae > Parasteatoda > Parasteatoda tepidariorum. The sequence goes on from NC_092209.1 coordinate 13,023,949, forward strand.
TCTTTTTTGAAATATATATGTATACTTTTAGACTGTCTTAAATTTTAGATTGCTTTTTTAGCTACCTACTGTTTAATTCCAATTCTTGGTTAAATGATTTTTAAACTTAAGCTTCATTTTAACTTATTTACCTGACTTTTATAACTTTTGATGCTTATGTCTCTAATCTGTCTCCCAACAACATCATATATATTTGAATAGCGCTAACCAAAACTCCTTAAAAATCTAGTACAAAATTGTCACTTTCGTATTACTTAGATTTTAAATTTTTGTGCCTAATGGTAGAAATCACATAAATCTCGGTAAATAAAACCGATTCATCTGTAGTAATAAATCGATGGGGAGGAGTAGTGAGGAGGAATGGAGATGGGAGGAAGAGAGGGTGCTTAGCACCAAAAAATCGAGTGGGGTTTCGTGTGAGTCGGCTGGGGCTGAGTGTATTTCGTGTGCTAGGGCAACACCATATCCCTAAGGAAAAAGTCAGTGATTGGGCTAAATTTAGTGCTGTCGTCAATTAGTTCTATATCTAGGAGTGAGTTAAAATTGCTGGTGGTACAGGTTTTTGCTTCATCGTAGAAATTTTTATTTAAATTGTTTACATAAACGTTGATGTCATCAATTTTAAGATCCCTTTTTATACTATTATTGCTAATTCATTTATGTGCGTTTTGTGCAGAAAATTGAAATTTTGATTATATATCAACTGAGTAATTTATATTTGTGGTAAGAAAGAATCAGTTCTTTCTTCCAAACGTAATTTCATGAAACAATGTTTACAACTTTTTTTAAAATAAAATTTCTACTACCCGAGACACCATTATAGAAATTACGGTCGGGGCTTTCCTAACCGAGCGGTATCGCCCTATAAATACTGTGCAGAGCGTAGAGGTAGGGGGTTCGAATCCCACCCTGGATGTATTCTTCGTGAATTCTTCTCTGAATTGTTCTATCTGTTCTTCTTCTGCTTGACAAAGACCTATAAGCCAAAAAATTGAGCACGCAAGCCAGCAAATGTATGAATTCAACGTAGCAATTTCCAGTCTCTTCGATATATATATATATATATATATCTGTTA
>NC_092209.1:13025524-13167713 GCF_043381705.1 Parasteatoda tepidariorum
TGATTGATACATTTTTATGCTGGCACGTAATTGTGACAGTCGGCGCGAAAGGGTTAAGGAGAAACAACCAAGTTGAAAGCTGGTAGTAAGCTTTTAAATACAGATAATGATTATTTTTTTACTTAATTTATTATTTTTTGTTGTTGATTAGTTTTCAAATAAAATTTATTATTTTCCAGCATCTTAATTTTTACGATTGGGCTGTTACATCACCTCATACATCCGAAAGCCTCCAAAGCGTTTCTTATACGTACTCAGTGCAGACTATTTAAAAAGTGAACTAGCTGTGCTCCTGGATCGAAATTCTATTTTAAAAGTATTGGTTATTGCAATTACATAAATTTTCAGGCTTGTGTGCTCAAAATAGGCTTATAAAACTTCGTCAAGTAGGAAAGGACAGATAGCACAATAGGAGAGACAGCACCAAGTAGTGCCGCCACCAAAAAGTAAATCTATTTTAAAAGTAATTGAGAGAAATGTATAAAATATATATCTGAGAATTGAATCTTTAGTGGTTGACAAATTAATAAAACAAACCAATTATATTCATAAATTAAACAAATTTTTAGACATATATTTGCTACCACTTTCTAATTTTTACTGCATTTCATATTAAATGGTTCTTTCACTAATTGATTTACCTTCATAGTGGTCTGATCGAACTACCTTCAAAAAGGCGTGTGGAGGCGTTGGCTGTTATTAAAGAATTGCTTATTTATTCAAAATAAATGCATGACGAGTCTAACTCTTCAAATAGTACCGAAGGGTTAACCTGTTTCATTCCAACTTTCATCTAGATATCCCTCTTGTGATTCGCGCAGACCTTAGAATTAAAGCTTAGGCTACAGAAGTTCACGCTGTACTCAATTACCTAACGCCATTAAAAAAACTAACAATGAAGTTGTTGCAAATTTTTGCAATATAATTTAATCGTTAGCGAATGAATTACGTCTTATCAAATTTTAAAAATTAAAAAAATTTGTTAAACATAATAATTAAGTTTTAAAATATATAGTGGTACTTAAATTTTTTGAAATTTTTATTTTAAGTAAAATGCAATCAATTTTAACTACGAAATGAATATCTTGATACGAGTTTTCATTTCCAGCATCACATAAATTTCTAAAAATTCATCAAACTATTTAATTCTGACTGATAGCTAGATATCTTTTTTGTCACTAACGTTGAACATAGAATGAAACCCTAAGTTGTAGAAGATCTCGCAGAACTCTCGCAGCTTCATATGTCCTAATGCTGTTAAAAAAAACTGAAATACCATCATATGCAGCTGTTGAGGACCCATTGAATTTTACTATCTCCACTGTGTCATTTTAACTTTTCATTTTATCCATTTTAATTTGTACATTTTAGCTATTGATCCTTTTGCCAACTATTAACTATACTGTTAACTTTTTATTCTTTTACTGTTTTTTAATATACTTTTAGACTGTTTTAAATTTTAGCTTACTTTTTTAGCTATCTACTGTTTAGTTCCAATTCTTGGTGAAATGATTTTAAATTTAATCTAAATTTTAACTTATTTACCAGACATTTACAACTTTTGATGCTTATGTCTTTAATTTGTATGTATATATATATATACAAGTGTTGTGTGTATATATATACATATATATGTAGGTCTTTAACAGCAGCATAAATCGAATCCCACCGTAACCCGTGGTGTCCTTCTCTGAATTCGTCTATCTGTCCTTCTGCTAGACAAAGGTTAATGAGCCAAAAAAAATTCAGCACACAAGCCAGCAAATGAATGTAATTCAAATAAAGCAATTTCCAGTCTTTCTGCAGAATTTTTTTTTTTCCAAATGGAAATGAATTGTTGACCGAATTACTGATTTTCATATTTTTTCGGAGTTTAAACTTAACATCGTTCTTCATCTTGTTTTTGGAGGTAGCTGGAACTAATCCTCGTGCATATCTGCCAACTTCAAGTGGTAGAGCATTGGAATTTGAATTACAATTTTAGGCAGAATCACACGGTAAATTTTGGTAGTACTGCTGCAGTCAACAAAAAAAGTATTGCATATTTATATAAATGGTTCATTTTTTTAAAAATAGTGGTAGTCAAAAAGATAATAAATTTAGTTTCTAAACGCAAGGAATACATAGAAAGCATACATTTTACTACCACTTTAAATTTAGATATATATACAGGTATGCTCTTGTTCTATAATTTGGATGTGGAATGCATACTCTGTTCATGGAAAGAACTTCCCTCGTCATACGTCTGGAGCAGTGGCGGTGACTATGGTTAACAAATTTAACAATTTCCAGTCGGTGTATTGACTAGGTTTGGTGAGAGAACGGAAATCAGGGAAGAGGTAATGTGAAATGTTATATTTATTGTTTCCATAGTGTTAAAATAGGAATTTAACATTTATAGTAATAACACTTTCTAATAATAATATCACACCTCTGCACAAGTACTCACAAATCTTTTCTCATATACTATTTTAAAGACATTCTAGTTTCAGCTTATAAACAGAACAACATCGAATGCAGCGTCTGAGGAGAGCTTACCATTCGGGCAACAATCATCTCTGATTGGACAATGGAACGGTAAAGGAGCCAATCAGATGAAGGAGTAAGAGTCTTGGAATTCCGCTAAAGACGAGGCGAATAAGTGTATGGCTGATAAGCTGAAGACGTAATAGAAAAACTTTTCTTCTTATTGTGGCATCAGTCTGATTTCATCTTTACCGCGAGCTTTAAAACAGGATTTTCGAGTTGGTTGTTGGACATCGTGAGGCTAGGGGGCTTCAGGCCATAAGCTAATTTTTGAGTCTACTGCTAGAGACTCCTTCAGAGTATCATTTTTTAATGAATGTATGTGCTTGTTAAAAAAAAAAACATGCACTTCTATCTTTTTTCATCTGAATCAAATTTTTTTAATTTTTTGCTTTCTCAGCAATTAATTTATATTGTATCCAGAATGTACATGTTCTGGTAATTATTTTTGTGAGTTAGTTTCATGATGAATATTTTTTGTGTATAAGGGATTATGTTATTTGATAGATAGCTAAGACAATAAACATGTTTTTGTAAGTATACTTCACGTGTTACCATTTTGGCGATCACTATGAATGATTATTATAGCATATTGTTTAAGAGTAGATTTTGACTGCAGCATTATTCTTATAATATAGTGATTCCACTTTGGATTTAAATTTATCTTTTATTCTCAATTTTTACACGTGCTGATTTCTGATTAATTTATTCGGCCATTTAGCTTTGATCTGATATTTTTAATATTTAAATTTAATTATTTAGTATACTGAGAGGAATGTTTAATATGATATTCAATGAAGTATTTAAAGCATTACCTTTCTTGATTAAAAATGATCAAGTATTGCATGATTGAGGTAAATGAATTCATTTGTTAAAACATATTTGGTTTAATATGTTCAAGTATAATAGCTAATGTATATCAGGTGCAATTGTGGATATAATATATATGAACGAAAAATTATGAGCTGCATAAATAAAATTTTTAAATAAATAGTGGCACATAAAAACTTTTCATTTTTCTCATATAAAGTGTAACCAATTTTAAGAACCAAATGAATATCTTGATACAATTTTTCAGATGATGATTATTTTTTTAAATATATTTTTTTTTTTTGTCGATTGGAAAGAAAAGAAAATTTAATACCTTCCAACATCTTCATTTTTACGATTGGGCTGTTATCAAAGCATTGCAACATACTTTTGCCACCACTTTTTATTTGAACAAAATAAATGCATGGCGAGTCTAGCCATCACTTCCTACATCAAAAAACCTCCACACGACTTTTTATACGTAGAAACTGAAATACTAGCATTCACATTTTTCTTCATACCCACCAGTAAAATTGTTTTACTTCTTGTGAGTGAATTTACTAAACAAAGTCAGATCCAGAACGGCTACTTCGGGTAGGAAAATTTATAAAATATAAAAACAAAGTTTTTAAATAAATAGTGGTACTTAAATTTTCTTCATATTTTTTTTTTTTTTTTTACTGAATGCAATCAATTTTAAGTATCAATTGAATATCCTTTTTTCTTTTCTCAAATGGCAGGCACTGAACTTCGTTCTTCGCCTAGAAGATGTCAGAGAAGTTACTCACTTAACGTTATTCAGTGGGCACCTGTGAACCAAAGTCACGGAGGCAAGCAACATTACCCACGCCATACTGCCACAAACCCATTCGTAGGATGGGCCACATTCACACATCACACACAACAGAGGACAACACATAGAGAGAAACATCCATGCCTAGAGCGGGGTTCGAAACCGCAGCCATTGGCTTCGTAGTCAGGCGCGCTAACCGCTCGTCCATCTGGCTGGCTCAATTGAATATCTTGATACAAGTTTTCATTTCCTGGATCACATAAATTTCTAAAAAAACATCGTTTAAACTATTTTATTCTGACTGATAGCTAGTTATCTTTTTTGTTGCTAACGTTGAACATAGAATAAAACCCTAAGTTGTAGAAGTTCTCACAGAATTCTTGCAGCTTCAAATGTCCTAATGCTATTAAAAAAAAAACTGAAATACTATCATATGCAGCTGTTGAAGACCTATTGAATTTTACTATCATTTTACTGTGTCATTTCAACTTTTCATTTTATCCATTTTAATTTGTACATTTTAAACATACAAATACATATTTTAGTACCTTTTGCCAACTATTAACTTTACTGCTGACTTTTTATTCTTTTACTGTTTATTTTATATACTGTTAGAATGTTTTAAATTTTAGCTCACTTATTAAGTTATCTACTACTGTTTAATTCCAATTCTTGGTTAAATGACTTTAAATTTAATCTTAATTTTAACTTATTTACCTGAGTTTTATAACTTTTGATGCTTATGTCTCTAATCTGTCCCCCATATATTTATATATATATATATATAAAAGAAAAAAGTGATATATATATATATATATATAAAAGAAAAAAGTGAAATGATAACAAATAGCCAATCACGGAACACTAGCGGTTAGTAACGCGCAAAACAGCCAATTAAAAGAGAGAACGCATGTATGTGAAAAGGTAATAATTTTTAATAATGCTGCTTGCTAAAATGTTACAGCTAAACTTACCATCTAAAGCTGAATGAATCCAGTTTTTCCTCATTCATTTAAATACTGTTTTGGTTGTCATCAGCATAAAATTGCAAGAGTCGTAAAGGTATTGTTTTCCTTTAAATATTTTTTTATCCCAAATTTAAAGTTATTTTCCAGTACTGCTATTATTAGCGAAAATATTAAATTACGGTTGTGAATTCGTCAAATTTGTTTGAACTATATAATGTTATAAGTATAATACTAATAGTATAATACTAATAGTACTATAAGTATAATACTAATAGTATAATACTAATAGATAGTAATATTTAGACGTGGGAAGTAGAGGCACAAGCGGAAGGAAGCAGAATTCCTTTTAGTATATATATGTTAAGTGAATAATTTTAACTTTCGTCGAAAAACTGTAACACGAAAAAATAATTACTGCTAGGCAATCAGCGGGGTTGACGAGCGGATTTTTTATGAGAACTTAGAGGACTTTGACCCCGATAGATTTAACTTGCACCAGTCACCAGTTAATACTCAGGGATTCTCCGGCAGGCGAGATCGGAATTCACATTCTCACGAACAGGAGTATAAAATCTTACCAAACTAATGTGTGTATATATATATATATATATATATATATATTCTTGTTTCAAGCTCGATTTTTATTTTGTTTTCTAATAACTAGTTGTGTTCAAAATGATTTTAAAATAAATTTATAAATCTAAGAATTAGATAATGCATCAAATTGTCTAACATTTTAAATTTAAAAATAAATTTTTAGGAAAATCAGGATGAAATGTCAACCGTGAATAACTTTTGAACATTTTTAATTAACTTTTGTTCGTTTTCTTAATATTATCCAAACCGAAATTACTCTTTGACCAACCAATTGTATCTTAGCATGAAATTCGCGATTTAATTAGCAAACGTAAAGCAATCATAAATAGTGGCAAATGAAAACTTTTCATTTTTCTCCTATAAAGTGTAATCAATTTTAAGAACGAAATGAATATCTTGATACAATTTTTCATTTCTAGTCTCACATAAGAGCTCTAAAAAAAAAATATATATATTTATCATTTAACCCTATGGAATCAGATTTATTTAAATACCAGCTTAAGGAGAAACAACAAAGTTAAAAGCTGGTAGTAAGCTTTTAAATAAAGATAATGATTATTTTTTTAATTAATTTTTTGTCGATTAGTTAGCAAATAAAATTTAATACTTTCCAACATCTTAATTTTTACGATTGGGCTGTTATCAAAGCATTGCTTATTTATTCAAAATAAATGCATGACGAGTCTCACTATTCAAATAATACCGAATGGTTAACCTATTTAATTCCATCTGATATCCCTCTTGTAACCCGCGCAGACCTTATTATGAAAGCTTAGGCTATAGAAGTTCTCGCCGTATTCCAACAAAATGCCGTTAAAGAAACTAATAAATGAAGAAATGAAAGATACTAATAAATGAAGTCGTTACAATTTAAGTATTATATTTCGCCATACCCACCAGCAATATTATTTAATCGCTAGTGAGTGAATTTAATGACTGAATTTATTAATGCATCAGAATTAGAAATTAGAAAAATTTGTTAAATATAATAATTAAGTTTTTAAATAAATAGTGGTACTTAAAACTTTCTTCACTTTTGTTTTTAAACAGAATGCAATCAATTTTAAGTACCAAATGAATATCTTGATAAGAGTTTTCATTTCCAGCATCACATAAAATTCTAAAAAAGCATTATTTAAACTATTTTATTCTGACTGATAGTTAGATATCTTTTTTGTCACTAACGCTGAACTTAGAATGAGGCCCTAATAAGTTGTAGAAGTTCTCGCAGAACTCTTGCCGCTTCAAATTTCCTAATGCTGTTAAAAAAAAAACCTGAAATACTATCATATGCAGCTGTTGAAGACCTGTGGAATTTTACTATCTCCACTGTGTCATTTTAAATTTTCATTTTATCCATTTTAATTTGTACATTTTAGCCATTTATCCTTTTGCCAGCTATTAACTTCACTGTTAAATTTTTATCCCTTTTACTGTTTTTTTATATATACTTTTAGACTGTTTTACATTTTAGCTTGCTTTTTTAGCTATCTACTGTTTAATTCCAATACTTGGCTAAATAATTTTAAATTTAATCTTAATTTTAACTTATTTACCTGACTTTAATCACTGTTGATGCTTATGGCACTAATTTTTTCCCCAACTATATATGTATACCTTTTTTGAGGATTTTATCTGAACCATTTTATATTTACTCTTTTACTTAATCTTTACTCATTTTATCTTTCAGCTGGCGGATTTTATTTTATTATATTTTAACTATTTCATATTTTTATCGATACCAATTATGATGGAATTCAATCATAAATCTCGGTATTTGTTTTTTGCGGGAATTATTTTGCATTTTTGGCACCACGGATCAACCAATCTTTCACGTAAATATGAATTTCATTGCCAATAATACAAGGATCTTATGACCCAATATTCCATGGTAAACCAGTTTAAACGAATTTTATATTGCTGAATTTTCATATATTTTCATATTTTCATGGTATTTCAATTGTTATTTTGTTTAAACTATTCACTTTTTTGGCAGTTGCCATAATATTGTAACTTTTATTGATTTTAAAAAATGCCACGGAGGGACTTTACCGGTTCACTAGGTCGGATTTGCTGGTTCGAACCAGAGTCTTCTCTCCTGAAGGAACACTTGTCGGGGCAAAGGGTCAAGATCTTTTCTGGTTGTCCTGTTTTAGGGTGGAATGTTATTTTATATAGCTTGTGACGTAATGATAAAACAAGTTAAAAGAAAGTCAAAACCTAGATTTCTCATGAAAGGGGAATTATTCATAGCTTCCGGTTAGTACAGTGCAAACAAAGTTCCTAATCCAGAGGATTATCTATTCCTTCATCAAGATTAATATAATAAGGATTAGAAGATGGGAGGATTGATAGCGAAGTTTAAGTTGGGGTAAATTTTAATTCATAAATAGCAAAGTGTAAGATATTGGTATGATGTTGCTGATGCATACCCTCCAACTTATGAGGATTTTGAAAATAATTCTTTCTAGTGGTAGCGAACCAAAGTAGAAATTTTTAAAGCAAATGGATCTCTCATAAAACTTTTATCAGAACTTAAGAATCTAGCCATATGGCCTGCACTTTTATAAGTAATAGTGGACAAGTTACGCTAAAATTATTTTTTTTTAAATATTAGGACATTAATTTTGCTACCGTCTGAAAAGAAGAATTTTGAAACTACGGAAATTCCGTAGCAGTTGGAGGGTATGCTGATGTTGTCTTAGGCTATTAAGGCAAGGGTGGGATTGTTTTTATTTTCCAGTGGCACCATCTATTGCCAAGAACTCAAACTTTGCTATCCCCCATGTGTCACACCCGTTTATAAGGCAAACCCTTTCATACCTCCTTTCACTCATCCACTTTCATTATTTCTACCAATGTCACCTCTACAGCTGCAACTCTTCTGAATTTTGAAAATTTTGCATCTGAATGTTTGGCAACCATTTAAGTTAATGAATCCCAGTTATTTTATTTTCTATGTGTATATAATGAGTTATGCTTCGTAAACTCAAAGTACTTGCATGCTTTTTTTTTCCTTTTATTTTAATCGTCGCTACAAGAAACTCATATATTTTAAAATGCATCATAAACAAACGGAATATAGTACAAAATACTCGCTAAACATACTGGACCTTGCAGAGAAAGCGTGCTAAACATGCTGAACATTGCGCAAAATGCGCAGACCCAAGGTAGAGGAGTGCGTTTCTTCCTGTTTTCCTGTGGAGCCATTTATGACTAAGAAGTCGACTTCTGCCGCACACTCACGTCAGAGCCGTTTTATAGTGAGGACACAATCATACTCCATCCCTCCTTCCGTATATCGTAATTTTGGCTCGAACCAGAGCACTATTAATCTCCGATGCAGACTCCGATGCCGAAAATTGTAGTGTTGATTACATATCAACTGAGTAATTTATATTTGTGGTAAGAAAGAATCAGTTCTTTCTTCCAAACGTAATTCCACGAAACAATGTTCACAACTTTTTTTAAAATAAAATTTCTACTACCCGAGACACCATTATTCAAATTCCGGTCGGGGCTTCCCCGACCGAGCGTTATCGCCCGATAAATACTGTGCAGAGCGTAGAGGTAGCGGGTTCGAATCCCACCATAACCCTGGATGTATTCTTCGTGATGTTCTCTCTGAATTGTTCTATCTGTTCTTCTACTTGACAAGTCCTATAAGACAAAAAATTGAGCACGCAAGCCTGCAAATGTATGTAATTTCAATAGTGTAAGTCATAGCAATTTGAGAAAAATTAATTTTATCTGCAATTGCATTTCAGTTCAACCGATTGAAAAATACTTCTTCGGAAAGAGAAAATGTTTGTGATTAAGNAAAATTGATAACCGAATTAACGACTTTCATATTAAAGTTTTATTAAAGTTAACATAACATCGTACTTCATCCTGTTTTTGGAGATTGCTGGAACTATTCCTCTCGCATACCTGCCAACTTTTAATCCTTTCAAAGATAATTTCCCCCAGAAGTAGAAAAGCGGAATTTAAATTACTATTTTATGCAGAAGCATGCGTCGTGGTACTTCTGAGCTCCACAGTAGTAATTTATATTTATATACATATATGCTTAATTTTTTTTAAAAATTGTCATGGTCAAAAAGATTATTAATTTAGTTGATAAATGCAATGAATATATAGAAAGCATACATTTTACTACCACTTTACATTTAGAAATAAAATTTTACGCCAAATGTGTAAAAGTTGGCAGGTATGCTCATGTTATGTAATTTTATGACAGAATGTATACTCTGTTTATGGAAAGAAGGAAAGTTTGTGGAAAAACTATATATTGACACTCCCTCCTACTACTTCTAAATTTCCACAGTTTCAGAAAATCTTTTTCTTTTTAGTAGCAAAGATAAAAGGCATTAATATTTTAATAAATTTTTTTAAAAATTTTTCGTAAGTCTCTTATACAGATCTATGCAAAATGAGATAAAGCAGAGATGCCAACTTGCTCCGGACAGCAAATATATATTTTAAAGTGGTAACTTATCATTTGTAATTCTTGGTTTAATAAATTCAATTTAGTAGATTTTTATCCACCACTATTTCTAAACAATTCGTAGGCTTATATAATTCACCACTTTTAGTACTTATGTCATGTTATACCTTTTAAAAAGTAAGCAAAAATTGTTAAATATTTGCAAAATATACTTTGTAGTTATTTACCGTTTTTTTAATTATTTTGGCGTGTCCGGAGCAGTTGGCATCTCTGATAAAGTAATGATCATGTTTTTAATTTTTGATGAAAGTTTTATTAAAAAATCTAGCTGTTTTTTACCTTTTTCAGGTCTGTTTTTCTTTCGTTCAAGCACGCATCATCGTTTGATTATCATATATTTATATTTTGCTTACTTATAATTAGTTGTGGTCATGGGTGAAAGCCCTTATATAGCAAGACGGAAAAGAGAAAAACCTGGTACGTAAAACATTTCATTCCAGCATTTTTTTCGAAAAAAATGAAATATCTGTAACTATCAAGATTTCTTTTATAATTCTGGCGTATATATAAAACTGCTTCTTTTCCAAGATAAAGTAGATGTTGTTGAAAAATTTGAAAAAAGAATAAGTAAATTCCTCCCCAAAACTAGCTATAACTAAAATGGTTTTACCAGAGATGCCAACTGCTCCGGACACGCAAAAATAATTAGAAAAACGGTAAATACTACTAAGTAAATTTTGCAATTATTTGACTATTTTTGCTTGCTTTTTAAAAGGTATAGCGTGACGCGATTAACATAAAGTGCTGAATTATATTAGCCTACACATTATTTAAAAATAGTGGTGGATAAAAAGCTACTAAATTGAATTTATTAAACCAAGAATCAAAATTAATAAACTACCACTTTAAAATATATATTTGCTGTCCGGAGCAAGTTGGCATATCTGTTTTACTACCAGCCTTTCCGCTTTTCCGTCTCGCTTTCACCCCTGGTTGTGGTTGAAGTAGATTTTAAAATAAATTTATAAATCTAAGAATTAGATAATGCATAAAATAGTCTAACATTTTATATTTAAAAAGAAATTTTTTGGAAAACCAGGAAGAATTGGTAAACGTGAAAAGCTTTTGAGAATTTTTACTTAATTTTTGTCCCTTTATCAATATTATGCAAACCGAAATTGTAATACCCACCAATAATATAGTTTCTGACTAATAAGTGTGTTATGTAACTATTTAAGCTCGAGTGTATTGGAAAAATTATAAATTAGATAAATTAAATTTTTAAATAAATAGTGGTACATAAAATATTTTTCTCATATAAAATGTAACCAATTTTAAGAACCAAATGAATATCTTGATACAATTTTTCACTTCCAGCTTCACATAAAAGTTCGGAAAAAAACCCCCATCATTTTACCCTAAGGAATCAGATTTATTTAAATACCAGTTTAAAGCGAAACAGCAAAATTAAAAGCTGGTAGTATTCTTTTAAATAAAGATGATGATAATTTTTTTTATTAACCTTTTTTTTGTCGATTGGTTAGGAAATAAAATTTAATACCTTCCAACATCTTCATTTTTACGATTGGGCTGTTATCAAAGCATTGCAACATACTTTTGCCGCCACTTTTTATTTATTTAAAATAAATGCATTTTGAGTCTAGCCATCACCTCCTACATCAAAAAGCCTCCACACGATTTCTTATAAGTAGAAACTGAAATACTATCATATATTTTTCTTCATACCCACCAGTAAAATTATTTTACCTCTTGTGAGTTAATTTAATTACTATATTAAGATGACTAGTAATGATGATTGAGTAAGGAAAATTTATTAAATATAAAAACTAAGTTCTTAAATAAATAGTGGTACTTAAAATTGTTTCAATTTTTTTTTTTTTTTTTTTTTTTTTTTTTTTTTNATGCAATCAATTTTAAGTACTAATTGAATATCTTTTTTTTCAAATGGCAGGCACTGAACTTCGTTCTTCGCCTAGAAGATGCCAGAAGTGTTACTCATTTAACGTTACCCAGTGCGCACCTATGAACAAAAGACACGGTGGCGAGCAACATTACCCACGCCACACTGCCACAATCCCGTTCATAGGGTGGGCCACATTCACACATCACACACAACAGAGGACAACTCATAGAGAGAAACATCCATGCCCAGAGCGGGTTTCGAACCCGCAGCCATTGGCTTCGCAGTCAGGCACGCTAACCGCTCGACCACCTGGCCGGCTCAATTGAATATCTTGATACGAGTTTTCATTTCCAGCATCACATAAAGTTCTAAAAAAACATCATTTAAACTATTTTATTCTGACTGATAGCTAGATATCTTTTTTGTTGCTAACGTTGAACATAGAATAAAACCCTAAGTTGTAGAAGTTCTCGCAGAACTCTTGCAGCTTCAAATGTCCTAATGCTATTAAAAAACTGAAATACTATCACATGCAGCTTTTGAAGACCTAGTGAATTTTACTATCTCTACAGTGTCATTTTAACTTTTCATTTTATCCATTTTAATTTGTACATTTTAGCCATTTATCCTTTTGCCAACTTTTAACTTTACTGCTTTTTATTCTTTTACTTTTTTCTTTTTTTAATATACATATACTACTTTTAGACTGTTTTAAATCTTAACTTGCTTTTTTAGCTATCTACTATTTAATTCCAATTCTGGGTTAAATAATGATTTTTAAATTTAATCTTAATTTTAACTTATTTACCTGACTTTTTATCACTTTTGATGCTTATGTATCTAATCTGTCCCCCGACGTATAAGTTCAATATGAAGATAAAACAAAGGAAAATTATAGACACATGAAAAAAAAGGAAGGGAAATAATAATGGAAAAAAATAAAAAACAACTAATTTAAAAAAAGAAGAAAAGAAAAAAATGATGAAATTTTTTTAAGAGAACCAGATAATAAAAGATATAATCTTTTCTTCAGCCCACACGATTATATCCGCCAAAAAGAGTGCTTTCTGATATTGTATCAATATAGCCGAAGCAAAATATATTAATACAATAGTGTGAGGAGCACTCACTTGTATTAATATATTTTGCTTTGGCTATATTGATACAATATCAGAAAGCACTCTTTTTGGCGGATATAATCATGTGGGCTGATGAAAAGATTATATCTTTTATTTTCTAGTTATTTTAAAAAAATTTAATCATTTTTTTTTAAAATCAGTTGTTTTTTTCTCATTATTATTTCATTATTATTCATTATTATTCAGTTTACAAAAGAGCCCTTTAATACAAAATCTAGTAAAGTTAAGAAAGTGGTAACAAATATATCGCTCAAAACCTGTTCAACCCCTCAGCGCCGACTGTCACAAATACGTGCCAGCATAAAACCGTATCATCCAGGGTAAAAAGATAAAACTGGTAGTCAAAGTAATTCTTTAGCAGTTTATTTGTTGGCGAAGTTATAATTGTTCGATTTATTTAATTCACCATTACTTTGTTCAAAATAAAGCTGTTTAATTATACTTTGAATTAACATTGATTATATATATGATAAAACTAGCAATAATTAAAGTAAAAGCAAAGTAAGTCTGCCAAATTAGAAACGACTACATTTAAGTTACCGTTTTTTTATTTAATTACGTCGTGATCCTGATTTTGTACGAATGCTTTTCTGAATCACCCGTCCCCAAGGGGTTAATTCATGAATATGATTGGTTTATCTTATTTATGTGTCAACCACCTCAANTATGTACAAAATACGAGCTAAACATACTGGACATAGCACAGAAAGCGCGCTAAACCAACTGAATATGGCACAAAATGAGCGTCAAGCAGCTTGCACCTAGCACAGAGCGTGCGTTAAACTAACTGAACTGAGCACAAAATGAGGGCTAAATAAACTGGGCAAGGCACAAAATGCGCATTAAACTTACTGGACATAGCACAAAATGGGAGCTAAACAACTTGAACTTAACAGAAATTGTGTGTCAAGCAAATTGTACGCTGCACAAAAAGTGCATAAAACAAACTGGACATAGCACAAAATTCGCGTTTGTTGCTTATCACTTTGCGCCCCTCAAATACTTTTGCTCAAGTTATTTTCTTTAAACGAAAAAATAACTTTTCTTAAATAGATAAAATGCGCAGAAAACACACATAAATTTTAAAAAAAATGCGAAAGAAAGGAGAAAACTTATAAGGAAAAAAATTTTACATGTAAAGAGGCAGCAAAAAGTTTCTTTTTCCTTATATTTCCCATATATTAGTTCTACCCGACCACAAAAAAATTGTTTATATATAGGAAAAATACGTACTTTAAAAAAGTGTTAGTACGTAATAGTTAATACACAAAGCAGACATTTCTTACTATTACCTACCATTTCAGCCTTTAAAATTGCTCTGAGCCTTGACCTCAGATCCAAATTTTCATATAATAAATACACAATATTTAATCAATTATAATATTTACTAATATATATTTTTACACAATATTAAATTTATTTATTGATATATATTATACATCAAGATATATATTATACATCTGGTCAAGCTGGACTCCTGAGGCCAAAAGTGGCCGTTTCATATGATAATAAGTAGCAAATAATATAATGCATAGTCTATGTATATAATGTTTGATCGAACCACTATGAATATAACTCAGTTTACAAAAGAGCCCTTTAATTCAAAATCTGGTAAAGTTAAGAAAGTGGTAACAAATATATCGCTCAAAACCTGTTCAACCCCTCCGCGCCGACTGTCACAAATACGTGCCAACATAAAACCGTATCATCCAGGGTAAAAAGATAAAACTGGTAGTCAAAGTAATTCTTTAGCAGTTTATTTGTTGGCGAAGTTATAATTGTTCGATTTATTTAATTCACCATTACTTTGTTCAAAATAAAGCTGTTTAATTATACTTTGAATTAACATTGATTATATATATGATAAAACTAGCAATAATTAAAGTAAAAGCAAAGTAAGTCTGCCAAATTAGAAACGACTACATTTAAGTTACCGTTTTTTTATTTAATTACGTCGTGATCCTGATTTTGTACGAATGCTTTTCTGAATCACCCGTCCCCAAGGGGTTAATTCATGAATATGATTGGTTTATCTTATTTATGTGTCAACCACCTCAAATCCAATTCTCAAATATATATGATAAATTTTTTCCATTTACTTCTAAAAAAGAATTTGGAAAGAATTACTTTTAAAAGAGAATTGGAAGAAGTTCATGCGCACAACTGGTTCACTTTTTAAACAGTCTGCGCAGACTACTTATAAGATACCGTGTGGAGGCTGTCTGATGTAGGAGATGGTGGTAAAGCTAAGCACAGATGGCGCTAGCAGTTAAAATTCGTCCTAAGACTACCGGGTTACCATACTGATTTTTACGCCTAAACTTGAAAACACGTACCATCCAATATTATTATACTTGTAGTGTTTTCAACAGAACACGTTCTCTCAATCTAAGTTTCACCGAAACAAGAAAAAATAAATTCAGAACACTCCGCAGGCTTGCTATGATGCTACCCAAAATGTAGCAAATAGTACTATTTTACACACATATAGCCAAATGAGGGATAACATTCAAAACATGGCTAACCTTTCACTTTATTTATGCTGTGATATTAATTTTAATAAAAAAATTTCTGGCTCACGACCTGTTTGAATTTAGAAATTACATACAACTCTTATGAATGGTAAAATAACGAATAAATTTAAACACAAATCGCAATAATGAGACTTCCTAGAATATTACGACTGGTCACACATCATCTTGTAAGCATGACCTATAAGGAGAGATACACCGGAAGTTTTCTAAATTTCTTTTGGTTTCAGTAAGCTTGTTATTGTTTACATTCAGTCAGCCATCCATATACTAAAAAACAACAAAACCATACATCCATATACTAAAAGACAACAAACATGTTTATCTTGTAGATTGACCGCTGAAGTAAGTCAAATTTATCAAGAATAATTGTTGAGTATTCCACCGCTGTATGCCAAATAATTGGGATACTAAATTTTTTTTTCAAAACATGAAACCGAGTGCCGTGGTGGATAAGGGGATAAAGATCTCGAGGTGACCCGGACTCAAATCCCAGCGGGTAAAATTTAGATTTATAACCCGAACGGGTAGACAATGATGCATAACAATATGAAGGTCATAAAATTTTCTATAGAATAAATGTGAGTCACGGTGGCTTAAAAGAAAACGTGCTCGCCTCCCAATGCGGTGCTCCGGGTTCGAATCCCAGGTTGATGTGCATTCTGCTCACACCTCAGACGTAAGATATCTTCAGCGGTAGACGGATCATGGGTTAGAGCTGGGATGGGCAAACTACGGCCCGCTGGCCAACTGTGGCCCACCGTAAGGTTTTATCCGGCCCGCGGATAGAATTTTAACTTGCCGCTCTGTGACGAATATAAACAAATTACATGCATTTTTTTGTCTACTTTGTTTAAAGCTATTTTTGTTCCTTCTTTCTTAACAAAGTATTGATGACCTTTTTACTTTCTCTATTTTTGTTCTACAAAACATAAATTGATGGAAATATGCAGCTTCAATTGGTAAAATGTTGAAAGCAAAAGTTCTTTGTAGAATAGCCGTAGATTGGCGCCATTTGAAGCAGTTGTTTCTAATATGCCATAGTTTGAGTTTCATAAATCATTACCAAACGCTAGTTTCCCAAATTTAATATTCATGCCCAGAAAATCAGTGCTATGTTTGCTTCATCTTATGTATGTGAACAAGTGTTTTCAACTATAAACCTTGGAAAAAATCATTTCAGAACTAGACTAACAGTCAAACATTTAGCTTTGAGCATTAAAATAAGCATATCTCACTTGGAACCTCAATATAAACTTATTTTAAAAATGAAATCGCAATTTCATTCTTTTCATTAAATATTTGATTTAAAATTTGCATATCGTTTTTCTATTTTATAAGTTTTTACTTGACCCACCAAACTTTTTTTCTTCGTTTTTTTGCCCTCGACCAAAAAAGTTTGCCCTTCCCTGGGCTAGAGTCACCTTGCCATCTGGCTAAACGAGAGAGATTTTCGTGGTTTTCCTCTTCATTTCACTCAAATTTGAGTTTGCTCCCACACAAAAAATCATCCATGAAGGCAAAATTATCCCCATACTTGATCCAGGAGTTCCCGTGTGTTTTGAATTGAGTTTAAAAATACAAGGCTACGGAGTTGCGCCAACGCCTCCTATAACTGAAAGCCTCCACACGGTTTTTTAAAGGTAGTCCGATCAGACCACTGTGAAGGACATCCATTTACCGAACGAGTCATTTAATACAGAATATAGTTAAAATAAGAAAGTGGTAGCAAATATATGACTAAAAATTTACTTTATTTATGAACATTATTGGTTAGCCTTATTCACTTGTCAACCACTACAGATTCAATTCTCAAATATATAAGATAAATTTCTCTCAATTACTTTTACAAAAGGTTTTGGGTTCATGCGCTCAACTGATTCACTTTTTACACAGTCTGCGCGGACTACTTATAAAAGACCGTGTGGAGGCTTCTTGATGGCTTGATGGTTGAGCAATGGTAGTCGTGAACTTAAAATTGGGTCGGCTGATAAGTAACGGTTATAAAATAAAAACATGAAACCATTCCAGTCATTCCACAGACATTTAAATTAGTGGTTGCAGATCAGTGTTGAATGATTTTGGAGGAAGGAAAATTAATTTAAAAATTTGGTTCAGTCTAGGAATGTTGAGTGATAGAAGATCGCTTGGCACCCCTTTTATTAATAAATCTATTTTAAATAATATTGGGAATCATGCACTAGTCGTTTTGTAATACAGATGATTCTCAACTCAAGTGACGCCAATAACTTTAGGCGAAAAAAATGGCTTCAATATTTTTAACAAAAATTATTATTTAGTTAAATAAACTTCTACAAAAAAATATCTGTATTCTTTTGAATCTGAAATCGGACTTTTTTTTCGAGCGTGCGAAAAGAAACTACCTCTTCTCCGAAGTGAAGCATGATATATTAATAAAAAAAAATCCATTTACATTTTTCAATATCACGTATACTTAATAGGCATCTCCAAAAATTAAACAGTCATAATCATCCGTCATAAATCTTTCCTCAGACTTGCAAACATCTGACAGCTTCATTCTCCAAATTCGAAAAGCAGGCCTAGTTTCGTAATAGGCGCACGCCCTCCCCTCCATCACTTCTAGAACAAGCCTTAATTACAGCCTGTCTAGTACGTCAGACTGACAGTTTATGATTACCAGCTACTACGTGAAATAAAGGCCACAAACCCCCCCATGGCCTCACACTAAGGCAGTAATGGCTGCTTTTTCCAAACCATGCCACTCGTTGAAACTTGACCATAATTAACGATGATTCTTTAGGAAAGCACATGGTTTGGGCTGAGGCAACACCCGGAATTTTTATGCTTTTGCTTTTCTTTTGGTTTTTGTTCTTTCTCGAGAATTTTGTCGACGAGCCTCACACATTCCCACCGAAGAACGGACCTCACACACTCTCTGTGTGGAATGTCTTTTCTTATGTATCAACCATTTATCATTATTTCATCGCTTTTGTTTTTTTCAATATCCGCCCTCTTGCGGATGAATGAGAAGAAAGTGGTCTGGTCACGTGTACTAACCTGACTTGCATCATTTGAGACGTAAGCTGAACCTTGATTGTATAGCTCTCGTGTGAGTTCCAGTTATTACCTAGAAATATGCTAGATGCGTGGAAGTGATAAGGAGGAGTTTTGCACATATTGAACTTGACCTAGAACACCTATGTAGATATGAGGTCTTGGCCACAAGACTTTGTAATTTAAATTAAACAATCTCCTTTGTTAGCAGAGCAAAGAAAGATAAATTGATGACACGGTATGAAAGATTTAGATGGTTTTCAAATATAATTTAACTTTTTTAATCAAAGTAATGTAGGCTTTTAACAACATTAGTTACCTGTCTCTACTATTTCTAAGAAATACTTTAGACAAAAACTGAGAAGATTGTTTCAAACAAAACAAGTGAACCTTAACACGTTCACCCCGGGAAAAGTGAAAATACTGGTACGGGAAAAGAGAAAATAATGGTAGAAGAACTATTTCAATATTATATAATATTCGGGAGGAGTTAATCTATTCTCAACAATAACAATTCACTGTAAGGAATTTAATCACGGCGAAGAAGCAATTTAATATAAAAATTGCATCCGTTAAAAACAATTGGTAGTTATGGATTTTCATTATTCCCGGAAAAAAACTAAAAAATGAAATTTATTGTTACCTGTTTTTACTCCGGTGCACTGCCAAGATGAGACAATCTAGCGTGTCCCACCGGTGGGTCTCCCCGGCGTGAACGTGTTAATCAAAGATGCAAACTGCTCCGGACACGCCTAATTAATTAAAAAAAAATCGGTAAATAACTAGAAAGTAAATTTTGCAAATATTCGACTATTATTGCTTTTTTTTCTTTTTCTTTTTTTTAAAGATATAGCATGACATGAGTACATTGAAGTGGTGAGTTATGTAAACCTTTGAATTATTTAGAAATAGTGGTGGATAAGAATCTGCTAGATTGAATTTATTAAACCACAAATCGCAATTGATAAACTACCACTTTAAAATATATATTAGCTGTCTGGAGCAAGTTGGCATCTCTGCTTAATTTTAGGCGTAAGTTGAGACTCAACACTATCCATAAGAAAAACTTTACATAACATGAAACTCCATACCAAGATAATGCATATCAAATAAAACAATTCAAAACAAGTACTGCATCTAGGGCTCTAGAAAAGAGAAAAAAATTGCTAGTAAAATCATTTCATATCTAGCTTGCTTTCGAGAGAAATAAGACAATTAAGACATAAAATAATTGTGAATAAGTCTTGGTAATCACGTTCACTTATTTCTTGTGAAAACAATTTAGAAAAGAAAATGGTTTTGTGACCAACTTTTCTCCAACTACTTTGAGTAAATTAATTAGCTTACCGCGAAGAAAAAAATCTTCCCAGTTGCAGAGCTCCCTAAAATCCACTAAAATTTTTGTAACATTAATGAAACTTAAACAAAAAAATTTTATGTCTTTTTTTTAACAAAAATTTGTCATAAAATATTTTTTGATCACCACAAAGATTTGATGCTAGACGAATATTATCTAAATTCAAATGCTTACGAAATTACCGCAATTTCATATCGATTTGAAGAGTAGCTTGCTGCCACCTTTCTCACGGACCCTTGGGAGCCAAGCACTTGCCAATTTTCTACCCTTTTTGGAAAAATTTCTTCCAGTTGTGGCTAAGTTTATGCTTTAATGTATTTTTTTTTCTTTTATAAATTTGATTTAATGTTATTTTTCACACCACTACTTGAAAATAATTCGAAAGCTCAATTAAAAAGCATTTTATATTAACCCTTTCTTGGAGAATTTTTTAAGTGCTTAATGCTCTATTATTTCCTCTAAGAAATTATGTACATCGTAATTACGTGAGACCAAAGTGATTAGTTACCAATTTTTCGTAATGGCTACTTTAACCCTTTCGCGACGACTGTCACAAATACGTGCCAGCATAAAACCGTATCAACCAGGGTAAAAAGATAAAACTGGTAACCAAAGTAGAGTTCTTCAGCAGTTTATTTGTGGGCGAGGTTATAATTGTTTGATTTATTCAATTTACCATTACTTAGTTCAAAAAAAAATTTTTTTAGTTACACTTTGAACTAACATTGATTACATATATGATAAAATTAACAATAATTAAAGTGAAAGCAAAGTAAGTCTGGACTCCTACATTTAAGTAACCGTTTTTTATTTATTTACATTCTGATTCCGTACGAATGCTTTTATGAATCAACCTTAGCCAAGGGCTTAAGCATAAGTTATGCATGGTTTTAAATACGTAATTTCTGTTAACGCTCAGCTACAGCTAATGGGCCATTTTCATGGTATCCATTGACGGACCCACGAAGACTGCCCATGAAATTCAAAAAATTTGTAGAGTTAAAACCGTGTTTCTTTATTAAACTAACGGTTAAAAGTAGTTTCCAGAAATCGCAAGAGACTACATTTTTTTCGTATTTCACTAATCACTACACTACTTTTTTATTAAAGTAGCACTCTACATTACAAATTACGAAAAAAAGTAGCGACTGCAGTAGTTTCACTACTTGTAGCGCCCCACTTCCGACCATTGAGTATAATGCAGTCTACCGCACTTTTCTATATCCACCTATTTTTCTTCAATTAAATTTTTAGTCGCAGTTCGTTTTTTAAACACCAGGAAACATGATTAAAAAAAAAAAATTATAAATACAGTGGAGCATCGTTTATACGACTATCACTTATACGACGTTTACATTTATACGACGTTTTAGTGTGGTAGCAAATTGTTCCTATTCATTTTAATGTAAAAATATATCGTTTATACGACGCACAGAATCGGTTATACGTCGGTTTTCAGATTTTGTTCACGTTTATTTAATTTTTTTATTTTTTCTTGTGTATTTTAAAAAAGTGCGGAATTTGCCAACATGAATGATACAGAAAAGGGTGCCAACAAGAATGCTTGGATGACGACCGTAATTTTTACTAGATGACTGAAAAAACTAGACAATGTTATGAAGAGGCAAAAACGAAACATTTTACTATTCATCGATCAATGTCCAGCGCACCCATCGATACTAATTATTTTGGAAAATGTAAAAGCTCTCTTTTTTCCTGCAAATTGCACAAGTGTGCTTCAGCCATTAGATTTGGTCTTGATTAGAAATCTATAATTGCATCATAGAAAGCAGTAAGTTCAACTCGCTATTCAAAGCATTGTAGAGACTAATAGCAAGAAAATATAATTAAAGGTAACATATATTCAAATTGCTCACTGCAATTTTTCTTCTTATTTGTTTGTTTTGCTTTGTATAATTTAGAAATTTATGTAAATCAACACGTTAAACATTAAAATTAACTGAAAACGGAGTTAGTTTCAATTTTAGAAGTAAACATCGATTACACGACGTTATCGTTTATACGACGTTTTTCGGTGGTCCCTTCGGCGTCGTATAAACGATGCTCCACTGCATTTTTTTTTTTTTACCGTGAAACATTTTCCACCTGATACAATTCAAATACACAACTTTTATTCAAAATATAGGAAGAAAAAAAAATTCTTGGTTTGCGATTACCATTTCTGGTACTTTACTTGTTAATTAAATTCGAACGTTAATTCAATTCGACTTGTGTGACACAGATTCCGACCCTGTTTTATATTTTCGTCAAATTTCCCTCACCTTTCTTAGAAATCAATAAAATACATTTTATGAAACAATTATTGTCTACAGCTCCAACTCCAAAATGCATCAACTATCTCATTTGCTTGGCATTAAAAAAAAAAACAGTGATCTAGATTCCAGATTGCGAGACGGTTTTAGTTTGGGGTAGGGGGGGGTAGATCGTAAACGTACACAACTAGCTGACAGGTGTGATTACCGTGTAAAAAGCTATTCCCCTCTACTACCTTTTAGAACAAGAAAAGAATAAAAAGAAAGATGCAAACGATATACTTAAAAAAATAATAAAATAAAGATCGACCATCCCCAGTAATTACCAAGTTGCCAACTGCCTGACCACGGTTATTTGTATTCGGGGATATCAATATGATGGGGGGGAAGGGAACCCGAAAGGGGGGGATAGTGACTTGTTGCCATTTATACAATGAAGACGTATGGAAGTCTAGGGTGGTCCATTCATAGTGATGAAGGGAGGAGGGGAAAAAATCGAACGTGTATTTGGTTTTTTGCTCGTTCCTTGAACAAAACTGCTGATAGTAGGTTGAAGGTCGGATCATGGAAAACCGCAATATTTTTTTTGGGTCCCCCTTCCTGCCCGTTTGTTTTTATTACGCGATGTAATAATGGTAATATCCTTTCTTAAACAAGGTGAACCTACTTCGAGAGTAAATTGAGTTTCACAATGCGTGAAATTGTAGTAAAAAGTTTGGAATCTCATGGCCGGTATTTTTCGTGTATTTTGTTGACAGAGTTAAAAAGGTTGATAGTGTTAAAAATAAACCTAACTTATTTTAAGAAGATTTCGAAGTTTTACGTCTTGAAAGTTGCGTTAGTTTTAAAACTACTTTTCATAACTTGCCGTATGTTCGATCTTATGTAACAGTTGAGAGCAGTTTTTTTTTCTCAGGAACTGTACAGTTTTAGAAAACTTAATTTCTTTCGCTTCCTTTGTCAGTATCCTAAAATAATTAAATGAAGAAGTGAAATAAAACATTAATTATTTTACGTGATAGAGTTTTTGAAATTTGCAGTTGTTGAATTTTTGTTGACATTGAAAGGCACTGGGAAATAAAGATTTTTTTTTTTTCCTTTTCTCAGGTATACCAATTGTCCAGCTTTCGGCAAAAGATTTTATTGAGTAGTAATGAATTTGAAACTAAAATTTGCATAAATTTGCTTACAATCGCTGATACTTTTAAAGGACAACCACAAGGTTGCCACGGGCGACTAAAAATTCAGAAAATGGTGACTATTTAAATTCAAGAATTTCCTTAAAACTTTTATAGCGTTTTCTTTCAGCTACTGAATAATTAAATCTGAATAATTTGAAACGCAAGTCTTGATGTCTTACGTTTGAGTACTTACAATGGCAATAAATAAATAAAGTATGAATTGAATTTCGATTACTTTTTACAATTTTAGTCGTTTGTAGCATCTTCGCAACCACGAAATAATTGAACAAAATTGTCATGTTATATAAATATTTTAATTATGTAATGTAATGGTGGGTAACATAAAATCAACCAAAACGTACTAACTCAAGAATTAATACATATTTGTCAACCACTAGAAAAACATTTTCTGCAAGGAATTTTCTGCATGTTAGCATTTCATGCAGAAAAGCATTTTCTGCATGTTAAAATAACCAAATTCTCTTAAATTGACTGTGATGATTATAACTTTTTCCTAAAATAAAATTACGTACTTGTACCGAAATTTAAATGGATTATATGACTACGAACAAACTCTTATGACTACCTTTTAAAAGTCTTCTGCATATGGAAGAATAGTAACCTAATAATAAAAGTTTTCTGCATATGGAAGAATAATTTAAGAATGGAACTTTTTTACATAAATTAAATAAATAAAGTAAACATAAATAAAGTAATTTAAAAAGTAGATTTTTTTAATTTATGAACTACATTTAAATAAAAAGCATTTGGAATTTAGTTAAAAATTTTCATAGAGTTTATTCAAAATAAATTCATTTATTCAGAAAGTATTGGGATTATTCCCAGCCTTGTGTAAAAAACAATTACTTCTTTAAAAAGTGGTGAAGCCAGAAAGAATTTATGTTACATCAATTTGTTTCTTTAATTGCAACGTTAGTTGTAAATTTGGATAATAATTTACTATCATCATTGAAACATATGACTTAATGAATTCAGTTAAGTTCATACAGAATAAAAATGAAATAATTTTTAAAGTATTGCATTGATTTACAGCTTACTACTTGCAGATTTACAGCTTAGCTACTCGTTGATTTACAGCTTACAAAGGGCTACATTATATGCTAATTAAACTAAACTAACTCAGCGGCGCGATAGCCCTTAGAGGGCCAAAGCCTACTGTGCCCATCTCAGTTTTCTTGACCTTGGGCTCTGGGGTGCAGAAGCAGATGTTCCGGTTAGGTGGTCAGCCGAACGCGGCACCCCCAGTGTTTAGTTCCCAAGCATGTTTGGTACTCATTTATCGACCCACTGAAGGGATGAAAGGCAGAGTCAACCTTGCCCGGCCCGAGGATCGAACAAGGGACCTGTGGCACGACAGCGTGAAGCGCTACCGCTCAACCACCGGGTGTCATATGCTATATTATACACTGCCAATTTTTCCGGAAATTTTATTCCTATATTAATGTGGTAACAAGACTTTTACATCAATGTATGATTCTTATTTCAATACATTTGATTTACATTATTATGATTACCGTTGTTATTATTTTGGCTAAATGTCAAAAATGCTAACTGCTTCGTATTCGGCAAATTATATTAAAACCTTACTTTTTAGAGGGCTCAACCAACGCTTCCTATAACTAAATACCTCCACACGATTTTTTGTTGGTAGTCCGATCAGTCCACTATGAAGGTAAATCAATTAGTGAAAAAACCATGTAATATGAAATCTATTAAAAATTAGAAAGTGGTAGCAAATATATGTCTAAAAATGTTTTAAATTTATGAATGTAATTGGTTTGTTTTATTTACTTGTCAACCACTACAGATTCAATTCTCAAACATATATGATAAATTTCTCTCAAGTACTCCTAAAATAGAATTTGGGTTCATGCGCACAAGTGGTTCGCTTTTTAAATAACCAGCGCAGACTACTTAAAAGAAACCGTGTGGAGGCTCAACACGGCGCACATCGATAGAGTGGCGTATTGCATAAGCCTTTGAATTACTTAGAAGTAGTGATAAATAAATGCCGTACAAATCGAATTTATTAAATTAAATAATCATACAATTAAAAGACTAACACTCGAAAATTCTTATCTGCTGTCTCGAGCAAGTTGGTATCTCTGAAATGTCAATAATATACTTGTTTACAGTGTCATTTTTACAAAACTTCTCTGTTAAAGTATCGAATTACGCTTCTTTCATGCAATTTTAGTTTAAAAACATGCAAATAATCCTTTTTCTAAACGATTGATTAAATTTACGAATAAAAAATATTTAAAAATAGAAGTGGTAGGTAATTTTTACATTTGAATATCTTAATGGTTTCAATACATTGTTGCAATTGTAATAAAATTGATATAAAAAAGTAAAAATTCTGCTATTTGTTTATAAATTGATTTTTTGGTTTGATTTTAAAATATTGATTAAGTTTTAATATATATATATACTCCAAAAACACAGGTAATAGAATGAACTTGAAATTGCCAGCCAGTAATCACGTGACAAAAAATATTTACTCCCGATCATTTGTCTTCTTCTTATCAGATAAAGCAAAACTCTTTAGGGAGAAGTACTTCTAGAAGTGGAGTAAATTCAACTGAAAAAGAACAAAGTGAGGCTGAATTTTCGCTTGACCACTCAAAGGCTGAAGAAAAATGAGCGGTCATCGCTAGCTGTCCAATCAGTAGCTGATTGCCTGCTGCAGATGGTATCGTCAGACGACAAAACCGATCCGGCGGCGCCAGTTTCTTTCCCTGTACACCCCTTTAAATGGTACTCTCTTCCCCTCCCCCCACTTATACTGAATTTCGCCACCACCAATGTTTCTGATCAATTTATATACTCGATTGTTGAAAGGAATTTTGGAAAAAGTTCAAAACTTTCATATTAACAGAGAATTTGAAAGTAATAACAGGAAGGGTATTCTCGGAATTTAATGTGATTAATATTTATTACTAAAAATTTTCATCTAAACATATTTACTTTTCCCGTTTCCTGAATATATTTTAAAAAGTATTAAATGCAGCAAATAAACATTTATGCAATACACCATAACTAATAAGCGGCTTTTTAAAAAAATTTCTAAATCATGTCAAAATATCTTGTCAAAATATCTTGTCAAAAATCTTTGTGCTCACGAAAAGTGTTTAGCGAAAAATTGCATTATAATAATGAGAAAGATTCAGAATCTTTATAGGAGAAACATTTTATTGTAAAAAGTTCAAGGCATCTTATTTTGCAGATCTTATATTTAATTAATAATAAATTTCAATTTAATGATTTTTCATGAGAGAGAGCGGATTTGAATCTTGTTGTAATCCTGGATTTATCTTCGAGTTTCTCTAATATTGAGAAGATCTTTCATGCAGTCGTTGAAATGAATACACACATACCTACAGATCATACTTGTCCACTTCTCGACAGATGTTGGTGTTAGATCAGTTTCAGAGAGTGGTAGTGCGTTTTATGCAAGGATGCCAACTGCTCCGATTTCTGGAATAATTTTAATAAAGTGGTGGCAAATTATATAGTAAAATTCATTAAAAAAGGACAGTTACGCTTACTTCTTAATAGAGTAACCAGTAGATTAATGCTTTAAAGTTGCATTTTAGATGATACTTATAATTTCTGATATTTAGTGGTGCAAAAATTACTTAAAATGAAAAATACTAAACTAAAAGTAACTTAAATTCTCTGTAACTTAAACTTAACTGTAACTTAAACATCTCTGCAAGGATGCCAACTGCTCCTCTTTCTGTAATCATTTTAATAAATTGGTTGCAAATTAAATAGTATAACTTTATATAGTATGAGGATTTTTGCGTACGCCCAGTTTTTAAAAACGTCACCAAGAGATAAAAATAAAGTTAGTTTCGTATGATATTTTGAATTTTTGATATGCATAATGGGGGAAAAATTTCTTAAAAGGAAAAATATTTAACTAAAAATAACTTAAATTTCGTTAGCACTAGAAAATATTTTTTTTACAAAGCGTATCAAGTTGGCATTGCTGTTTATGCTTCGCCGTTTTAGTTATTTTTTTAATTTAATTAATTTAAATCTTTAATAAAATAAATTATTTTAATTTAATGAAAATCAAAGCAAATAATGATGTCAATGGAAAATTGGGTAAGGAGTACCTGGAGAAAGTAATACAACAAGACATCTTAAATCATTGTAAATAACTGTAAATTTAAATTTTAGTTTTAATTTAATAATAATATATACCACAATTTAATTATGCCGACCGAACTGTGAAGGGGTCAGGGATCTGGTCTTACATGAGAAAGGTTCTGGGTTCGAATCACGGGTAAAGCATGGATGTTCTGTTCTATCTGTCCTTACAGTGGGAGCAAACGTTGGCCAGCCTAATATGGTGCCCCTGAAAACAGATCTGTTCTGTAAATGCCTGATTTTACGAAATATTACACAGGTAGGCATTGAAAATTTATATAATAATAATAATAATTATATATTAATGTAAGTTCTAGTTTTAGTTAATTTATTTAAATTTAAATACACTAACTGAAAATTTAAATTTTCAGTTAATTTATTTAAATTTAAATAATTTAACTGAATGAAAGAACATCTTTAAAGAATTTCATTTAAAAATATTTCTGGTGGCAAAATATATTTAATGTATACATTACAACTTTGAAATGTAGGAATTGTTTGAGAACTTCCTTCTACATTAATCTTTCCACCACAAATTGATGTATTTTAAGGGATCAAAATTTTGAATGGAGATATTGAACATTTCCATGAAAATTTTGTTTTCCAGGGTCCAGTACTTTCAAAAAATTGAAAATGATGGGAAAATGTGATTAATTTTTTTAATACAAATCGTCTTTTTTTTAAATTTTTTATTTTATTCACCACGTGGCGGGTGGTGATTGGTCGTTTTCAGGTCTAATTGCAACACAATTTACTTGTATCCCTGCAAATAATGATAATTTACTTCCTAAACTAAAGTATAAATAGTGGGACCCAAACTCTTAGAGGTAATTTCAATCGAAATTTTCAATTTAAAGAAAATTTACTGAAGACCTTCAAAGAAAATCTGATTCTCTTTTCTTCTTTTTCGTATGCTCTTTTTCTTTTTTTTTTAAAAAAATAATTTTCAGAACACCCACCACGAACATGAATGTTCGACAAAAAAAACAACAGAAAATCAAACTAAAAACAAAACAAAATCAAGTATAACAAATCTCAAAAATACTGGATGGCAAATAAAAAAGAGAAAAATAGATTTAATATAGACAAAATAAATGGGCGCCAACAACAGCGCCAAATCTTTCAGCACTTAAAAGGTAACTACCATTCTATGGCAGAATTATTATTTTTTTTCATCAATGAAATTAAGAAGAAAATTCATGAACGAAAGAGAATGTAAAAAAGGATAGACGTAAATAAGATAGACTAAAGAAATCTGTTAGCAAAAGGAATGAAGAAAAACGTTCTCCATTCTGATTGGCTGGGTCCCTGAACACGTTACCTGTTTTATGGGCCATGAATCAGATTTATAAATGAAAGGTATGCGTTTTTGATATTTTTATTTCTGCTTTTACGTAAAGCTGTGTAATTTGGTGCCTTTAATAGGAACAGATCTACACGCCTACCTAATTAGCTTTTACAATACGGTTCACGTGGCGCCTGTGTTTCGCCTTCTGCTGTTATAAGCGTATATCGCTAATTGATATGAATATTTTTTTTTTCTCCAGCTATTTTCCTTTGTTTTAAATACATGTAAAAATACGGCTTGTGATTATTCTGACATTGCCATGACGAAAACGTTTTTAATAAGATGGTTTCGATGACATTTGCATTTTTGAAATATGCTGGATTTTTTTCTTCTTTTTTTATCATTTCAAAGCACTTGTTTTTTTTTTTTTTTTTTTTTTTTTTTTTTTTTTTTTTNTTTTTTACATTCTATGTTTGTTTGTTTTTTCATTTGAGGTTTTTTTTTTTGGTGTTAAAGTTTTACATGGCATTCTTTCTGAATACTTTTACTTTTTACATCGAAGTTCTAGTTTGGTGTTGGGTTATTTTTTATTCGATGTATTTCTGAATATTTTTACTTTTTACTCCGTAGTTTTCCATCGTAGTTCTATTTTAATGTTGAATAATTTTTTATAAGAAATTTTTTTTAAAAGTTTCTTTACTTTTGCATCGCGGTTTTCCTAATTTTCTGTAACCTTGGATAAAATCACATCCATTCGCCTACTTAATTAACATTTACTACACGGATTCCAATCTAGGTACTGCGGTTAGCATAACATATATATATATATATATATANAAGCTGCAAGTAAACAGAACTCAATATATAAGTTCAAAATGAAGATAAAACAAAGAAAAATAGTTGACGTATGAAAAAAAAGGGGGGGGGAAATAATAAGTAAAAAAATAACAGGCAAAAGTTTTTAAAAAAAAAATGAGATGAAATTTAATTTAAAAAAACCGAAAAAAAAGATATAATCTCTTCATCACCTCACACGATTATATTCGCAAAACAGAGTGCTTTCTAATATTGTATCAATAAAGCCTAAAGCAAAATATATTAATACAATAGTGTGAGGAGCACTCAAAAATTTTTTTTTACAAAAATTACAACAAATAAAATAGAACACAAAAAGTAAATATAAGTAAAAATAACATGTAAAAACAGAAAATAAAATAAAAAGAAAAAACAGTATAAAAAATGGACTAAAAAGCGAGTAGCGAAATCAGATCTACTTACATGGACAGGAAATTTTTCAAGAATGATTTAAAAATGTTTTCACGGAAAGATTGCCAGATTACAAAATATGAAAACAAAAGCGCAAATTGAGTGTAACTGTAGGGTTTTAAAGTGCCGTTCTTACTGCACTGCTGAAGTGATTTGTTATTCTGTGCATTGATTTGTTAGTTACCAAGGATGGGCCCGAAATGGATGTGCGCGAGGTAATATTATACTGGATAATTTTAAAAATTGACCATAAATAGTATTAGAAAATAGATGTTTATTTAAGAAAAAATGTAAAATAGAAAAGAGAAACATAAATTGCCTGTTTTGCAAATAATTTTAGCCACGGATTTGCAAGAAATGGATTAGCACATGGAAAAATTATATAAGTTATCAAAGAAAAAAATTTTAAATAGATAATTTTAACACGGATTTGCCAGAAATGGATTTGCACATGGAAAAAAAATTTAGTAGATAATTTTAGCCACGGATTTGCCCGAAATTGATTTGCACCTGGAAAAATTGTGGACAATTTTTCCATGTACACTCGAATGTTCGAAAAATTCACTCGAATTAGTGCATAGTGTCTCCATTTCTCTGCTTCACGGGGAGTGTTAGGAAGAAGGCGATAAAACAATTTCGTTTATGACGCGATATATTGAGAAAGCCAAATGTTTTTCTTTTCTTTTCCATTACCGTCATTTTCGAAGGAGCAGACAATTGTGCATATAACTATACGTTATTTATAAACTTATACAATTAGACAAAATATAAACTAAAGCAAAAATAATACATTGAAAAAAAAAGTGTGTAAGCTTTCGAAAAAATCTAATTTCAGATTGAAAATCTCCACACCCAAATTAGGAAAGATCATGTACTTGGATAACTGCAACAAAATATTTGCTTCCAGCAGAGATGCCAACTTGATCCGGACAGCAAATATAGATTTTAAAGTGGTAGTTTATGAATTGTGATTCTTGGTTGAATAAATTCAATTTAGTAGATTTTTATCCACCACTATTTCTAAATAATTCGTAGGCTTATAAAATTCACTACTTTATAGCAGGCAGAGATGCCAACTGCTCCGGACACGCCAAAATAATTTTAAAAAATGGTAATTAACTTAAATGTAAATTTTGCAAATATTTGACTATTTTTGCTTGCTTTTTAAGAGGTATAGCATGACATAATTACTATTAAGTGGTGAATTATATAAGCTTATGAATTATTTTGAAAAAGTGGTGAATAAAAATCTACTAAATTGAATTTAATAAACCAAGAATCACAGTTGATAAACTACCACTTTATATTTTTTCTGTCCGGAGCAAGTTGGCATCTCCGAGCAGGGCTCGAAAAACTGCCAGTCCTCAGCAAACGCCTCCTACAACTGAAAGTCCCCACACTGTTTTTTATAGGTAGTCCGATCAGACCACTGTGAAGAATGTCCACTTTCCGAACGAGTCATTTAATATAAAATTTAGTTAAAATAAGAAAGTGGTAGCAAATATATGACTAAAAATTTGTTTTATTTATGAATATTATTGGTTTGCCTTATTCACTTGTCAACCACTACAGATTCAGTTCTCAAATATATATGATAAATATCTCTCAATTACTTTTATAAAAAGTTTTGGGTTCATGCTCACAACTGGTTCACTTTTTGAACAGTCTGCGCGGACTACTTATAGAAGACCGTCTGGAGGCTTTTTGATGTAGGAGGTGATGCCTCAGCTGTCACGTCAGCTGTCCAACGTCCGCGCGGACGGCCATTTTCCCGTTAATGTTCGTGATACATTTTCAATTTTTGTCATCTAACAAGAGTCCAGCTCCTCACTTCTAAAATGACACTCTAATCTAGCAAAATTACCCACAATACAGCAACATACATGATGGAATTGATGTTTTCTCTATCTGGGAGTACTGCAGCGGTTGAAAGGGGCTTTTTAGCAATGAACTTACAAGAAAACACATTACGTACTTGTCTTAAACAAGAAGCGTTAAACGCAATTATGAACATCTACCTAAATGGAAAACCCCTTTCAGATTTCTGTGCAGAAACCTCTGTAAATCATTGGCTTGATTGTGGAACTGGCAAACGTCATATTTGATTCATTTAAAAAACGCAGTACCCTCGGATAAATTGACATTCCAGATAACTTGACCTTTGTCATTTAAATTATTTCATAAAAGAAATACTAGGTTACTATCAGTAACCTAGTATTTCTTTTATTACAGTATAATGTAATCCTAGTATTTGTAATCCTAGTAACTACTAAATCATTGTGCAATTTATATAAATGCTTGTAATAAATAAGAGGAAATTATATTTTTATTAATTTAGTAGCTACGGGTTAGTTTCAAAGGAGGACGGGTACATTGCTGGACAAGCCGTCCTCGGGGACGGGTAACATTTCTGAGTTTTTTCGAGCCCTGTTTTTCATGATATACCTTTTAAAAAGCAAGCAAAAATAGTCAAATATTTGCAAAATTTACTTTGTAGTTATTTACCGTCTTTTTAAATTATCATGGCGTGTCAAGAGCAGTTGGCATGTCTGTTCCAGGTGTAATTGCAAAAAAAAAAAAAAAAAATATTTCACTTCTCGAATTTTCATGCATATATATTTTCTTTGGAAAATAAATTTTAGTGATGGTTTTACAGCAATTAAATTATCGATATTTGTTTAATATTCGTTGCCACTTTTTAAAATTAACAAGGCCTGCCAACTTTTACTCTTTCCGAGAATGGATTTTCAGAGTGGTTATAAAACAATCAACGGAAAACAATCTGACTCAAAAACATATTTATATTTTGATCCCGTTGAAATTCGCTTGCGTAAGGGTTATTATGATTTTATATATTTATTGCAATTATTTATACGTAGTGGTGTTCAAACTCATTTATAATTATCATTATAATTCAAAAAGTTAATTGGAATAACATGAGTATTGCTACCACTTTAAATATGAAAATAAAATCTTCCGGAAAAACCGGAAGAGTTGGCAGGTATGCTGTTATCGCCGTCTCATTAAATTACTCTGTGACTTGGAGGCAGCGAGTTCGAATCCCACCTTAACCTTGGATGTGATGTCTTTCTCTGAATTGTGCTTTCTGGTCTTCGACTTTGCATGTGCTTAAAGACCATTATTTGTATTAAGCACGGAAGTCTTACATTAAAAGGAACATGGATGTAAGAGAATAAGAAAGAAGCTTACTTTACTTTTAACCCGTTTTGTCCCGAATTTATATATTGAAATGATACAATAAGTGGTTTTATGGAAAAAGTGGTGTAATATATTATCGAAATTAATTGGTTTTTCTACTGTTAAGGCATTTAAAAAGTCATTGATAGATCAAAAAGTACTTGCTCCTTATAATTCTAGATCTAATCAGAAATAACTAAATCTTTGTGGTATCTGAGAATCTTTTAATTCACCCAGATAAATGAAAATGCTGAAAAAAGTTTCCCACCACAATGAGTGTCTTTGCAAAAAGGAACTGTCCTATATATATGACGCTGGGCGTTAACCAGTTAAGAGCTTAATTTTAGGTGAACCTTATTTGTCTGGTTATTACAAGGCAGTATGCTTGAGACCTTAAGAAAGCTCTACTAGCGCCATCTTGGATTTTAGGTTGAAGTTTTGATTTTTGTTTTCTTTATTTTGTACTTAGCAAACTTTTGATGATAAAGTATTATTTGGGAGCATTTTCCTCAAAATTTGAAAGTATTAAAAATATGCTGTTTGCGGTTTTGATTCAGCAATTTAAAACTGCATACTTCATAGTTTTATTATTTTTTAAAATTTTAATTTAAAAAAATAATAAATATTTTTAAATTGAAATTTCAAAAAATAATAATTATTTTTTTAAATTAAAAAATTAGTTTTATTTTTTAATTAAAAAAAAATATAATAATAAAATAATTCAGTTTGAAACTGAAATCTGATTTGGACGTTTCTCGTAACGTAAATTGCACGAAAACAAAGACACTTATCAAAAATTTGAAAGCAAACTAATGTATAATATTTAACTAACTTTCAAAAACTACTGATTGTAAAACTGTAACGGTATAATTTTGTTAAAAAAATTAAAGAATCTTTAGCATTTTAAATGCCTCAAGTTCTGATTAGGATACGGCCTTGTATTTTACATTTAGCGAAAGATACTCCAGAACAAAGTAACTATGCATCATCAGTTTGCTTGTGAAAATTAACTGGTTAACGCCCAGCGACTTATATATAGGACAGTTCCTTTTTTCAAAGACATTCATTGTGATGGGAAACTTTTTTCAGCATTTTCATTTATCTGGGTGAATTAAAAGATTCTCAGATACCAGAATGATTTAGTTATTTCTGATTAGATCTAGAATTATAAGGAGCAAGTACTTTTTGATCTCTCAATGACTTTTTGAATGCCTTAACAGTAGAAAAACCAATTAATTTCGATAATATATTACACCACTTTTTCCATAAAATCACTTATTGTATCATTTCAATATATAAATTCGGGACAAAACGGGTTAAATAAGGAAGATTAAAAGCATATTTAGAATTTTGCATTCTTCCGACAGATGAGTTCAGTCAGGAGAAATTAGAAAACTGAGAAATTGAAATCCTGATTGCAAAACTGCATTGGCATAAGAAAATAAAGGAGTATCTTTTTCTATTTATATCTCTGATTAGGATACGATTCACACTTGGCGAAAGATACTGTCGAATAAAGTAACTATCCACCATCAGTTTAGTTGTGAAAATTAAATAAGGATGATTAAAAGCACATCTAGAATTTTCCATCCTTTCAGTCCAGAGAAGGAAGGGCCTCTTAAGATATAAAGTAATCAACTATTAAAATAAGGGGAGATATAGAACCATATTGTAATGCCTAATATTAAATTATAATTTCTTCATTTTAAGTCTCTTGTACATATTCATACATATTAACCTATAGTACCACTTTGTGTACCCCTTATAAACCTAAAATTATTTCCTCTGGATTGGAACACTAGTTCCTGGTAATATAATACGCTGTCCAATTCGAATATTATAAGTCAATATTAAGGGGAGATATAGGACAATATTATAATACAGAATATTGATTTCGAATTTTCATATTTTAACGCTATTCAACACACTAATATACTTACATTGTAACCAATAGTACCACATTATATACCCCCTAATAAGCCAATAATTATTTCCTCTTTTGGGGTACACTAGTACCCTGTAATATAATACGTGGTCCAATTTGAATATTATAGGTCAATATTAAGGAGATATATAGGACCATACTGTAATACAGAATATTAACTTCGAATTTTCTCATGAATGAATTATAAATAGAAACATCACCATATCTATCTCGATTTACTTTTTTAGATACCAAGTATTATTTTTATCGTAGCATTTTTCAATCTCTTGAAAACTATCGAAGCTCTAATTGCTGCAATTTGCACACTACCCCTTTAGGAAGTTTTCCAATTTGCAAATCCATGGCCTTTTCGATTCCAAAAAGGGTGGAAAACAATGACACTCCCGGAAATTCGAGCCCATTTTCGATCTGTGCTGAAACAACATACACATCAAATACCCCAATCTTAATAGGAACAAAACTTTTAATGTATCTCATCCCCTCTATCCCTCAAACCCCCCATCTTTTGAAGACAGGAAACAGGCAGAGGAGAGCTTTCAAAATGGGCGGGATTGTTACAAAACTGGAAAAGCGGATTGCTTAATCCGGGAGAGAAATTTTCACATTAGGCGTCTTCGCCGCCAAGATTTGTGTCACCCTATTTGAAACAGCGTCGCATGTGAATGTCAACCCCCCTCCCTTAACTATTTGCTGGAATTCTTTAAATAAAAAAAGATTTTGACAGAAAAGAAATTGTCTGTCGTGTTTGCATCGATTTGAAATGAAGGGAAAATCCTATCGAAAATGTATTATTGTTACGTTGTTCATCCGCGAATATTTAATAGTCACTTGCAATATACGTATTATTGCAAGTTGATCCTAAACATAAGTTTAAATCAAAAATCGAAATATAAACAAAATGAATCACAAGTGAACCAATCAATAAAATAGCAAATACTTGTGTTAATGGTGAAAGTTAAATTAAAATAATTAAATTGTGTTGGTTTGTGTACCTCTGTTAAGGTAGGGACCGGGTCGTCCTGGTAATTACTACCCGTGCCGGGTTGCTCAGAGCACTGAAATTAAAAGGATTAGCCTCGCCCTGATTAGAGACCCACAAGGGGTTGCTCTTTCACATGGTCCGACAATCTTTGTGTTTTAATTCAGTGGATGTTTGTGTTGTTTTTAAGTGTGAATGTTGCATCTAAGTGGGCAAGGGTTCAAATATTGGCACCATCTACTAAATTGATGCAGTTAAAAATATTATTGAAGTCCGCAGTGTCACAATTGATCGCCTTGAAGAAAAATTTCCTATTAAGCTTAGGAAAATGGTGGTTAAATCTGACAATGTTTAAATCCCTAAAGATATCATTGTTTCTCATAAACCACTTGGCTCCAGTTAAACTACGGAGAACTTTGTTCTGAAGAATAGTCGAAGTTTTCAAATCATTATTAGTTGCATTGCACCATGCTGGTGATGCGTACGTCATAATTGGTTTAATCATGGAAGTATAACACAATCTCTTAAGATATAATTTTAAGTTCTCTTGATAAAAGAGGACTTATTAGTTGCCGCAGCAACCTTTCTTTTTTATATTGATGACATAATCTCTCCAAGTAAGTCTTCTATTTAAAAGTCAATTCAAGGTTGAAAACTTTGTCTACAATAGGGATAGTTTTGTTGAAGAGAACAAGCTGATTGTTAGTTGAGATGATTTTGTTTCTCTTATGAAGAAGCAAAAGCTGGGATTCGCTCCCGTTGAAACCGAAGTTCCAGTTAACGCACCAATTCTCGATATCATAATGTTTCTCCAGAAGTTTATTCAGAGCTGAATCGAGATTTAGAGATTTTTGCAAGATGCCTGAAAGATTTGAGAGTTTGCGAAGAACGCCGCAATATTGCTTTGGTCATCCTTAATAACAGGGAAGTCGTAGGTGTGGATGATATACAGGATAGATCCTAAGAGGCTACCCTGGGATACACCTGCATTAATTTTTCTAATAGTAGACCTTTGACTATTGAGCTTAATTAGGAAGCATCTATGAGAGAGGAAAGGAAACATCAACTAAAATTTTTTTTAAATATTTTGAGGGAAGTTTAAGTTGATAAGCTTATGAATGACACCTGCGCGCCAAACCCTGTCGAACACCTTACTAATGTCCAGTAAGGTTGTTGCTTGTTTGTTATGAAGTCCTCTGTCAATGAATTAGGTAATTCTCGAAAGTTGCTTAGTTGTACCCAACTGCTTCTTAAAACCATTCTGTTCATTGGTAGGTAACAGTTTGATTCTATTGTAGATTACGTGTTCGAGTATTTTACTCTAAGTGCAGAGGAGACTACGGAATTACCTGGGGATGGAAATTATCTGGTGATGATAAGTGTTTGAGTTTGGTAAAACAATGATTGAGACAATTTTTCAGTTGTTTGGAAAATGGGTTAAATTTAGACAGGAGTTATAAATATGGGTAATAGCTGTGACATAGGCAGGAGGAAGCAGTTCGATCATTTTATTTTTTTATATTATCTAGTCCGGGTGATATCTTTAGCTTTAAGTTCTTAATAATTGATAATATCTCTTCAAAATTAGTGACTTCAATGGGAGAGGGATTAGAGTTCGAGGACAGAAAATCATGAACAGCATTATGGACATTATTGTCGATAGTCGTATCATAGTTATTATTCAAGGATAATTGACTTTCTATATGCGATGCAAAGACGTTTGCATTTTCAGCGTCTGTGCATACATAACCACTGTCGGTTTAAGTGGTTTATTTGAAATTTTTTCGGTGCGAAGAGCCTTCGCCATCTTTCAGACAGAATTATTCTCAATTGCTAGGCTGATCTTATCATTCCACTGAATTCTTTTAAATTTTCTGATCTCTTAATGAATAACCTTATTGAGATTCAGTGCTTCTTGTTTGAATTGCGGGTCACAAGTTTTATTGCGCGTTTTCCTGCGCTAATTTCTGAATATAACACGTTGAATGCCATGGGAATCACCGGTGACCGGCGAAGTCAAGATTATTAGAAACACATAATTAGAGTTAATTTATTAATTATTTTAGATTATTATCGTTACTAAAATGGTTTGAAGAAATTAATGCAATATAGTACGCACAAAAATAGTTTTATTTATATAAACAGAAATATCAACTTGCTCCGGACAGCGAATAAATATTTTCAAGTGGTGGTTCATTAAATGTGATTTTTTTTCAACAAATTCAATTTGGTAGATTTTCATCCTCCAATATTTCTAAAAAATTCGTAGACTTTTATAAATCGCCACTTTTTTCTGATAAAGCATGCTACACCTTTTAAAAAACTAGAAAAATCTGTCAAATTTAGTTTGCAGTTATTTATTGTTTGGCCAGACAGCCACGCCATGTAAAATTAGCGTGGCATTCAACATGTTAGGGGTATTTCTTTTACCACAGGTGGAAGCATTGCTGAAAGCCTTTACATAGCAGGACGGAAAAGAGAAGAAACTGATACGTAAGACATTTCATTCCAGCAGTTTTTTCGAAAAAAATAAAATAAAATATATGTAACTATCAAGATTTCTTTTATAATTTTAGCATACATAAAAAACTGCTTCTTTTCCAAGATAAAGTCCCAGAGAAATTGTCCAGCCCCTGAGCCTCCACCTTCACAAAACTACCAAGTGAGCCTCCAACATGTGTGAACTGTTGCTGTAAGGGAGACCACCATCCTGCCTGCTTCACTGGCTGCAGTGAACGACCAAAGAACATCACGAACAAGGCTACTAGACTTCTCCGCATCTTTAAAGAGATGCAAGAGCTCCTTCAAAACGCCAAACTAGTGACGTTGCTGCAATCACTCCTCTCCGAAGCCCATGCCTAATCCAACATCCAGGACTAAGCCTTTTCCACGAGCCGATCACAGCTTGCTGTGATCATTTTTTCTTTTATTTTCAGGACCTCCAACATCATAGTTCCTCACAACTCCGATGAATCGGTGAGAACCGCTTCGTGGCTGTGTACTGAGATAGATGGAATTGCTACCATCTACTGTCCAAGATAAAGTAGATATTGTTCAATAATTTAAAAAAAGAATAAGTAAACCCCTCCTAAGAACTAGCTATGACTGAAAAGGTTTTACTACCAGCCTTTCCTCTTTTCCGTCTCGTTTTCACCCCTTCGTGGAAGCTAGAGGAAATTGGTATTATATTCTTTTTCAGTGCAGGATTCATCAAATACCTCAAAAATCAATTCAATTTCAGTAATTCCGGAGTCAATCATATCAGAATTATCTAGGGTAGGGATATCAGGTGGCTTTTTGATAAATATGTTTTGGAAAAAGCTCAAATTTGTAGTTTTCATCATGGTAGTGTAATGAGTTAAAGGAAGACCAACGTTTAATAGAACAGCCCGGTGGTCTGATGTTATGGACGAATATCGTTCGTTTATGACCTAACTTGCCAAAGGAATTTACATGTTGGGGATTGCGTAATCAAGAATAACCGGTATTTGGTTATAATTTGGGTAATAATATGTAGGTTCAAGAGGTAAAAAAAAATTGGAACGCAGGATTATAATATATAAATATTTGAATTATTCAAATGCAGTTTTAGACCACA
Organism: Parasteatoda tepidariorum; assembly: GCF_043381705.1. Taxonomy (NCBI): domain Eukaryota; kingdom Metazoa; phylum Arthropoda; class Arachnida; order Araneae; family Theridiidae; genus Parasteatoda; species Parasteatoda tepidariorum. The sequence continues at coordinate 13,065,560 of NC_092209.1, forward strand.
CAAATGTTAATTAAATTTGTTAATCAACGACAATTTCTACCACTAGAAAAATTAATTCCACTAAGTGGAAAAAATTTTACATCTCTGAATAAAGATAGAAAAAAAAATATCAGGGTATGAAATATGCTACCACTTTAAACTTTAAAATAAAATCTCCTTGTTGAAGAAAAAATAAAAATAGAATTACGCAATTTGCACATCCATCTCATTATAAAGACGCTGAGTCCTACGAAATAGGTACAGTGTGTATTATTAGCAATTCAATTTCATTTAAAAATTTAATTCCTATCACATAGGTGCCAACTCTTCCGGTTTTCCCGGATGATTTTATTTTTATATATAAAGTGCTAGCAAAATGTATGTTATTTCACTAAACTTTTTGAATTATAGTAATAATTTTAAATCAGTTTGACCACCACAACATATAAATAATTACAACAAACATATAAAAGCATATTAGTCCTTACAACAGCGAATTTCAACTTGATTAAAATATAAATATATTTTTGAGGAAGATTGTTTTTCGATAATTGTTTTACTGCCACTTGGAAAATCCATTCTTGAAAAGAGTGAATGTTGGCAGGTATGTAAACAGTTTAAATTTATATATATATATATATATANTATATATATATATGGTATTATTTACTTAAAGAAAGCAGTCTAATAGTTACTAAAATTTGTTAGACTGTCGGAATAATATTTGTACTAAAATATAAATTACACAGTTAGAAAAAAATTGTTTTCCAGCTCATATTTAAAAATATGTTTTGTAAATTAAAAAAATCTCAGAGATGAATAACTGTTTCTCTTAGACCTAAATAACAACAAATATAATAACTGCAATTATTCTTTGGAAGTGAGCCATGATAGAAACATTTTACCTTCTAACGCAGAAAACTGTGTTTTATGCTGTATTTCACAACCATAAATTACTGAAGTGCTATTTATGGTATTTTTCAAATATTTTGACCTAAATTAATTCGAAATAATGAAATAAGTGTTAAAAATATGTGTCATAAAAATTCTGCGTCAAAGGGTTAATTCTTTCACACCACTTAAGGGTTAATAACAAACCAAAGCGAATTTCTCAGATTTATAACGCTTCTAGAATTGTGTCCCACTTTCACCTCCTCATTCAGCTGCTTGTAGACGTCCCCCGCTGTCCCACTGTGTCGTCCGGTCCGTCCCACTCGCTGTCTTCTCATGTTCTGGAGCTGTACGGAACTCTCCGGGTTTTCCCTGATAATATAATTTGCATACCCACGAGAACGGATTTCTCTGAAAGATTCATTACTGTCCGGCTTACCATAGAATGGGGGAGGATCGAATTCACTTTTTTTAAAAACTTCCGCAGACACTTCTTTGCGTTTGCGGTTTTTGATTTATGCCTCTGCGGTTGAGAGGGGCTGTAAATTTATTCAAACGATAATGGAGAGCAGTCAGAAGTTGAAGCGAAGTGAAAAGGAATTTAGGCTAATTTCTTACTGACAGTGAAGAAAATCGTTCGAAGTTTGTGAAATTATGATCATTAATTAAAAGTGGGCGAAATCTTTCAAGCTAATTTCAATGGTTACAAATCCGACCGTTTAAAAACTAAAACCAACTTTCGATTACGTTTAAAGCCATTATATTTTGAACTGACTAAATTCTAATATTTATAAGGAATTTGGTTACAAATCAAGCAAATTGAAAACTAAAACAAACTTCGATAACATTTAAAGCCACTGTATTTAGAAGCTTCTAAATTCTAATATTTATAAAGAATTCGGTTAAAAATCAGACATTTTAAAATCTGAAGCAAACTTTCGATTACATTTAGAACCATTATATTATGAAGTTAGTAAATTCTAAAATTTGGGAAGAACTCGATTCATATAATAATAATGTGGAGGATTCATATAGTGGGTATTCGTGACTTCGCGCATTTCATTATGAAAAATTACTTATCAGTAGAGAACCGATTATCCGGAACGATCGGGACTATCGCTATTCCGGATAACTGATTTTTCCGGTTTTCTGAATCGCTACAAAAAGCCGTTTTTTTAGTGTTAAACCCAACTAAAAAAAAATCATTTGGAAATAATCTTAAAAATAAGAAAAAACGATGAGGTAATACACTAATGATTATTTCTGAAATGAAGGTAAGGTAAACATCTTTCAAAAAAGAAAGAAAAATCCTAATATCTTATGAGGAAAAAAAAGTTTTTTTTTTTAAATTGCGGGAAAATTTATCGAATTTCGTTCCGGTTTTTTGGTTTTCCGGTTTTCTGAATTCCGGATAACGGGTTCTGTACTGTATTTCTTTCCAGAATCGTTAGTTGTATGTAAAAATGTTGAGTGAATGTCTTTTAAACTGAAAGTAAGCAGGGCCCACGCGAAGCTTTCGCCACCTCGCCAAATGCTATGAAATCGTATTTTTGGCGAATGAAATTGTATTTTTTCGAAAGTATTGTCGAATGATTTTTTCCACTTAAAAGGAAAATATATTTTTTACTTGAGCACAGAATTAAGTCAAAATGAATTTTTCTAAACAAATAAATATTTTTTATTCGATAACAGTAATTTTTGGCAGATGCGCCGCATAACTAATTAGAATTGGGTCTTTTGGAGGGTTTGTGGCTTTTGTGAGAACTTGCCCTGGTCCCAGATGGCTTTTTGCTGTAAGTGTTGCTAATGTGGGAAGGAGCTTTTTCCAATTGTGTGCTTTTTCTAATAGCACAATGATTATTTTTTCGTGCGGAGCATCATATTCTACATCTATCATTTGCTGAGAAAAGAAGAGGTCTTCCTGACCCTTTTCGTTAATTTTTAATTGATTTTCCATTAGAAAAATTGTAGCACTGCCATCAGTTTTCGAACGTCATGATTACCCACGAGTAATGAAATTTCGATCTCTTCCAATTGTCATAGCACATTCCTTCACTTTATTGAAAAAATTTCTATAAAATACATTTTTAAACAAGAAATGCTAATTGGCATAGAATAAATACACCCAGCAGTTTAGTTCTCTTTAAATATCTTTAATGTAAATGGAGAGCCAAAAATTACCGAATATGCAATATTTTTTGAGCTTTAGCTTTGCTTCTAACAAAACTACAATATTAAACTTGATAACTTTAATATATAATTTAAGGAAAAATGTTTTCAGTGGTAGTAAAATTAGTGCTTTTTTTATTATTTTTGTTTAGTGAATTTGATTTTTAAGTTATCTTTCACACTACTACAAGTAAATTATTCAAACTGTTTCATTTTTAAACATGTTATTTATATAAAGAACACTTTTCGAATATGGAAAATTGTAGACAATTAAATTAAAAGTCATAATTTTAATTTTTGGCGTTATGTAACACGCAAGAATTTCTGAGAATAATCGTTAAAAACTCTTCTTTAAGTGGAAGAGGTAGAAAAAGCTAATTATTAATACTTCCATTTCTAGGTAAAGGGATAATATCAAATATAAAAATGGTAATAAATAATTTAAATCCGTCGTTAAAATTTCTTCAATAGTGGAAGAGCTACAAAAAGAAGTTCGTTGTCTATTTCTTGAGAAATATTGAATGCAATAGGGTCGCCACTCATATACAAATGCGTGGGTCCAGATTGACATATCCCGCGCCACCATTGACCTTTACAGCCTAGTAGGCGGCACTGCTCGTGATTATTTGATGGCTATTATAAAGATCAAGAATCTAACCCTTTGCTCCAAAAGAGATCGGTTCTTCCAGTACTAACGAAATTGATATGATATTTTTGCTCACTGACTTATAATTAAAATCACTACTGTTAGTGTTCTTGTTTTCCCCGTTGTATATTGCGCACTGGAAAATTGTTTCGGTGATGTGATAACCTACAGTTTGAATTAGTTGTTAAAGCTTCTTCATGAAGTGGAAGAGCTGGAAGTAAACGTACAGTATTACAAATTCTCAGTACAGTACGTACAGTAATTACAAATTTAAAGATTAAAAAAAATTATTTTTGGTGACGAAATAGAACACGACTCCGTGATATAGAATACGATACAATATGTCCAAAGCAAGCATATATTTAGGATGTCGTACTTCTTAGAGAAGTTCAGATTTCGTATCTAACTTTGCATTTAAACTTGGTTTTAAAGAAATTTCAGTTGCTAAGGTTGGAATAGAACAATACGGAAATAATACGGAATAGAAAATTCTATATTTCTATTCCGTATTTCAACTAACTGATTTTAATCAAGGAAAAAATATATAAATAAATTGTATATATATTGAATAAGTTGAACTATTGAACTTTTTAATTAAATTTAGATTGATGTTTAATTCAAATTTGAGAGTCAAATGATATTTAAATGATTTAAATATTATCCATGATGCTCGTGCAATGAACTTAACGGTTTTTTTACTAACTATTTTTAATATGAATAACAGAAGGTTTTCATTCTATTAATATCTTATTATACTCTATTTCCTATGTATAATCAATCACCATTGAATTCATCAGTCATCGGCTTCCAGTAAAAACACCCTTTGGAACTGCATAATCGCATTTCGCGGACATGCCATTTGCTTTACCCCTTTAGCGTTGTAAGAGGGTTAATTTGATTAAAGCGATGACCAAACCCTGCAGGGCACTGGACACTGGTCAGTGCTTTTATTCTTAATTGAAGGATTGTTTTTCTTATTGACTGATTGTTCTCGGTTCTCTGTAATTCTGTTAGGATCGGTTGCAAAAGGGAGCATTTCGTTAATGGGAGTAACCAGTGGCCGAAATGCTTGTTGACCGATGGTTACTGCATAAATTTGGGAGTTATTTTATTGACTTGAGAAAGGAGTGCTTGCAAAAATTACGTTGTTGGTAGAAGGCTTTTTTCGAAGGCTCCGTCGTAATATTAAAATTCGCATGTTTATGAATAGTATGCTATTTTTATAACTGCTGTGAGTTTACAACTGTTACTCATGAATGTTAGGTCAAGTTTAGCCTATCTGAAACGTTGTCTACGCTTATTATGAAAATGGTACAAAACGTCAATATGGAGAAAAGTCACATTTTCAAGAAAATGAAAAGCGTTTGTGGTCTAATTTTTTAACATTAAAAAACTTACTTGAATGTTGCATTACCTGGGCTCATAAGATTTTGTAAAAACTGAAAATAAGTCAGCGATTTTGATAATTTTTATCCAGGTGGAAAAATGTCGCCAATTTGGCGATTTTTAAAAAAGCTTAATGACTTCATTTGTTTAAGGTATTTGTCTGTTCTGAAGCCTAGATATTTCTTCATGGCTAGATTACATATATAGTTTGAAATTATTGCATTGCTTTAAGTGTAAGGCACTTAAACAGTGGCTTTTTTGTTTTCTTTGGCGACCGAGCTTCGAAAGACAGCGTCAAATAGAAAGGTTTTAATCTTTCACATTTAACAATTGTGCAAATTTGGTGTTTTGGAATTCTGCAAAGATAGGTACCTACCATAACTCGGCTTATTAGAAGTCTGTAAATTCTAAATAATAAAAATTTTATTTTATATTTCACAACTGTCATTAAACAAAATATATACTCCATAACAGTTGACCCAATTTTGAGTTTACCTTCATAAAGAACCTTTTGATAGAACTAGCAGAGATTCGTGTTACATGAACCAAACATGTTACATGAACCAAGAGGAAAGAGTTCCTTAGGAACATGTATAAATTTTCGAACATTTTAACAATTTTCTTGATTGGAATTTTATAGATCTGCAAAACGGCGAATTAACATGATTTTTCGAAGTTCTTTTGCCAATGAAAAAAATAAATAAATAAATAAAACAATTTAAGTGTCTTAGCAAAGTCACAAAAGCACCGTTTGGCACAATTCTTATCAAAGTCATTAAGTCAATTAAATCATGGCTATATATCCTATCTTGCTGTAAAAAAATAATTGGGTTTAAAAACGAGCAAAAAACTAAAATATTTTAAACATTTAACTTTTTAAAAATCGCTAAATTGGAGCAATTTTTTCATCTAGATGAAAATTATCAAAATCAATGCCTTATTTCCCCTTTTGCAAATTTATATGAGACCAGATAATACATCATTGGAGTAAGTTTTTAAATATTAAAAAATTAAATCAGAAACGCTTTTTACTTTCTTAAAACTGTGGCTTTTCTCCGTATTGACGCTTTGTGTTATTTTCAGAATAAGCGCAGAAGGCGCTGACTAAAGATTAACTAAACTTAACCTAACAGTCATGTTTTTTTTTCTTATTGAACTTACGTTCTTCACATCGGAAGAGGCCGGAAGTATTACTCATTTAACGCTACCAGTTAACCTAAGACACGGAGGTGAGCAACATTACCCACGCCACACTGCCACAGATACCCGTTTATAGGGTGGGTTACATTTACACATCACACAATAGAGAACAACACACAAAGAGAAACAATCATGCCCAGAGCGAGATTCGAACCCGCAACCATTGACTTCACAGTCAGCCTCTCTGACCGCTCAGCCACCTGGCTGACACAGTCATAAATAACTGTTGCAAATTTAGGCGACTACGGGCAGCACCTCCTAGAATAAGGAAGGCCTCAGCACGGATCAATTTAGTAGTCTGATGTGACGAAGTTAACTGCGCAGTTGATGAAAAATAAGAAAGATGTCATTACGTTCGGGGTACTAAGCTGCGCAGTGGTTGAAAATTCGAAATATATCATTACGTTTTGACTACTAAAGGATATTTATGGTAACCCGTGCTGAGGCCTACTCTTTTCTAGGAGGTGTTGCTACGGGGCCTTCAAAAAACATCCTTTTCGCAGGTTAAAATAAAATATTTTTTACAAATTCTTTATTCGATAATATTTCTTTATTTATATGAAATGTCTTATTCTTTATATTCCACATAAATAATTCTTTAATTAAATGAAGCATTCTTTAATTGAATGGAGTATAAAATTACATAAGTATCCAACGATGAAACAATGGCGGTAAGGGCCAAAGAGCCTCAATTCATCTGCTTTATTCTGACTCCAAAAAGATCAGTTATTCAAGCGCCCTCACTTTTTGTTCCGTAACTCCTTTATAATTCGACCCTTTTTCCCCCCTACTACAGGCCATAATTTATTCTTGCTTGACCAACTGACCGCTACTTCTGTCATTGAAGCCGAGCATTGAACTGGGGACACTTAAGGCGTCCAATTTTGTTAACTGCTATGCTAGATGGGAAAATATATGGTAGTATTTCCTAAAGAATCCTTCCGTCCCCATGATAGTAACAGGGGCAGTGGTCACGGGAGGGTGTTAGAAGCTCGGGATCAAGCGATTCGAAAGGTTTTATTGACCGAATAACGGTCGTTTGACACGTGACCATTCAGCGAGGTATTGTTTCATGGGTATATAGTTAACCACTCAAAATCGAAGTGTCATGATCGATATAATGGATTTTTATGAGCCATATATATCGGAATTAATGGACCTTGGCGACAAAGAGGAAATCGCTTAAGAATAGATGAATGTGTGAAAGTAAAAAAGATACAGTACTCGCCAATTTTGACCAAACTATTAATGCTTATTAACAAAGACTTTATGATTTATATTTTTGAATTATGGTCTACTTCAGCGGTTTTCAAATCGTGTTCTGTAGATTCTTCATGTCCCGTGGAAGGATCATAGGGGTTCGGAGATTAAGGACTCTTCCTTTTACCTTTGGCCACTGTAAATGAATTTATATCCGGTAAATTACCCATAATTTATTTAATATTATCATTATTTTTATGAAAATGTTAAGTAAAAGTACTTGTGCAGAAAGAAGCAAAATAAAATTTAAAAAAAAAAAATCTTCTCACAATGGAGTACTGAAAGAATAATGCAGCTGACACAATTATGAGAAATTGCATCTGAATTTTGCACACAGAATAAAATACACTTAATTCTACAATGGAGAAATATTTCATAAGCATTTTTTAACATTTATTTTGGCCCTTCTTTATCTTTATTCCAATGAAAACCAAGTTTTATCTCATTTATATTCAGTTTATACAGTGGCTCCCAAACTTAAACACTTATAGCTTTCAATTAAATAGGGCTCTATTCATTAGTTAGAATAACTATTTTCAGAATGGGTAATTAATAATAGAGATCTATAACCTATTTTTAACAGAACTGCGTGTAATATTTGTTAAAAAAAGTAAATGTTTATTTTTAAGAAACTACTAATCAAAAAGTAGCATAAATTTTTACCTCACAAATGTCCTCGCACACTTAAATGTTTTTGGACAAATTTATAATTAAAGTTATGGTCTAATGCTTCATGTTTTTATTTACTTATTTTTCATTTATTATTACTGTTGCTACTTTTTTTTTTAGTGAAATTTGATTTTAATTTTTGCTTGCTAACTCCAAAATATATTCTTTTATCATCTAAAATGGGCTCGTAGTCATAATAAAAAAAACAGACAACATTTGAAAGTTGATTATATTTATTATTTTATTTTTATTTATTATACCACCGTCGTTGAACAGCCGAATCAACTATGGGTTTACGACTATTAATGTTCAACTCCGCAGCCTTGTAATTTTAAACCCAATCCAAAAGACAAGGGAATTCCTGAATCAAGTATTGGGACAAATTTGCCGCCTTGGGGGAATTTTTATTGGAACTAACCTGCATTTGCGTTACATAGAGAGGAAAACCACGAGTTAACTTCCCTTAGTTAGCTCGACAGCAAGGAGATTCTAACCCATGATCCATGTACCAGTCACTATATTTTACGTCAGCACTGTGGTCAGTGAGAGCCGGGTGTGGAATTCGTATAGACCAGCCATCTTTGGGAATCGAACCCGGTATACCTCATAGGGAGGCGAACTCTTTATCCCCCAAGCCACTGAGGATCTGTAAAATTTATAAAGCACTTTCCATATACATTTTTTGTGGTATTAATACAATATAGGTCAATGGGATATTATGCTCAATGACTATTACTCAATGACCATTAGACGCAGATTGAGCAGGTTTTCAAATAGTATCACGCTGATGCCAGTTAATTACGGCACTCGCACACACAGGTCATCATGTGGATACCTGCTAAATACGACGCTCGTAACGAAAGGGTTAACTAAATTATGCTATGACTTTAAATATTTTTGAAAAGTGCATTGCTAAACCATCAGCTCCTACATCAGAATGCCTCTACACGGGTTTTTTATAAGTAGTCCGCGCAAACTGTTTAAAAAGTAAACCAGTTGTGCGTATCAGCCCAATTTTTTATTTTTTTTTTTAAGTAATTGAGAGAAATTTATTATAGATATTTGAGAATTGAATCTGTGGTGGTTGACAAGTAAATAAGACAAACCAATCATATTCATAAATTAAACAAATTTTTAGGCATATATTGCTACCACTTTCTTATTTAAACAAGATTTTGTATTTAGTGGCTCTTTCGTTCAGTAGTATTCTTTAATTGTGGTCTGATCAAACTATCTGTACGAAACCATGTGAAGGCTATAAAACTTTCGATGTGTTACGTTACTTTCAGTGTCCATAATATAGTATTCTAGTAGTAATCAAATTAAAGCAAAATAAAAGTTTCTCTGATTTAACAATCACTCAAACTTAAAAACCCTTTCTACCATGGATGTCAGAGTTGTATTTATGTACTGCAATGATCAGTGTAATTTTAGGATAATTTTATGGACACAAAGAAGCATAGATACTTATTGATTTTAACTGAGAAAATAAAATACTATTTTCACGGGCCTCTGGAGACCCTGTAAAACTTGCATAACAACCAACAGCTACGGATTGTCCGTAGTAATTCATTTTCATATTTAAAATGGTAATGAAACATATAAATTTCTCTTTATTTAATATAACAATTTATGCATTTAATACAAGATTTTGACTATAGCTACTTAAATGACTTTCTTCTATAAAAGCAATTCTGAAGTCGACGATTAGATAAGTCTTAGCAATTGCGATAAGTTGAATTTATTTACTACTTGGAAAATTCTGTCACGGAAAAGGAAGAATTTACAAGACTATTTGTTATAAATCTGTGAGAATCGACATTTTAGAAGTCAACTCTCTTGATCTAAACTGAATAAATATAGTTAAAGAGACATTATAAGAACAAATGAAATATCTAAAATTGTAAATATTATTTTAAAAATAAAACTGGTAGATTAAAACTTTTGAAATAAATATGAAAAGTTTTTTTTTTGTCTTTGAAATTACGTTTTAAGATTTTTTTTGAACAACTAATTTTCTCAAATTACTGAAATCTTTATAGTATTTACGTTTTTCAAACAGACTTTTATGAACATACTTCATTAGTTTATGGTACAGGAGGTACAGACAGCTAAAGTTAAACCACGTCCCTGTAATATTTTACTAGATTGTACTTCTTGGTTTGGACTTGCGCCTCCAAATGGCTTACGGAGATCGTCTTTAATTAATTAAAATCGTTAATTATAATTTATTTGTGAAAAAAGGAAGAGTTCACGAGAATAAAAAAGCAAATAATTTTTTAGATATACATAAATAACCAAATAAATGCTGAAGTTTTTATAATGAGCGATGTTTGAGATTTTTTAATTAGGCAATAACCTATTCTTGAACTGGAATGACAATTCTTTTTAGCATTTTGTAACCTGGTAATTTTAATATGAGCTAGAACGATGTTAATTAAAATAAATAAATAACACAACAAAATAACTTTAAAAATTTAAAAAAAAATGAAGAGAATCTATGTTTGTTGTGACACTAGAATCAAATAAAAGATTTATTTAATAAAATAATTTAAAAAAGGTGTTTTTTGAATTGATACGTCAGAAAACATGTGCTAACAATAAATCTTTGTTTTACAATATAAACGTACATAAATATGTCTTAAAATAAACATTTCTAATTGCAAAATAATTAAATCTAACGAAGAACATTCGCAAACACTCATAATTCAAATATCAATATTTAAAGTAAATGGGTGCTTAACTTTGACAAAGAAGCTTGCAACTTATTACTTTCTTGTTTTAATTTTGATAGCATAATTGATTTCTCGAAAAAAGTTAACGAATAAAACAGCATGGTTTATTTAATAAGGATTTTGATTGCAGATTGTGTGGATAATTGAATAACAGTTGTAGCAGACTGCCCATGTTAAAGTCACTAAACTTCAGTGAGAGACAAAATAACAACGCCGTCTAGCGCCTCCAAGAGAAACTTCAAGTAATTTTGTAGCCATTTCAATGGAAAATGGGTATTGTTAAAACTTAAAAAATAAAGAATGCATTCAATGGATTCTTCAAAATCAAGGATTTAAAGAATAAATTTTGTCAAGGCTGCCACAACGATAAATATCTACAAACTAATATCTACAAACTAATATTCTACAAACAAATATTGACAGATTTTGCTAGATTTTTCAAATTGGTTTAGCAATGACGTATCAGAAAAAAAGTGGTGAATTATGTAAGCCAACGAATTGTTTAGAAATAGTGGTGGATAAAAACCTACTAAATTTATTAAACCAAGAATCACAATGAATAACTACCACTTGAAAATATTTATTCGCTGTCCGGAGCAAGCTGGCATCTCTAAATAAAACTATTTTTGTGTGTTCTATATTGCATTAATTTCTTCAAACCATTTTAGTAACGATAATAAGGTAAAAAAATTAAATATTTACTCGAATTATGTGTTTCTAATAATCTTAGCTTTGCCGGACACTGGTGACCCCCATGGCGCTACGAACAAACTCAGTGCCAGTCAAAGGTGACTCCCACGGCATTCAACGTGTTAATAGATGAAATTTAACGTAGTCGAATGCTCTTTCACCACAGGTTAAAATGAGCAGCTCTATTAAATAATTAGATACTAATGTTTTGCAGTTTGTAAACAAAAAGTTTTTTTTAAAAAAGTTAAAATGAAGCCCAAATTATCTCCTTTACATCTGAATGAACTTGGAATGGCTTAGGCATTCGGTCTAATTTATCAACTTTATCCTATTTATTTTTTAAAAGCTAAATAAATCATCGAAATAAACGACTGCCTTCATTTAATTCATTACATTTATCATTTAAATTTCAATATTGTTTCACCCGCGACACTTCATTCCTTTGTATCAAAAATTATTTCATTTCACGCCAAATTCGCCACGGGTTTTCAATGCATTCAAAATTAATGACTGCATCGAAGATCATACTTCTTTTCGTCACTTATTCTGTAAAAATTATCACGACTCCATATAAATCCGTTTTAATTGTCTTTCTCTGGATATTTCTTTTATTCGTCGCCATTCCCGCATTTGGCGTTATTTTAGCATCAATTATGCCACCATGCTTCCGAAAACATTGACTGATTCTCTTCTTTTTTGTTACCCCCTCCCTTTTTTAAATTTCTTTTCTTCATCACCAAATGCTAACAGCTCATTCCCGCGAATCTTTTGTTCTTGACAAGTGTCTCGCTTGGTGTGACATTTTGGCTCCTCATCCGCGCCAAATAAAGTTTTCCTTCTGTTCCAGGTCGCCGATGCGTTTGGCGGCAAATTTCTCACACAGAGGGAGTAAGATGGTGTGGGGTGAAATCTGGAAAATCGTCAGCAAGGTCCCCTAACTGTTTCGCGACCCCCTTTTCAACTGAAATCCCCTTCACTTGAACAATCTGCCCATTGAGTTGACTTCGCCATGCATAAAAGATTAGGCACCTAATGGTCCCCACATTTAGATGAAAAGGCAAGACTCTCTCCTCTAATGATCCTTCTGCTCTCCATCCTCCTTGAGAAGAACGAAGGAATAAAGAGGGGTGGTGGTAGAATTCTTCCCCTGTGCACTTGTTAAATTATTGTCTATCATCCTCGCAGATTAATTGAGCTAGCATAAATGCGTGTCGTTAACTGTAAATTGTCTGAAACGTATGTAATCTGTTTTCCATGTAGTAATTCGCGGCAAACTGGATTATTTATGCTAATGAGGAATGATGATGCTTTCCTATAGCGATGAGGGGGGGGGAGTTTCTTGATTTGCCTGATTCCCCATGATCTTTAACTTTTATTCATTTATTCCTATTTTAGGAATAACCGGCATTACATATAAGAGGAAATAACTTTTCTAGATATTTTTGTAACTGCATAGGATATATTTACTTTTCAAAATGAGAGCTATGTTAATTAAATGATTAAATAATTTTTTTAAATTTATTTATACATTGCATACTGTTTTTTCATGTTGTAAATGAAAGATGCATTATGAAATACTGATAAAATGCTTTTATTTGAAAAGTATTATATTCTCTGAAAAAACAAACAATTAAACTTATACAAAAGTGACGTATTTTTAAACAATTTCAAGCTGGATAAACGTCACTGTTAATGTTAAATGTGAAATGTTAGATATTCTCTCGCCATAATATGAGAGATGAGAAACTATATCATACATTTAATTAAAAATGTGCCACCATTTTTTTCGAATTTTTCATTTTTGTGGCTTATTAGTGTCTCATAAAAAGGTATACAAATGTAGCAGAATAGTTGGAAGTTAATTTAATGGTAGAATCCGTGTTGGATTTGTTTTGACGCAAACAGGACACTGGTGTCTTGATATAAATATTTCTTCAGACTTTCTAATTACAAGCAAAAATATAAAAAATAGTCTAATAGCTACTAAACATTTTTGTTCGATTATCGGACTCATATTTGTATTAAAATATAAAATGAGATAAAACTACATTGAAAAAAATATTTTTTCATATGTATTCAAAAATATATCAATAATTTGTTTTGTAAATTAAAGAATTTCCAATGATGCATAACTGTTTCTCTTAGGTCTAAATAACTTCAAATAAAAAAAAATTGAAAAAAAAAATCGTATTTGGAAGATTTTACGATTAACGTAGAAAAAATAACACCGGTGTTTTATGCTGTATTTCATAATCATAAATTGTTAAAATGCTAAATATAATCTTTATTTTATCTTTTTTAGAATTACAAAACAGTAAAAAATGATGAAAAATATGTTTAATAAAAATTTTGCTTCCTAGGATTAAGGGACTGAATTGTGATTATAAAGAACTAGGGTTCGAGCCATGGTGGCGAACTTGCAGGCTACCAAATTTCAGATTGATGGTTACCAGCTTTTTTGTTTAGGAACAGTGACTGGTGCTTAATGCTGACCATATTGCCACTATCATGCCGTTTGTTATGAAATTGTGAAGCCTAAACCTCCATAATTGCCCTAGCCCACAATGAGCAGTAGGAATGCTTCGAAGGAAAAAAAAGCAATTGTAAATGTTCGCCCTTTACCTGCTGACGTTGCGTTTCCTCAAGCCTTGAAGAGATGTAACCTCTTTTGTGGTTAACAATACTTCCTTTGTGCTGACCTGACTATGTAGGAGCCAGAGAACTGGCCTTGCTTCAGAAGATTCTGGGTTCGAATCCCGGACAAGTCGTGAACGTTCTTTCATTCTCTGTACTATCTGTCCTTACTTTGGCACCAATGTTGACCCACCGAAAATGGTGCCCCTAAAAGAGTTGCCAACAAATCTGCCCTAATGCACCTGAATTGACTAAGTTTAATCCATCATTGGCATTGAGGGGGAAAAAACGCTTTTTCGTGGCTATTGTCGTCATAAAATGACCTTACTTTTGTTTTGTTTTTCAAAAAATAAAAAAAGGCACTACAAATGTTTCGTTTTTAAGGCTTATTGAATAGTTTTGCCTACCACTTTTATTAATAATGTAATTTTATATCATAAAAACTCCGTATATTCATACGAATTTATAAATTAAGTCATACTGATAAATACAATTATGTAATTAAAGAGGTAATAAATATTTAAAAATGCATTGAGTTTCTACTGTTAATTTTCTTTTTAAGTCGAAAGCGACATTCCTGGATTAACACGTTCACGCCGGGAAAAGTGAAAATACTTGTAGAAGAACTAGTATTTCAATATTAGGGAGGAGTTAATCTATTCTCAACAATAACCATTCACTGTAAGGAAATTTATCACGGCGAAGAAGCAATTCAATATGAAAATTGTATCCGTTAAAAACTATTAGTAGCCATGGCCTTCGCTGGAACATTTTTTAATGCAGAGACCAAACTTTGTCACCAGATCTTGCCATTTCAATTCCCTGTTTCTCACAAAATCCGTATTAATCAAGTACTGCCATCGAAATTTTGAACGTTTTGCAGCTTTATTAACAATTGTTTTGAGTTTGAAAATCTTATGACGAATTAAAAAGTTAAATTCAGAAATAAAACTCTCATTTTTGACGATTCAGCAATCCTTAAGCTGTATTTCGTTAGCTTTGAAAATTATTGAAGTTATACTTCTTATGTGACTTCCAACAAGGTTGCGTTAAACGTTTAACGCTACATTTTTATTGGCCGGGAAATCACGTGGTAGGATCCAGTTTTCCCTCATACATGTCCATATTGTTTTGCTTCTCACTAGCATAAAAATAATAAAAGTCATAAAAGTATTGTTTTTCTGTAAATATTTTTTTAGTTTGTTTTGATACATATATAATTTAATAGGGTAGTATTTTTTATTTTCAAATTTAGTGGATAACAGTTGTAAAAAATGAGTGAAAACAATCCCACGGACGGATTTAAGGTTATGTCAAGGTACGTCTCTTGTGAATATCAATTGATTGTTAGGTTTTCTCTTCTGAAATTACATTATGACGCATTCGCATACATTATTAATACAAATACATTTTCCAGGGCGAGACGATAAGGAAACCACAAGCACTTCCACTGGTTCAAGATGTCCAGGAGGGAAAAATGCACAATATTACCGTTATTACAGAGCACGGAAGCGCACGGAGCAGGAAAAAGAGTAGTTGAATAGAACTAATGATCCTTCTACGACTGCTGATTCTTCTACTATTAACGTCGCAGGTTACGAATTTAACTTCTTTCGTGAGGGGGGACTCCACGCACTATTTATTTAAACATGAAATCACGTGATTTGTGAGAAAGCGTGAATTCTCAAATATATGACGAAAATCTTTCATCAAATCGAAACCTCACTATAGAGCATTGTGGGAAATTATTAACTGAAATGACGATCAAAATGGAAGGGAATAATTAAGTTGACTGGCATGCATGGTGGTCATGATGCTTTCCTCGTGTCAGGAAGATCTGGGCTTCAAATTCCACTTCGGGCGTGGGTGTAATTTATCTATTTATTTCTTTTTTCTGCCTGCTCTTGTGCTGTGCCACCTATATGGTGCCCATGCTAAAGATTAGATTCAATAACACTAGGGAATTATTATTATTTAAGTGAGATTATTAGAAAAGTTAGATACATTAGGCACTACAAAACTTTTCTTTAAAAAAAAAAAATATTCATATATAATATAAAATATTAAAAAAAAAAATATGTTATAATTCTGACGAAATTCGTTTCCTCGCTAAAGTGGCGATAATTATTTCGTCACTTTCACGAAATTTTTGTTCGTAGCATACATCAGGAAACAATTTCGTCAAAAAAAGTAAAACATTTCGCAACATTTGAATATCCTTTTTTTACAGTGTTATAAGTAAAAACTTTTAGCCCATAACAATTTTTAAAAAATATAATTCAATTTCTGTCCAAATCCTAATTTACTGCCTCAAAAATAATTAAATTTAAACGATGTATCGTAATTCAGAGTGTTACGCTCTAATTATCAATATCTTGGGATTTTGAAAACCTTTTCAGATGGAAACGATAAAGAATATAAAGATAATTTAACATTTTCCCGACCATTGCGGAAGTAAATCTTAATAAACGAAGCCAAAAATCCATTCTTCATAATTCAATTGTATTCCATAAAAATGGTGGAAAAAAAACTTACCGACGGACGAATAGTCGCTAAAAACATTCAATTACACGTGAAACATCTTCCGCTATTTTCAATGAGACGTACATATTGCGCCAATCCCATAACACTGGCGACTGAAGTAAATACTGAATATGCCCCACTGCGCCAAACTAGCTAATATACTTTTCTGTTATAGCGACAATTTGTCTCTGATTGCATCTTTGCGTTCTTTTTTTCCAACAAAATTTTCAGAAATAAAGAATTAGAACTGATAATGCAATTTATTACCCCCTTTTTACAAAGTTTTTAATTTTTTTTTTCCTTTAAAAAATGGCTCTAAAAGTTATGGCTTTCAGAGAAAACAACTTTTTTTTGTGGGATTCGGGTAAAGAAAAAAATGGCGGAAGAAAAATGTAACGCTTGAGGAGGAGAGGTTGACGAGATTAAATGGAATATATATACCGAACCAACCCTACAGGAGAGAAGGGTAGTTTTTAACAATCCAGTGGTTTTTTGGCATCACTAGCGACGAGTGAAATGAGAAGGAACAAAAATAAATAGATAAAAAAAATGATGCAGAAGAAGAAAAAAAAGGAACAAACCGAGTAAAATAAACTCTACTACCATTACTTTCCAATCAAGAAACAAATACAATCAGGATTGCCGTACAATTCTTTGCGGTAATGCCGTAGAGTTCTTAGTTCTCAAAAGCCTATTGAAGAAGAAATGCTGTTTAGGGGATGCGGGGATGGTGGTAAGGAATAAAATAATTTGTTTCTGGGGGAGGGGAATTTTTTGTTGGCGTTTTTCATCCGTTTATGTTTGGGGATTTTAGTAACAGATCCATCTTTATCGTTGGGTGATTGTTACCACGATTGGGTGCCATCGCCTGATGGCAGAAATCTTTTTTTTTTTTTCTTCATTGCGGAAAAAAGATTTTTCAAATCGATTTCAGTGACTGGATGTCTAGGGAATGTGAAGAGTTCTTTTAGAACCGAAGTCTGTGTAATTGAAGGGAAATTATTAGATGTTTTATTATTCAATGATCTTTAAGTAGAAGAGATTAGCTTCACCTAATTAGATCTTTTATGTCGCTTGAAAAGCCTCGTTTCTGTTTTATTATGAATTTTACGAAGTCTTCGGATTTTTTTTTTCTCATTGTGTCTTTTTTAAAATAATTTTCTTAATCAAGCAAATAAATAAATAAATAAGGTAGAGTAAATATAAAAGATAAATAAAAAAAAATAAGTAGAAATTAAAAAATAGGTGGACGTGATTTAAAAAAAATTTTGCTTTCACTTTAACTAGTATATAACTCTCGAGTTCCTTCCTCGGGTAGAGATAATAATTCATAATCTAATGACACTAATGAACATTTTTTTTCTTCTGTTGCGCGATGTTTTTTTACAAATCTCCGATATTTTCGTATCACTGATTTCAAATCTGCAATCAGTTTCTCTCGCCAAGCTATAGTTTCGATTTCGCCATTTTTTGTCGGAATGTATAAGTTTAAAAAACGTTATATATGACAGGGAAATCTTGTGACAAACTTCTAAAGAAGTTAAGGAACATCATTAGGATTAAAACTGGATTAATTAACATACGAGGAAACATCATGAGGATTAATAAACTTACGCCGTTAGAGGCGCTTCCCGATTATGAAGTGTTTCCTCGTAAGCAGGTCATAATAGCGTAGTTCTGATAGCCGGTGGCATTTCTGATTCTGATACAGTTTGTATCTTCAGGATGTGTTCTAATTCCCCTAGAAGTTTGCCTCAACATTTACACGACCACCTGTTATAAATTTCAACCATTTTCCTACAAGCTAGAGAGCCCAAATTTCAGCTTGAGTTGAGTTCAGTTGTTTCCTGAATGGTTCAACGAAGTTCATCCTTTTATCGGAAATTGAAATTTCGGCAACTTTCTGACGCAAAAAAATCAACAGATCAAAAATTGAGAAAAGAAAATAATAAAATAAAATTAAAATTTAAAAAAACTTCGCTTATGAGTAGATTAAAAAAGAGAAAATAGCTTTATTTTTTCTAGTAAATGTAAAGCGCATTTTTTCTTCTTTTTTTGTATTAAATTTAGATTAGCAAAAGATATATCAGAAAATATATCCCTCCCGAAGACTGTCCCTAAATTTTTGCTATAGGTCAGACGAAAAGAAAATATATTTTTTCTTTTTTTAGTTTCTTAAAAAAACGTGGAATTTAATATTTCAATTTTATTTTATTTTCCGGTAATAAGCTTACTTTCCATTTTATTTAAAATATTCAACCAAACATCCGTTTTGATTTCAAGATGTAAATTATTATGATTTAAATCCCAAAAAAACTGTTCACAGAACTGAAAAGTCTGATTAACTAGGAAATATTTCTAAAAGTATTAAAAATCTTCTTTGTTCTTAATGATATTTTTTATAGTAGAGATGATTCATTTAGTAGTTCAGCAACTACGTATCTAAACTAAGAATTTTCAAGGAATTTCTTTAACTTTAACCAAACAATAGGGTTTTAATTTAAAAACAAACCTCAGAAAAGTAATCTTTCAGCTTGAACAATTTGAAATAGGTTTAAGATTCGAAATGGGTCTTACAATAACAAAATCCTGTAAAACAATCAGAATCTGTTTAATAAAAACAGAAACGTGACCCAGATTATATCAGGATATTACCTCGAACGCACTTCGATTCTCGGGAATAAATAGGAGCGCTACTTTAAACGCTCTTCGATTCATTGGAAATAAATAGGAGCGCAATTTCGACTTTTGTTGAGCTAAATGAAACGTTCTCAACCACTCATTAACGATATTCGGAACAACGAATACTTATTAAAACACAAATAACTCAAAGGGCAATTAGCAGATCTAAGCCTACATTGAATGTTTTATCGAGTCAATGTCCTGTTTCATTTGGCGAACAATATGCATAAGGATTCGCCAAAAAACAAAAAAAGAAGCCATCGACGGTACTCATTTCTCATTATAATCCATAATGCAAAAAGATGAATTTTGGTCATAATTATTGTCATTCAACCTACTGCCGTCTTCAAACAAAGGGAGAAATGATCAAAATTCAATCACTGCTTCGACTCGGTGTCGTTAAACGTCTTTTCTGACTGTTCCTTCCTTTTTTTGTGTTGTTAATGACAACATAGTGGTTCGCATGGAAGCAATTAGATTGTGATGGGCCCTCATTATTAAAAGTTCTATTTTCATTCCCTTTGTTTTGGCGAAACTCTCTGTGAGGTCTTCTGAAACGTTTCCCAGAAATATTAGCTCTGGCATCGAAAAAGAAACCAAATTTGCGAATGCCATAAATCATCGACGTTGACCAATTGACTATAAGGCTAATAATATTTTATGGAAATTAAGTTGTAGGACTGAAAATTCATATTCATCTGTTTAAATTCTCTTTAAACATGAAAGTATTAATTCTACTTTTTTTTTAATGGGTTATGAATTAAGAAAAATAACTTTCAGGGGTAAGTTAAAAAAAATAGATCTTACATTACGGTATGCATGCATTAAAACAACTTTTTATTTTAAGGCTGTAATATGAAATAATGCGTCCCACACCCCCGAAGGTAAAGTTTAGCCTATCTAAAACCAGCGCTGTCAACGCTTACTTTGAAAATGGCATTAAACGTCAATATGGACAAAAGCCACAGTTCTGTGAAAATGAAAAGCGTTTGTGGTCTAATTCTTTAACATTCAAAAACTATTTCCAGTGTTGCATTACCTGGGCTCTTGAAAATTTGCAAAATCTGAGAATAAGGCAGTGATTTTTATAATTTTCATCTAGGTGGGAAAATGTCACCAAATTAGAAATTTTTAAAAAAGTGTAATAACTTTTTAAATATTTAAGTTATTTTTCTGTTCTAAAGACCACATAATTCTCGGCAAGATTATATACATTGTTTAAAAATCATCGCATTGCTTTAAGTGTAAGGCACTTAAACTGTGGCTCTTTTATGGCGATAGAGCTTCGATGAACAATGTTAACCATTTTCTGGTGGAGTGCTGCCAGTCTGGAAATACCAATTCAACAAATGTCACGAACCACCAATAATTTAAAAACTAATTGCTTTTAAACGTTTAGCAACCACTATTCTTAAAACAACAACTAGTTAAAAGTATGTCCCTTCGCGTAGAATGTGCTGTCTAAGGTCGTAGTTTTCTGATATCCTGCTCGACTAAAATTTTCAATCAAAATTTGCTGTTCCGGAAAGGGTAAAGTAAATATTTTTTGTTTCGGGTTTCATACGAAATAAATGCAATTTAAGCTGGGTTTTTTTTCGCTATGAATTAGCCATTTCGCTTGTATTAAATGGTATGTGGAATTAATTTAATGGTGTATGAAATTGATTTAAACTTGTTCATAAATAAAAGTAAGGAAATGACAGGCAAAGTGGCCGTTTTTTTTTTCTTTCTTTTTTTTTGTATTATTACTAAGCCGCAAGCGAACAAAATAAATCGTGGATATTAGTAAATGACAGAGTTTGATATACTCAGAAAGAAAAAAAAAGTAATAATAATAATATGCCTCAAAATGTTTGTTATAGAAAATAGTCCAAATCAATTTTTTTTTTTAAGAAGTCAATAATTTAAATTGTACGTTTAAGGATTTTGAAAGTGCAATTAACTCCGTTTATAACTGTATGAATAATGCACCATGAAAAGTAACTAGGGAATATTGATTATTGGTAACGTAAAATTGAATGAGTGATTTCTCACGTTGATTTTGCACTCACCTACTTTAATTATAACATTGCATAGCTGTCAGATCTTGCTAATTTTTCAAAATATTTCATTTTTTATACCAAATGTTATAGAAGGATGAATGCACTCTTTTTGATTTTTTGTTTTTCTTTAAAAAATTGATTAAAAATTTATTTCATTATTATTGCAATATATTAAAACTTTTTCATAAATAAAAAGCCTAATAGTATACACTAACCTACTGTAATAGAAGAAACATTATCAGTTTTTATAATATTTTTAATATTCTTTTTTTTAATGTATATTTTTCAAAAGAACACCTTTTGAGGTGTTTAATTCATGCAATTTTTCATACTTAGCAATAAGGCTTAGAGCTTTGAGAGATTTCAGAGACACAGAGTGAAGGTACAATAGAAAACAAATATTTTTGAGTACCCTATGCCAGAAAATCAAGCAATAAGCTTGTATTTTGTATTGATTACGTTGATTGTTATTTGCAATAGCTGCTTAAAATTTCGTACACTTCGCTCAAATATTTACGGAGATATAGAAATTTTTTTTTATAAAAAACAAACTTATTTGTCTCACGTTCTTTCGCTATAACTTCACTATTCTATCACAGTGCTTCGCTATTCTATCACTTTCGCTATTTTATCACAGTGAAATGGCATTTCTAACGCATATAGATCAAAGCCTTATAAGGAATAATACTCTATTTATTAGATATTAATTATATTTAGAAACTTTGCTTCTTATTTAATTTTATAACTGGAGAGCAACAGACGACTCAATTTTGATTTTATGTCCTTTCTATGTACAACCCGTATCTTTGTAATTTGGAGCTTAACCCAGGCGGCAAGTGAACTCCTGGATCAAGCCATGAAGCAGTGGGACAAACTATACTTTTTAATGAACCTAACCCGTATTTACGTTATATGAAGGGAATACCACGGGAACCTCCGAGGGCTAGCCTGACGGAATTGGGATTCTAATCCATGATTCGTCAACCACAGAGAATATTTTACGTGAGTATAGTGATCAGTGCGAGCCGGGAGAAGAATTAAGATCGAGAAGCCATTGCTTGAGTTCGAACCTGGGTCACTTCATAGGGAAGAGAATGATCTATCCCCTAAGTCACTGTGCCTCACTTTTTATTTCATTTTATTTTATTTTATTTCGTTTCGTTTCGTTTTATTTTATTTTATTTTGTTTTGTTTTGTTTTGTTTTGTTTTGTTTTGTTTTGTTTTGTTTTGTTTTGTTTTGTTTTGTTTTGTAACCAGCGTTGAACAGCCTACTCAATTCTGAGTTTACGATTGTCATTGTTTAACTCCGTGACCTTTTAATTGTCGCAATCTAAGGCCAACGCAGAATGCAAAGGGAGCTCCTGGATCAAGTAGATTGGCAAACTAGCCTTCGGGGAGAGCTTTCCTTGCTTCTTATTGTGGAATCTTATCTTTTTTACTACGAATGGGAATATTTTTGGAAGAATATCTATACAAAATTTTAGAATTAGAATTATAACTATTTTCGCCTTCTCAAAGGCTCCGAAGTTGGGATTGTTTATTGAGACGCCTTTTCAATAAAAAATTTAGTCTTTGGAAATTTAATAGTCTGTTGTGTATATGCATACCCTCCAACTGCTACGGAATTACCGTAGTTTCAGAAATCTTCTTTTCAGACGGTAGCAAAATTAATGTCTTAATATTTTAAAAAAATTAATTTTAGCGTAACTTGTCCACTATTACTTATAAAAGTGCAGGCCATATGGCTATATTCTTAAGTTCTGATAAAAGTTTTATGAGAGATCCATTTGCTTTAAAAAATTCTACTTTGATTCGCTACCACTAGAAAGAATTATTTTCAAAATCCTCATAAGTTGGAGGGTATGTGTATATGTATTAAGGAGTCAAATGATGCAAGCATTATATATCCTAAACATGAATAAAGCTAAACAAACTGTAAAACTACTCATAATGCAACATAAAAAAATGTACTAAAAGTTTGGTAGTACAATTGAAGACCCTTCTTTAGTATCCAAATACAGAACGTTGTCATCATTCTGGGTTAAGGCACTTAACATAAATATTTAGCAGCAGACGTTATACTTAAAGAACACAAATATCGAATCAATGCAAAAAGCAAACACAAACAAATATTTTAACTCGATTCACAAGCATCGAATTTCCTCAGTATTCAAACACTTTCTGTGTGGTGAAAGTATTTCAATATTGAACCAAAACTATAGTGTGTCTGCTCGTGTAACATTATTTGTATTGTTTTTCACGTCGTTTAGCTTTAGAGATAGCATCAATTGCATTAAGTATTCTTTAGAATATGAGAACACACCATATTTTTTTTTTACTTCTTAATGTTTACTCCATATTTTAAATGTTTTATGTTCACCTAGAATGATCCTGCACATTTTTTATACTATTTTTTTACTAAAATGCGAGTGAGTTCCAATTTATAACTTTACACGCAAATTGCATAATTTTTTTCCATTCAACTATTTTTTTTCTTCTAAAAACTCTTATTTTGTGTTTTTATTATTCATTTCTTATCCTATAAACTGTGTCCATGCAATTTTGAAGCTTTATCTAGAGTAAAAAAATTCATTGTTATCAACTGAATGGTGACTCAGATATTCATTTTAAATGCCAACGAAGTTTCGATTCTTCTTTCGATTTATTCAGGCAAAAGTGCCATCGATAGTTTTATAAAACACATTAGAAGAAAACAATCGATTATTCAAAACTATTTCCGAAAGTTCACTCGATAAAATCGAGTTATCTGGCTTCCTTCTTCCATCCAAAGTCAATGCATCATCTCGGTTATCGCCAAGATTAAATCGACTGCCAATATCCCCACCAAAACAAATCACCTCTGCCGCCAAAAAAAGCCCGTCTAATGAGCCTCATCGAGATTTTCTGATTTTTGATGGAGACTGTTGCCATACCATCCAGCAGAAATAACGACACAGTCAAATAAATAAATAAATACTCTTCCTCCCTCTCAATAACTGTGACCACGCTTGAGCAATCATTTAGCCACAGACTGAGTTGGAAGGAAGCCCGGGATGAAAGTGAATCTGTCAATTCTCTGCCCGGGCATCTTTGGAGGCAGTTGGGGGGAAAGGGACATTCTATTTCCTCTTCCTAGATGAATAAGAAGGAACCCCAATCCTTGGGATCTTCCTGGCAATGATACGGAAGCTATATTTTGGGATCCGATTAAGCTCAGATGATTTCGACAAAGCTGCTACTTGAGCTTCTATATCAATAAATGTTGATTTAATCCATTCCTATCCAAAAACAAAGATACTTTTTATGGTTCTTGACTGTTACCTCGGATGAATAACTGTAAATAGAATCAATTTATTCAAGTAATTCGTTGTTAAAAGAAGTTGTAATTTAATAGAAAATATCTCTTTAAAATTCTTTTAAAAAGGTGTACAATTTTGTTTAATTGCTCATAATTCTATTTAAAGCTAAAGGATTGATTAATAAAATCCATATTGAAATTATCCTGACTAAACAAAGTTCGATACAAACATTATAAGATACAATACAAACAAACGTTAGTAGCTGCAAGACTCAACACTAATACTACTATTAATAATATTTTAGTTACTCTAAAGTGTCTCAAAAAAACTTAAAAGGTTCTCTTTTTTAATCTTTAAAAGTATTGAAATATTATATTGCCAGCCTAAAACATCAGCTCAGAACTCTAGAGCAATTGTCTCCAATCCCCGGGATGCTGTCCAATATGTGTCCGTAGTTCAAATGAAACCGGGTCGCCAATTATTTCTATATTATATACTCTGGTGTATTTCCTTCTGGTTCATGCGATTTTCCATGGAAGAGAGGTAAATCAAAGACTGAGAGACGTCACCTAAAGCCACGCATGTAATTGTCTTTTATTTTGAAGTCGTTAAATTAAAATTATTAAATCAAATCATTCTAAATTGTATTTTATGTTTTATTTTATAACAGTCGTTGAACAGCTGACTCAATTTTGGGCTTACGACTACTAATGTTCAACTCCGTAGCCTAGTAAATTTAAACCCAATCCTGAAGACAAGGGAACTTTTGGATCAAGTATTGGGAGAAATTTGCCTTCGAGGAGAACTTTTTGATGGAACTAACACGCATTTGCGTTACACGGTGAAGAGAACCACGAAAGTCTCTCACGGTTAGCCTGTCGGCAAGAGGACTCTAACCCATGATCCATCTACCACTGAGGATATTTTACGTCAGCACTGTGGTCGGTGCGAGACGGATGTGGAATTCGTGTGGACCAGCCATCGCTGGGATTCGTAACCAGTTCACCTCATTGGAACGCGAACATTCTATCAATGATTTAACACGGCTCATTCTAAATTATAAGCAATCAATGTCCCCCCCCCCTTCAATAGCCGCTGTGAAATTATCAAGCTTTGATTGGCCTGCGACGATTAAATGATTGGGGAGCATTGTTCTAGAGCAAAAGAAATAGATGAAAAGAAAACTGATCCATAGCTTCCAACTTTAATATATTCCAACTGTCAGATGTTCAATTCAAGAGCTTAAAGAACGATTCAGATATTTATCAACAGCATAATTTTCTTAAAACTATTCATTTTAAAACTGCTTTCAAACTCTCGTAGCAACATTTCACAGTTGGAAGAATGTTGAACCATAATATCGCTCAAATTTGCTCCAAACTTAATTATGTGCTATACTGAACCACATTGATTTCACTGAGCCACAATGTGATAGTGAACCACATTGATTGACTCCAAACTTGATATCACAATGTTGTAAACAAACCTGAACAGAAAAGTAGTTCAATTTAACATCTTATTAAGGTTGCGTTAAACTTACACAATAGCATTTTTCATTATTACGGTACAACGTTGAGCCAATTTTTCCGAGAAAGTACCTTCAATCGCAAATCAAGACAGTATCAGAGAAAACGTATCACTCTAAAATAAAATATTCTGATTCCTCTTTTAAACCTGCATGTAAACTCTTGTGGCAACACTACACTGTCGGAAATTTTGATTTTGTTTAACCATAATATTGCTCAAATTTGNATTCTGATTCCTCTTTTAAACTTGCATGTAAACTCTTGTGGCAACACTACACTGTCGGAAATTTTGATTTTGTTTAACCATAATATAGCTCAAATTTGCTGCAATGGTGCTATGCTGAACCATATTGTCGAACATTTCAAACTGTTATAAACAAACTGTAATGTTATAAACAAACCTGAACAGACAAATGTTCCAATTTAACATCTTATTAAGGTTGCAGCAAACTTACATTACATCATTCCTCGAGGTACTCCTATTACGGTATAATGTTGTTTCTGAAAAAGTACCTTCAATCGCAAATCAAGAAAGTACCAAAAAAAAAAAAAAGACGTCTCACTTAAAAATAAAATATTCCGATTCCTCTTTTGTGGTTCCATCAAAAAAAGATCTGCCGGGATGATGTCATTTTCCACAGACAAAGTGTGGCACTCTTTTTAGAGAGATCTCCATATCTTTATATACATTGCTTTTATATGGGGAGAGGGGAGTTCAAAGTCCATTTGAATTTCATGGGATGGGATGTTTTCGGTCATCCCCTTCCATATACTGGATTTGTGGTGTAAGGGGGGGCGGGGAGGTAAGTGACTTGCTAAAACCAAGTTTCGAATTCATACCCTAAAGAGCTCATACTAAAAATGTTCTGTTCAAGATTTCGTTCCGGCTTAGAGTTTTTGCAAAGAACTTCGCAAAGAATTATGGAGTGGCAAAAATAATTTACGAAATATCTTTAAAACTAATAGTTGGGATAAATTTTTGCGGTTCATTTTTTCAGGGGTTCAATTTTTTAATTAGCTTTTGTAATTTTGTATTAATTCTATTTTATTCAATTAGGCAAGCTATAGGCTAATTATATTTAAATAACATTCCTTAGAAATATGCAGACATTTTTACGCTTTTTTTCAAAGCTCTGCAACCAAGGCAAAAAAAAAAAAAGACATAGTTTAAGCGCCGTACACTTGAAGCAATGCAATAATTTTAAACTATCTTTATATAATCTTGCCGTGAAGAACTATCTGTGCTTTGGAACAGACAAGTAACTTAAATATTTTAAGAGTTCAAAACTTTTTTTAAAAATCACCAATTTGGCGACATTTTTCCACCTAGATGAAAATTAACAAAATCACTGCCTTATTCTCATACTTTGCAAATTTTATGAACTCAGGCAATGCAGCATTAGAGTAAGTTTTCAAATATTTAAAAATTAGACCGCAAACACTTTTCATTTGCACAAAACTGTAGTTTTTCACCATACAGATGATTTGCATCATTTTCAAAATAGGCGCAGACAGCGCTAGCTTTAGATACGCTAAATTTGCCCTAACAGTAATGATTAACAGTAGCAAACTCGAAGCAGTTAAAAAAATTACATATTATTCGCAATATAAGCATTATTTCATACTACGACGGAGTTATCGATAAATAGTCTTGTTGTCCTTTATTCAAATGAGCAAAAGGCTTTTTTTTCTTCTTTTTTTTTCGTTTCTTATATTGAGCACAAAAGCCTGCATGTACTAAATATATCATGCTGTATACTACAACCAGGCTAAACTAGCCTAGAATAAGAACTCCTTCAATAAACATTTTTTAAACTTTTCCAAATTTAGTTTTTATTTCAAACATGAATTTTTCCCAGTTGCAAATCTTGATCCGAATTTTTTTATATAATCGTTTTACAACAAAAATAAGCCAATCATAGTCTCACATTAGAACTTGCATAATGTCTTGTTTCATGAAGGTCGTTGAACAGCCGACCGAATTTTACGACTACCGGTTTACGACTACCAAAGTTCAACTGCGTAGCCTTGTAATTTTGAACCCAATCCACAAGACAAGGTAACACCTAGATCAAGTATTGGAGAAATTTTCCCTTCGTGGAGGAGTTTTTGATGGAACTAACCAGCATTTCCGTTACATGGAGAGGAAAGCAGCCAAAACCTCCTACGGTTAGTATGATAGCTAGGATACTTTAACCCATGATTCGTCTGCCATTGAGGATAATTTACGTCAACACTGAGAGCCGAGTGCGGAATTTGAATCTATCCTCGTGGTGGAAGGATTTTAAATCTCCTATTTTCTTATACTATGCTGAGTAGACGGATCATAAGCTACAATCCCCTTGCTGGATCCGCGATGGCACAGAGGATAGAGTGTTCGCCTTCCAATGAGGTGAACCAGGTTCGAATCCCGGCAAAGGCTGGTCGATACGAATTCCGCCTCTGGCTTGTACCGACCGCAGTGCTGACATAAAATATCCTCAATGGTAGATGGATCATGGGCTATAGTTCCCTTGCCGCCAGGCAATCCGTGGTTTTCTTTATTTTGTTGTTTCCTCTCCATGTAACGCAATTGTGGGTTAGTTCCATCAAAAAAGTCCTCCTCGAAGGCAAATTTCTCCCAAAACTTGACCTAGGAGTTCCTTTGTGTTCTAGATTGGACTCAAAATTACAAGGCTATGGAGTTGAACATTAGTAGTCGTAAACCCAAGAAATTGGGTCGGCTGTTTAACGACGGTTACAGAGATGCAAACTTGCTCCACTTCATAAAAAGGCATTTTCTAGTGGTATCGGAATTCAAATTATTTTTGGTTTAGTATTTTTCATTTTTACACCACTTCCACTACATATCAAAAATTCGAAGTATCATATGAAATGCAACTTTGCCATATTTTACTCGTCAATTCATATCAAATTTCGATCAACCGATATACTGGTGAGAGGATGGATCGGTCAATCTGATGATATGGTCAACTGCTGATATCGGAGAATTGCGAGAAAGTGATCTATGCTGGTCTAGGATGCCGACAACTGATGCTGGTNTTTTTTTTTTCGTTTCTTATATTGAGCACAAAAGCCTGCATGTGCTAAATATGTTATGCTTTAGTTTTTATTTCAAGCATGCATTTTTCCCAATTGCAAATCTTGAACCGAATTTTTTTTATAACCGTTTTACAACAAAAATAAGCCAATCATAGTCTTACATTAGAACTTGCATAATGTCTTGTTTTATGAAGGTCGTTGAACAGCCGACCGAATTTTACGACTACCAATGTTCAACTGCGTAGCCTTGTAATTTTGAGCCCAATCCACAAGACAAGGTAACACCTGGATCAAGTATTGGAGAAATTTTCCCTTCGTGGAGGACTTTTTGATTGAACTAACCAGCATATCCGTTACATGGAGAGGAAAGCAGCCAAAACCTTCTACGGTTAGCCTGATAGCAAGGATACTTTAACCCATGATCCGTCTGCCATTGAGGATAATTTACGTCAGCACTGAGAGCCGGGTGCGGAATTTGAATCTATCTTCGTGGTGGAAGGATTTTAAAGCTTCTATTTTCTTATACTATGCAGAGTAGACGGATCATAAGCTACAATCCCCTTGCTGGATCCGCGATGCCTCAGAGGATAGAGTGTTCGCCTTTCAATGAGGTGAACCAGGTTCGAATCCCGGCAAAGGCTGGTAGATACGAATTCCGCCTCTGGCTTGTACCGACCACAGTGCTGACATAAAATATCCTCAGTGGTAGATGAATCATGGGCTATAGTTCCCTTGCCGCCAGGCTAACTGGGTTTTTTTTTTGTTGTTGTTTCCTCTCCATGTAACGCAATTGTGGGTTAGTTCCATCAAAAATGTCCTCCTCGAAGGCAAATTTCTCCCAATACTTGACCTAGGAGTTCCTTTGTGTTCTAGATTGGACTCAAAATTACAAGGCTACGGAGTTAAACATTAGTAGTCGTAAACCCAAAAAATTGGGTCTGCTGTTTAACGTCGGTTACAGAGATGCCAACTTGCTCCGCTTCATAAAAAAGTATTTTCTAGTGGTATCGAAATTCAAATTATTTTTGGCTTAGTATTTTTCATTTTAAATCATTTTTACACCACTACATATCAAAAATTCGAAGTATCGTATGAAATGCAACTTTGCCATACTTTACTCGTGGTTACTCTTTCAAAAAGTAGGCTTATTTATCCTTATTCTACGTGTTTTACTATTTAAATAGTTACCAATAAAATAAAATTTCAACAGAAAGCGGAGCAGTTGGCATCCCTGCGGTTATAAAATAGAATAAAATCCTCCTGCCGGCATTCTAACGTTGGGAGTATATCGAGATTTTCCTCTCCATGTAACGCAAATGCGAGTTAGTTCCATCAAAAAGTCCTCAATGAAGGCTAGTTTGTCCCAATGCTTGATCCAGGAGTTCCTTAGTCAAGGGTAAGGGTTCAAAAATATAATGGAGTGAAACATAAATAGTTGTTAACTCAGAGTTAGATCGGCTGCCTAGGTTATAAAATAAAATATAAAAATAAAATAGATTCTGAGAAATGCTTCCAAGTGTAGCTTTTTCTCCATCTTGACATTTTCCGCCATTTTCAAAATAATCGCAGACAGCACTGCTAGGCTTAACTTGACCCAACGGTTACGAGTAACAGTTGACGGAGCCTTCGCTCCTGAAGAAAAATAATCTATTTAGAGAATTTGATCATCCCACGAATGTCAAGGTTGCTGAGATAAAGATATTATTGATTGTATTTATTGAGAGGAGGATTAAAATAAATATCAATTTAATGAAGTGACAAGAAATATGTAATACCAATTGCAGCAAGACCAATAACTTGGATTGTATCTACTAGGTTTACGCATAAATTTACAACTCTTCTTCCACACGGTGCTCTACACCACGTATCCGCATATGCTAACCTGTCAGCAAATGTGTTAACAATGTTAAATCATCATTAAAAAAATTTAGCAACGAGATTATTTTCCTTTACCGCTTGAAAAGAAATGTAAAAAAGTTATCTAAATGACAAAATAATGCGTTATGTTTCTCGAGTTTTGCATCTCCCCTCCCGCATGCTATCTACTTCTTCTTTCCGAATGCTATCTATATTCACATCAGATACACGAAAAATATACAGTATATTAAACAGACATTTGTGGTTTTACTGTTGATTTTTTTTTTCTTCATAGCCGATGGGCAAATAGCGTGGGTGTGTTTTACAGGGGCGGCTTGTAGATAGATGCCCACTTCTTGGTTACACAGAAATCACGCTTGATTTATTCCCTGTAACCGTCTAAAGCACGGGCATCCCATTCAAGCTCGATTTCCCTTCTAATAAAGGGGAGGTTGCATGGGGCGCTCCTCCGAAAAGGGGGGTCGAGTGGTGATGAATGCTTTCCGTTTTCCATAATTTGCTTCGGAACATTTTCATGTTGGCATTGTTTGGACATCGTTTATGCAAAGTCTTGTTATATAACTGCAGTGTGTATTCTCACACTATTTTGAAATGTGAACTTAAACTTCAGAAGAACATGTAATTGTTTAGGCAAGCAAAGACACATTTTGCATTCAGTTACTTTTGTGATTGTAAAATTTCTCTTGTACTTAACGAAAAGAAAAATTTTTGATATTGGGCCTTAGAATTCGAAATTGGGGAAATAAATGAAATTGCTTTTAGTTAGTCTATTTTGACAAATGTTTTCGAGGTAAGCAAAAGGTACTTTTAGGAAAAAGAGTGGTAGTACCCCTACCACTCTTTTGATCGGGTATGATTATTTTTTTCTTCCAAATATTGAAAAATAGGCATTTATTGTACACATTTTAAACTTAAGTTTCTCCAAGATAAATTTCAAAAATTAAATAATTGAGTAACCATCTTGCCAATTTTGAAGTAAACTATTCTGTGCAAGTACCGTCGGAAAAGTTATACTTATGAATAAGTTCTGCATCGGTTCCTTATATTTAATCATAAAATAAAACAACTCTTGGATTTTTTTTTTTTGCTGTCTTTTTCTTCAACCGTTTAAATGGCAATGTTCCATTTTTGGAACATGTCCGTCTTTCGAAATGTTGTTAGCTTTCAGTCTTCGCACTTAAAATTAGAAGAGCTGAATATTCCTATCAACCAAAATATAAATTAATTATAAAAAATTAAATAACCTGTGATATATACAGGGATGCCACAGGCGACTAAAAATGCAAAAAGTGGTGATCAATGAAAAACAAATATCTATTAAAAAGAAGGAAACAATTTTCAAACACATTTCTTTCAGTTTATATATTGAAGTTGATGGTAAAGAACTTTTTCGTATTAAATACGAATAATTTACAATTGTAGTTATTATTGGACAACTAAATGAATTAAATATATAAAAAATGAAGTTAGTTTTTACCTCTTCCTGAATTTTTAGTCGCCCCTGACAACCATGTCTATATCTTGTTCTGAAATGAAATAGTTGTTGCACAAGAAAAACCCGCAACTATGTTTTTCTTGCAGGCTCTTTTCATTTGTGTAAAATAAGAGTCCGGTAAGAAAAGAAAATGAAAATAATATGTAAACAAAAGTTCAAAACAGGTTTGTTTAAAAAAGAAAATTCCTCTCAGTCTGGGCGTCTTCGGGGGTGATCTCAAATCAAGTGATGACAGGCACCTCCATGGGGGGGAGGAGACCAAAGACATTCAAAGAAGCGTGAGATTTCCTATTTACTTCCTTTAACTGTGACCACGGGACGCAAAAGGGCCCGAAGTCATAATATACAGCCCACCCTGGAAGGCCGGATCTTTCGGGCCGACTATCCGGGGCCCACCCGCTGCCCTCCAACAAACAGGAGGAAGCTTGATTAGGTTTTTCAGCCCCATGCTGCAGCGCGGCTGGAGGCACGGTGTCGGCAGCACCACGTGAGATCGCTCAATTTCGATGTTAAATGAATATTGTCTCATGAAAATAGAATATTTTATAGAACATTAGTATGTGTAATGTGAAAGTGTTGATTCGATTAGTTGGAAGAAGAATAGGTAATAGAATTTTGAACCCTTTATCAGGAAACTGTTGGAAACTGATTTAAATAGAAGTTTCTCTAACCATTTCTTTGATGACTGTAAGTCTTTGTTCTTAATTTGAATGGTACTCAACTTTGTTCGTAAGTCCTATCTAAAGCATTACCTAAAGCTTATGTTGGAGAATTTTGAATCTTCATCACAGTTTGAAGCTTCTGCTGGAAACTGATTTAAACAGAAGTTACTTAACTATTACTTTGTTGACTGAAAGTTCATAAGTTAAATGTTGCTCTAAACTTAATTAGTTAGTCTTACCTTAAGACTGTGTTGGAACTAAACAAATACTTTTTCTTTAAAACTAACCATGCTAAAAATAAACTGCAATTTTCAACAAAATTGAAGTAGTTTTGAAATTTTTCTGCAGTCAACCATAGCTTTTTCTGTTGTGCAATCTTAATCGCAAAAATACTTCAGTTATTGAGCAACTAAAGGGAAATAATTTTTCAGAAATTTATTTCTAAAACAATTTTCGGTATTGTCTACAATATCACCAAAGTTTATGTGAAGTCACTTAAAAAGTATATAAATAAATAAATAAAAATAGTGAAACTTTAAACCCGTAGTTATGTTGTAAATTTGAAAAAAAAATTTTTTGTTAAATAAATAAATAAAAATAGAAAAACTTTTTAAACCCGTAATTATGCTGTAAATTTGAACTTTTTTATATATATATATATATATTATATATTATTTTCTGATATTTTTTCTGATTGTCTTAGATTTTGATAAGGAAGGTTTTTAATAAATACGATGATCATGTTCAGGGCACAAAGGAAAAAAAAACATAAAGGGTAGGCTAACCAGAATAACTTTGGATCAGATCTTTTCATTTCAGGACTCAAGCTTAATTGTTCGAGGGGTTGACTTCAAATATGCTAATTAATAGATGATGGAGACGATTTGTCAAGTTACGAAATAAGACGCAGAAACGTACTTTTTTCTAGAAAATATGTCCCTAATAGTTTGGTCCGGAGATTAGTGCAAAGTTTTGACCCCTTTATGTTAACTTTATTTTTTGCACATTTCACCGTATCTCGAGAATATTTTAGCGAATTGAAAAATATTTACACACAATTATAAAATTCGTTTATCCAAAGATTATTTTAAATTAATAACAGTCGAAAAAAATTTGAATAGTAAGTTATAAAATTTTTTACATAGTAAAGAATGTAATTTTAAACGGTAAAATGCAAAATTTGAGCGAAATCGGCCGAATAGTTAACGATAAAAATTGATTTTTAAAGATTTGATTTTTGAAGTTTATTTGCTATCACTAGATAAATTAAATTTTAAATTATATTTAATAATTCAATTTTGAGATTAATTCAGAATACTTTATACCAGTTTTCATAAAATAAAGCAGAATTTCGGTTTTTATTGTTCAGTAACTCAGTTTTCCTAATTGTTCAACGTACTGTGATTTTAGCTGTTTCAAATACGATCAGCTATGTTGCTGTTGGTACATGAAAATTTTTTCATATCATGTACAAAGAAATCTTTCTTTGGCATCATAAATAGTGGAAGCGGATATTAATGTGATAGAAATAGTACCTGCTACATATATGATGAGTGTGTGCAGTTGTTGCATTTCACAAACCGTATGAGATCCTTTTATTTTTGGTGTATAGGTTAGGATTGTAGGAACTTTAAAAAGTCGAGTTAAAAGCAGTCATTACAGAACATCATGTCCGTAGATCTGTATGTAATTAATCATCACAGGAATTATCTTCCTGTAATGCATTTTAACAATTTCAGATATTAAAGTGTAATCGACATTATATTTAAAAAACAATGTCACAATAAAATATACAGGGTTGTACCATCATCTCCTACATCAAGAAGCCTCCACACGGTCTTTTATAAGTAGTCCGTGCAGACTGTTTAAAAAGTGAACCAGTTGTGCGCATGAATCCAAAACCTTTTATAAAAGTAATTGAGAGAAATTTATCTTATATATTTGAGAATTGAATCTGTAGAGGTTGACAAGTGAATGAGGCATACCAGTAATATTCATAAATAAAATAAATTTTTTGTTATATATTTACTACCACTTTTTTATTTTAACTATATTCTGTATTAAATGACTCGTTCTGTAAGTGAATATTCTTCACAGTGGTCTGATCGGACTACCTTTGAAAAACCGTGTGGAGACGTTGGTTGTACGCACCTGGAAAAATAATAATTGATAATGAAGCTGAATATTTCTTAACATTAACTTCCGCTGTATATCGAATAAAATTTTTTGCATCCGTAGAGATGCCAACTTGCTCCTGAGAGAGAATAAATATTTTGGAGTGGTAGTCTTTCATTGTACGATTCTTGGGTTATTAAATTCGATTAAAAGAGTGTATACACAGTAAAATTTTTCCAGGTGCATATGAACCCTGGTATAGAAAAACTGCTGCTTCTTATAATTAAATTAGTAAATTATTTAAATAAACATACAAGTTTTTCACAGCTTCCTATAGCATCTTTTAATTTATAAAAATTTTTATTTTAATATTTTCTGTAACTAAACAGCGGTGAGATCGGATGCTGAAACACACTCCAAGATGGTGCAAAAGTACGCTTGTTAGCGAGAATATTTATCACGCATTCCTGACACTGGTCACCTGGGGCTGCTTGCACTCACTTTTTTCTTCCTCCAGCCCAATAACCTAGAAGAAAATTAATAATAAAATATGTAAAATCAGATGGTAAGCATAAAATTTTCTTAGAAAGAGCGCATGTTTGGAAAAAAATATGTGCATCTGTAAAAATTAAAAAAAAAAAATAATAAATAAAGAAATAATAAAAAAAATTAAATAAATAAAAAAGAATAATAAACATTTTTAATAAATTAAAAAATAATGAAAAAGAAATTTAAAAAAACAACAACAGAGAAATGACAATGTAAGTACATTAAAAAAATCTTCATAATACAAAACTTCATTTCGATTCCTTCTCTATTTAAGAAGTTGAGAGTGTTTAACATCGGTTCAAATCTCTATTGCGGAGCGTATGACGTGTATACACGCCGTGAAAATAAAAATTACCATTGATTTTGAAAAATCGAATTTAATAAAGTACAATAACATGATAGCAATATTATTTGGTGATATGTTTCCTGTATTTCAATAGAGTTGCTAAATATTTAATTTTTCCGGATGGTAGGGGGAAGGGAAGCTCGAAGCCCGATTGTATATATATATATACATATATGTTTATATCTACATCCTCCTTTGCGCACAATATTTCATTAATCTAGTGATGTATAAGTTTTGGAGTTTTTTTCTTTTTCTAAAACTACGTCACTGGACATGGATACACGTCGTAGCTTGATTTAATTCCGCATTCCATGGAAGATTTCTTAAAGACCGCGTTTAACTCCTTAAAACAAAATTTCATATTGTTGGTCAGCTTTTTCGGAAATTTTGTTTGGGTATTTTTAAAGCAGATCAAAATCGAATCGATATTTCCCGATATATCGTGGTATTGTTAACTGTAACAAATTTAAATTAATCATTAAGTTAAAAATCTTTTTATAATAATTAATTTCTTCTGAAAGGTTTCTGACTTTCTTATTTTAGCTGGGATATCAAAAATGCTTGCGTAAGATATTAAAATAACGTTATTTTCATTTTTTGCCCATGTAAATTTCGGTATGGAATACCTAGTCCTAGGGGCTATAAGCTCCTTCATCAATTTTTTACACAAATCTTAAAAACTTCTGGCTAAATATAAATAGATTTGAAATTCGCATTTTTTTTTTCTTTCTCGGTAATAAAATTGAGCCTGTAAATTTTTTTTATGACATGTTTAATTAACAGCAACAAAAATTCGCTTTATTTTTATTTATGTCATGTGGAATGACATAATGTGGTGGAAGTATCTATATGCTTTTTTTTTTTTTAATTTAATTGTCACTTCATTACCACTTGGGAATAATTATCCTGGATAAGAGTTAGAGTTGGTAAATATTAGTCAAAACCATTTTAAATGAACTTATTTAATTAAATTAATTTAGGCATATATTACAGACTGTTAAAAAAGTGGTTAAGGCTCAATTCATTGTTTTATTTCTTTAATTTACTTAATTACAATTGAAACTACCACCTAGATTTTAATTCTAAGTTATTCATATTTAAAAAGAAAAAAAGACAGTTTTGCTTAAAAATGTTATAAGTAAATAAAAATCAACTTTTGTTTATTTATTCTTTTTTTTATCTATTTTATCTTTGATACCTTTATGATTTACTTTTAAATTCATATTTAGTTGTAAACGCAAAAAAAGTATGCGAAAAATTATAAATTTTAATCTTTTTTAATAAAATTTTGAATTTTATTAGTTTCTGCAATTCTACAATTTTAGTCGCCCGCGGCAATCCTTTTCTTTGAGATCCATAGTCAACTGAATAAAATATGCTTATGCTTGGTAAAAAAAAAAAAAAAGCACTTGTTCTAATAAAAGTTTTTATTCTTAATAAAAAAAGTTGCATGTTTTAATATCTTTTCAATAAAATTTTGAATTTTGTTAGTTTTGAATTTTATTATTACATTATGCAATTTTAGTGGACTGTGGGAACCCTGTTCAATCAATAGTCAACTGAAAAAATTACGCTAGAAAACGTACCTATTTTTATTTATTTATAAGAGATTTTTGTTATTTATTAATCACCATTTTTTACATTTTTGTCGCCCGTGGCATTCTAGCTATAGATCTATTTCCTAGGGCGTCAATGCTTTTCTAAAAGAGATTCTTTCTTTCGGTATCTGTGATACTTGTTCTTCATTTCCTCCAATAGCTGGAAGGTGTGAAAAAAGTAGGCGGTGTGAAGAAGTTTGCTGATTGGATAAGTAAGTGAGATATCTTGACAGCTTTAGTTACAGATAGGGTGGAGTTTATTTTTTCTCAAAAGAATCTACAATTTGAGGAATCACAAAGCCAAATTTATATGTTTGAACGTGTCTCTTTTTTAATATGTTAACACGTTGAATGCCAGGCTAATTTTACATGGCTTGCCCGTCTGGCCAAACGGTGAATAACTACAAACTTAATTTGCAAATATTAGACAAATTTTGCTAATTTTTTAAAAGGCATATCTGCATGACATATCTGAAAAAAGTGGTGAATTATACAAGCCCACGAATTGTTTAGAAATAGTGAAAGATAAAATTTCACTAAATTGAATTTATTAAACCAAGAATCACAATTAATAAACTACCACTTGAAAATATTTATTCGCGGTCCGGAGCAAGTTGGCATCTCTGTATATATAAATAAAACTATTCTTGTGTGTTCTATATTGTATTAATTTCTTCAAACTATTTTAGTAACGATAATAAAAAAGAATTAAAAATTTTCTCGAATAATGCATTTCTAATAATCTTGGCTTCACCGGTAACCCCCGTGGTGCTACGAACAAACTCAGAGTCGGTCACCGGTGACCCCATGGCATTCAACGTGTTTAAGATTGGCAATTCAAATATTTAATTCTTTGTGTACTTACAAAAGCAAAAAATTTAATATTTCTATCAGCTAAAATCTATTAATTACATAAAATTATACATCCAGTGATGAACATCTTGTTCTGAAATTAAACAGTTGTTGCGATTTATAACCAAATTATTAAATAGCTGAAGAAAATCTCCTTTTAATTTAAATGCAAACTGACTATCACGTTTATTATTAGGGCACTTTTTGCGTTAGTGCAAAATAAGAGTCTTTCGCTTTTCTCGAAAATGATTTTCCCAAGTGGTTGTAGGATGGAAAACGCATTACAATTGTTGGTCAAAATATTTTATTCATATTGTCAGGAAATAAAAACACCATCCTCGAATTATCAGGCATTTATAGTGTTTAATTTGTTCATACATATTGATAGATCAAATCATTTTAAATTAAACTTATTACAGAGCTGTCAACTTTTTACTCTTTTTGAAAAAATGTATTCAAATGAAATTTCATTTATTGAAATGTTTTTATTCATTTGAGCTGTTTTTCCATATAAATGATTTAAAAGTTCATATTTTTCATCAACACTTTCGTGGTGAGGCATTTAAAATGTAGACCTGATTACCAAAAATTCTGAAAGCTTTGATTCTAAGTATCTACCACTTAATAAAATATTTTTAAAAATGTGCAGTAGTTTGCTGGCCTGTCATTAATTCAGAACATGAATATAAAGCATAAAATTTACCAACATTTTATAAAAATGAAATTTTAGTTACGGCAGCTATGCAGATAAGAATATGTAAGAGAGGAGCGGAATAATAATCAATTCAAAATGATTTTTTATTAAATATTGCCAGCACATTCAGGCCTGAAAGTGATATGGAAAAGAGAAAAAAACTGGTAATAGAACCATTTCAATAATAAATTATTTTTGGAAGCAGTAAATCAATTCTTAATAAAATATTCATTGCTATTAACACGTTTTACATGGCTTTCCTGTCTGGCCAGACGGTAAATAACTGCAAACTAAATGTGCAATTTTTAGATAGATTTCGCTAGCATTTTTATAAGGTTTAGCATAACGTAACTGAATTCGTTCGTTCGTTCGTTGTAGTGGAACTGGGCGTCTGAGGCCTTACGGCCCTTTTCCCATTCATCTTGAAGTTAAACTTAGAGACATACATGACAAAATTAAAGTTTGGGAAGCAAATGGAGTTCTTGAGAAAAGAAAATAGGCACTTTGCCATTATTAGGCAATGACAAAATTATAAGTAATAAAAATGTACATGAAAAAGGTAAAATTAAAGTACAATGGGAAAATAAACACTAATGAATATTTACAGTTTGGAAATACGTACAAAAGGGGGGCGAGTTAAAGGATATAACGTAACTGAAAAATATGGGGCGAATTATATAAGCCTACGACTTGTTTAGAAATAGTGGTGGATAAAAATCTACTAAATTGAATTTATTAAACCAAGAATCACAATTAATAAACTACCACTTGAAAATATTTATTCGCTGTAAGGCGCAAGTTGGCATCTCTGTGCATATAAATAAAACTATTTTTGTGTGTTCTATATTGTATTCATTTCTTCAAATCATTTTAGTTTCGATAATAAT
The DNA here is from genome assembly GCF_043381705.1 of Parasteatoda tepidariorum. Taxonomy (NCBI): domain Eukaryota; kingdom Metazoa; phylum Arthropoda; class Arachnida; order Araneae; family Theridiidae; genus Parasteatoda; species Parasteatoda tepidariorum. The sequence continues at coordinate 13,106,010 of NC_092209.1, forward strand.
ATTTAAAAATTTACTCGAATTATGCGTTTCGATTAAACTTGGCTACACCGGTCACCTGTGACACTTGTGGCGCTACGAACAAACTCAGTGCCGGTCACCGGCGTCCTCCATGGCATTCAACGTGTTAACTTTTTTTCACGACAGGGTGGTCATAGGAGACTAAAAATGTAAATAGTGGTGATTCATAAAAATCTAATATCTAATAAAAGAGATTCAGAGAGAATAAAAGAGAGAAAATTCTAACTTATTTCTTTCAGTTTATAACTAAATCTGTTTGCATAGATATTTTTCGTTTAAATTATGAGTTACTTCCAATATATGTCATGGTGGTAGTAGTTATGATTGAATAATTACATAAATTGAATATATTAGTTAACACCTAGAATGCCATTAGGGTCATCGCTGACCGGCTCTGAATTTGTTCGTAGCGGCACGGGGGTCACCGGTACCCGTTGAAGTCAAGATTATTAGAAACACATAAATCGAGTAAATTTTAAATTTTTTTTTTACTATATTATATTATACATATTATTATATTACTTTTTTTTTAATATTATTAAAATGATTTGAAGAAATTAATGCAATATAGAACACACAAAAATAGTTTTATTTATATACACAGAGATGCCAACTTACTCCTCAACGTGTTTAATAAATTTAGTTAAGTATTTTTTGATTCAGTATTTTTCATTTTCTATAATTTTTCCATCTTTACATAACAAAAATTCAAAGAATGATATTGAATGCAACTTCATCGTAGTTACCTCGCGGTGCCACTTTTAAAGAGTGGGGCGTAATTGTTATTATTCTACAAGCATGACTATTTAATTCGCTACCAATTTATTAAATTTTTTCCAAAAAGCGGAGCAGTTGGCATCTCTGGTTTCTTCCCCAGAAGTTTCAGATTTAGCACACCAACAGTGAAAAAAATTATTCAAATCAGTCTCAAATAGCTAGAATCTTACGCAAATGCTTCGTCAACAGAGAATGGGTTAAAATACACTGGCTACCACTTTTTTAAAAATTTTAATTAACATCTATTCCTCAGAAAATGCAGCTTTTCTCTAACCTCTATCTTGCATACCTGCCAACTTTTAATCCATTCGAGGATGATTTTCCCCAGTGGTAGTAAAATAGAATTTAAATTACAATTTTAGGCAGAAAGATATGAGATGTTTTGAGAAAGGTTATGCGTAGCGACACGACAGTATTACATATTAATATATATGCTTTATTTTTTAAAGAATAGTGGTGGTCAAAAAGATTTTAAATTAAGTTTATAAATGCAAGGAATATATAGAAAGCATATATTTTACTACCACTTTAAGTATAGAAATAAAATTTTACGCCAAATGCGTAAAAGTTGGCAGGTATGATCTTGCAATTATATTTTCAATTTATGGTTTGAAACTTCTGAATTCATATTTGTAGCAATTGAATCACTTCTGAGTCACACTGAATAACATTTGAGCGATATCAAGATGAAAATTTGAAAACAAAATCTTACAATAATTGCACGCAGAGTTTATGCAGGCTTGCCAACTATTACGTTTTTGGAAATTATTTTAGAGAGAGATAGTTATTTAAAAACCAAAGCTTTCTGGTAACTTTATCAGCATTTTAAAAGCCTCACCACGGACGAGCTTGATTAGTTTAATGGATTTACATACACTTGCAGGCTTGTGTGCTCGATTCAGGTTTATAAACCTTTATCAAATAGAAGGGCAGATAGCACACTATAGAGAAAGAAAGGACGAAGATACGTCCAGGGTAACTACGGGATTCGAACCCGCTACCTCCACACTTTGCACAGCTGTGGCGAGCGATACCGCTCCGAGCCGAGGTTGGCTCCCGAATGAGCTTGATTTTAGTTCATTTACGTCTCACTAGAGCTGCACTATGGGCTATTGGTGACGGTCAGGGAAGCATTCCTGAGGATGATCCAAAGACATGCCATCACAATTTTGATCCTCTGCAGAGGAGATGGCACCCCCGCTTCGGTAGCCCGACGACCTGCACGCGAAGTCGAGCACTTTGCGGTAGAACAGTTTAACGAGGATCAACACCGCACAACCTCGGTTCCTACGCAGACTGATCTAAGTGGTCCCGAACGAGCTTGAAAAAAGTGGTGTTGCAGATGAAATTTTAAATCCTTTATGTATAGTGGTGTAGAAAATAAGTTTAAATAAATAAAAAAATAATACATCAAGACATAAACTTAGCTACCACTAGAATAAATTTTTGCAAAAAGCATTGAAAGCTGGCAGACATGTGCATGGATTCCGGGGCAAACTCCTCAATTGGTTACTCCTGGAACGAAAAGTGAGCAAATATAAGTAAATAAATAATAAAAACAGACAAAGACTGGAAAAGAAAATTTTTTTAATAAGAAAAAAATGGGAAAGTTATATTTATAAATATATAAATTCCTATTTATCTAAATGTATACAGAAAGAAAAAAAGTCATTATATCCGACAACTATTCTTAAGTTTTCCTAAATGTAAAAGAATTTTTTCTTTTAGTGACCCAAAGTTTAATTATTGAATTCGTTTAAAAAAAAACATATTCCATTCTTTATAAAATACTTCGTTTACGCCAAGTAATAACCTAATTAAAAATATTTATTTCTGAGTAAAAATAATACTAATAACCTAAAAAAAGGTTTAAAGTTATAGTGTCACAGTCACAGATTACCTTCGTCTAAACGCCCAGGGCGTTTCAACCCTCCACTACAATAATTCTTTTCTTTCCAAATCAAAAGACTTTTTCATCTAAAAATAAACTAATTAATCAACCAGATGTCTATGGCCTTGTAAGGCAAATTCCAATCTCAAATTAAATAGTCATCGTCATTTGTAAACTTATATTAAAAAACATAATGCCGAGTTTACATTGCGTCCATTAGTTCCGGTTTGGTGACATGAAAAATAACCAGTATCATCCAAACTTCCTGTTTGATTTAAACTTCATCATACAATCACTTAACAACAATCCAACAATAGCAATGTTCCTCTAACGATATAATGATATGTCATTATCAACGCCTATTATACGCGATATTGCAACCTTTCTTTAATAACTGCGCTATTAAATGTTTCTTTGTGGTTTAAACGGGTAATAAAAACGCTACTAACCCCCCCTTTTTTTTTTTAGGCTTTGTTCGAGAATGATACTTCATTTTTCTTTCAGGAAACAAAATTGAAACGGGGTGTGTGTTAATCATAATTCATTAGTACATATTTTACTTTTTCGTTTTGCGGCGTCTATTATTGTTGCAGTGTGTAACATAAAAATATTAGTCTTTAAAACATGGTTATTATTTAGAGACACGCCAAATGTAGGGATGCAATTTGTGTAGATTGAAAAACAAAAATGCATATACCATGACCTTTATTTCATAACAATAGATTTGTGTTCAAAATAAATAAAGTTTAAGGGTATGGGAGCCTGGGGGAAGCTTAGGGCTGGTGTAGACAAGCAGGATATTTCTGTCATTTATCACTGTAAAATTTGGCAGATTGGCAAAATTGTATATTACACTTCCATGACAACGCTTGATTTTTATTTTATTTTATAACCGGCATAGAACATCAGACCCAATTTTGGGCTTACGTCTACTAATGTTCAACTCCATAGCCTTGTAATCTTGAACTCAATCCAGAAGACAGGGGAACTCCTGGGTCAAGTACTGGGGGAAATTTGTGGGAAAAATTTGCCTTCGTGGAAGACTTTTTGATGGAAATAACCCGCATCTGGTTTACGTGGAAAGGAAAACCACGGAAATGCATGGTTGGCCTACCCATCACCTACTACGTCAGAAAGCCTCCACACGGTTTCTTATAAGTAGTCTGCGCAGACTATTCAAAAAGGAAACCGGTTGTGCTCTTGAACCCAAATTCTGTTTTAAAAGTACTTGAGAGAAATTTATCATATATATTTGAGAATTGAATCTGTAGTGGTTGACAATGACAAGTAAATAAAACAAACCAAATATATTCATAAATTAAACAAATTTTTAGACATACATTTGTTACCACTTTCTAATTTTTAATAGATTTCATATTAAATGGTTCTTTCACTAATTGATTTACCTTCAAAGTTGTCTGATCCATACCTGACAATTTTTACGCATTTGGCGTAAAATTTTAATTCTATATTTAAAGTGGTAGTGAAATGTATGCTTTCGATGTATTCCTTGAATTTATGAACTTAATTTATAATATTTTTGATCCACCACTATTTTTAAATAAATTAACCATAATATGTAACACTATTGAAGTAATCCGCACAAGGTTCTTCAAAATACAACGAATGTTTCTGCTTAAAATTGTAATTTAAATTTCAGTTTACTACCACTGGGGAAAATCATCCTTCAATGGATTGAAAGTTGGCACGTATGCTGATCCGACTACCTACAAAAAACCGTGAGGAGACTTTCAGTTATAGGAAGCGTCGCTCTAATACATGATCCGCATATTGCTGAGGATATTTTTAAATCAGCACTGTGGTCGGTGCGAGCCGGTTGGGGAATTCGTATCGACCAGCCATCGCTGGGATTCGAACCTGAATCACTTCATCGGAAGGTGAACGCCTTTATCTCCTGAACCATCACGGCTCAAAACGCTTGATTGTTTCATAGCAAATAAGAAAACCAAGGTTTTTATGGTAAAAAAGTAAAATATTAATTTAGTTCTTAGAGGCCTTTTTCTCCTCGGTCAAACTGAACTGCCGAAGGCGTGAAAAATTCTAAATATGCTTTTAATCTTTTTTATTTCATTTTCACAAATGCGCTCTTGCTGGACATTTACATTACTCGCACTATCTTCCAATACATGTAAGATGCAAGGTTTTCACTTAACCTGAATTTGGGAATTTCCAATACATGCTGTAATTTAGATTCTCTTTCAATTTTCTCTGATAAAACAAGAGAACGAAGCATAATAAATTTACTTAAAATTTAAGATGGCGTTAGGAGAAGTACCTTAACGGCAACTTTTATTTATTAATGGAATATAATATGCTATGAAGGAGTATGTTTTTTGCCAATTTTAACAACCATTTTCAATTTGTTATTCTTTCCATTAACCAAAAATGAATTTAATAATAAATGACTCCTCGGGGATTTTGTGAATACACATGTAAACAAACAACCCTTTCCGCTCAATGCATAAAATTTTAATTTAACCTTTTCAGTAACAGAGTGGTGTGTGTTTTAAAGAATCTTTAACTGATGTCCATCGTGACTCGCGTAGACCTTAGAATAAAAGCTTAGGCTGTAGAGTATGTATTCTTACAGCCTCAATTTCCATATGCCTTTAACACTAATAATACCATAACGGGTCAAATAATCCACTTTGAACTTTTGCATTGAAAATGCACTTATCATCTTATTGAAAATGCACTTATCATCTTATTACTTCTGCAAATTTGACTTTATAACTTTTTATTACTAATTAATCTACAGTTCTTATACTATTTTTATATTTCTTTTTGTTTTGTTTATGTTGAGTAATGCCTGTCGTATACCGTTGTCTACCACATCGGGTCATTTGACCCTGAGAAAATTTTTCGTTTTATAAGCTTATCGATACATATTGCTTATCGTATTGTAGCAGTCCTGAAAGCGAGACGGATAAGAGAAAATACTGGTAGAAGAACTATTTCAATATTAGATAATATTCGGGAGGACTATTCTCAACAATAACAATTCACTGTAAGGAAATTTAACACGGCGAAGAAGCAATTCAATATAAAAATTGCATCCGTTAAAAACAATTGGTAGTTATGGATTTTTATTATTCAGGGAAAAAAACTAAAAAAAGAAATTTATTTGTTACCAGTTTTTACTCTTTTCCGTCTTGATATAAATTTCGGATAATTTGACCCACTAATGGTAGAATAGGTATCTATAAAGCGTTGGTAACATTAGTGTTTAAGAAACTGAGATATTGTCATACGAATTTGTTACAAATTTAAGTAATATTTTTCTTCCTACCCACCAGTAAACTTATTTTACTGCTTGTGAGTGAATATTATGAAGCTATCTATTAAGTTAAGTGGATGAGTCAAAACAAAATTTTTTAAATATAAAAATTACATTTTTAAATAAATAGTGGTACTTAAAATTTTTGAAATTTTTTTTTTCTTTTACTGAATGCAATCAATTTTAGGTACAAATTGAATATCTTGATACAAGTTTTCATTTCCAGCATCACATAAAGTTCTAAAAAGACATCATTTAAGCTGTTTTATTCTTACTAATAGCTAGATATCTTTTTTGTCACTAACGTTGAACATAGAATAATACTCTAAGTTGTAGAAATATATATATATACTCTTTTACTTTATCTTTACTTATTTTATCTTGCAGCTTCTGAATTTTATTTTATTATATTTTAACTATCATACTTTTATCCATACCGATTATGATGGAATTCAATCTTAAATCTCGGTATTTGTTTCCTGCGGGTATTAGTCTGTGTTTTTGGCACCACAAATCAACCAATTTTTCATGTAAATATGAATTTTATTGTGACTATAAAACTGCCAATAATATAAAGGTCTTCTGATCCAATATCCGAATTTCGACTTGATCAAAATATAAATAAATTTTTGAGAAACATTGTCTTTTGGAAATTGTTTTATCACTACTTTGATTATCCTTTCTCAGAAGGAGTGAAAGTAAGCATATATGTACAGGGCTGCCAACTTTCTACAGTTTTTGCGAAAATTTATTCTAGTGGTACCTAAGTTTATATAATTTTTTTTTATTCATTTGAACTTATTTTGAACATCACTACATATAATTGATTAAAGTTCATATGCAACGCAGCTTTGTTCTAGCTCTTTAGTGCCTAGCCATAATGTGCCTTATGACTGCTACCACCTGTGCCTTTCTCACACCATAATCTGCCTTGCTGTCAAAATCCAGTCGCCCAAGGGCATCACTTCATATGAAGGAGTCAATTGTCCTCTCGGACAGGTACTCCGAATCCCACATCAGTCCAAGTCCTACTCCAGTTCTTTTTCGTGGAGAGACTGTTAAAATGCTGACAATTTTCCGAAATTTAAAACTTTAGCTTTTAAATGTCTATCTCTCTATATTTTATTTTATAACAATCGTCGAACAACCGAGCATTCCACCTCTAAGACATGATGTGGAAGATTTCTATTGTAGGATATGATATTTCCAAAGCTTCTGCTTTAAAGTATTTTAACGACTCGCTATTTTAAATGCCTAAATGTCTGATAGATCAACGCCTCCTATATCTGAAAGTCTCCACACAGTTTCTTAGATAGTCCGATCAGACCACTATGAAGGTAAACAAGTTTACAAAAGAGTTACTTAATAGAAAATCTAGTAAAATTAAGAAAGTGGTAGCAAATATATCCCTGAGAATTTATTTAATTTATGAATATGGTTATTTTGTCTTATTTACTTGTCAACCCCCACAAATTCAATTCTCAAATATATATATGATAAATTTCTCCCAGTTATTTTTAATCAAATAAAAGAACTATCTATATACAAGCGATTCGACCAGTTCTTACTTATGCTTGCCCAGCCCTCACTACTATAAGCAACAACCTAAAAAAGAAGCTATCTGCAACTGAAGGTAAATTTTTACGCACAATGACTGACTCCCCAAGGATAGATTACTCAGAAGAGACTTAAACATTGATGATATCAATTACTTTATAGCTAAATTGACCTCCAAATTTTATGGCGATGCAAAAACATGCACACCATCAGATTTCAATAAGTTGTTCGATATTGATATAATCCGTGATAATTCGAATTTCAGCCCAATAACCGCCTTTTTATGCTCAGACTGCATACTATCAAAATACTATTAACTTTATCACACAACTCTACTCAAGGGGATCCCAATGATGATTTTCACTTCAGAACTCAAGATTTACTTCTTTAAGGACTTGATTTTTTGTTACAACATACTACAACTTCATTCATATTTAGGACCTCCTAGAATACGACAAAACAGATTCGATGAACGGTTAGTAGTGCTTCGCGCCAAACGCCGAGATAACCCCAATATCCAGCATCCAGAGTTATTTTTAAAAAAGAATTTGGATTTATGCGCACAACTGGTTCACTTTTTAAATAGTCTGCGCAGACTACTTATGAAAAATCGTGTGGAGACTTTCTGATTTAGGAGGTGATGGATAGATACCGTCAAATACAAGTTAATTTCACAAAAACCATAAACATGCAAAGGTCATTTAATTCACACAACCAAGACGGCATAAATGCATGTTAGTCCAAAGAAAAAAGGCAACCTGTAATTTATGTGTCTTGCCATCGCAGATCAATCACAAAGTATTGCTCAAGATTTGCACATAGTCTTTCACTTTTGTGGCGTGAAGTGACTTGCACCACTGAGTTTTCGCCATTTTCCACCCTTCAAGCTGTCAAAGCGAGATAAATACTTGCTTAACCGACCGCAGCCATTATAGATAAAAAAAGAAACGCTATGTTCAGTGTCTATTTGGATTTGGCGTAGACTTATAACAAACAAGCGGTGACTACAATAACCAAAATGGCACTTAGCACGCTCGCAATGCAAGGTTTAGAGAAAATTACTGGCATTTTTTGCGCCATCGTAAATGTATCGGATAGAGTTATGCACCAAAATACGATTTTTTTAATATGTTACGTGGTCGTAAAACGATTGAAGCGGTGAACGCAAACACTTTATGTTGATGAGGTCTTTATGAATGAAGCAGAACTAAATCGCTTAGTATTTTGTTCAACTGTTTTGAGGTAATGAAGCATACTTATTACGCCTTCCTCGGCATAATATTAAATTTTTTTGAACGGAAAACGAAAAAAACCAAATAACTTGTAAAGAGTTACAAAGAAAAAATATAGAGAGAGCTTTATGTACTAAATGGGACTAAAGTGAAATATTTTGGTCAAGCATATGGTTCACATTTGGTCAAGCCAAACACATGACGCTTTCAAAAACGTTCAGTTATGGGAATGGTGGCAGATTTTATTCGCATAACTGCCACATTGTAAACTTTTTTTTTAGGCTCAGATATTAACTTTTTAGCTATGTTGAAATCGTAATTAAACTAGTTCTAATTGTTTTTTTCCCTTCCAGACAAAACAAAACACGAAGATAAAATGCTAAATATCTTTAAAAAAATGCATGAGAGATGTTTCAAACAAACTTTTGCTGAAATAAATAGTTTTATTTCTAAATATATGACACTAGTTAATTTCTAGATATAGCTACCAAAGCAGTCCCCTAAACAGTCAATATTTACGCTGCTCGTGAAAAAAATTCTTAGTAATATTTAAATAACAACCAATATTTCATTTCACTGAGTCACAATTAGACAAATTCTACTAACATGAAGAAAAAAAATGTATCTCTCAATTTTTTATTCGTTAAGAAACTAAACTAAATAAAATTGTAAGAAATCCAACGCTCATTTTAGTTTATCCGAATTTTGCATGGGTAAAAATGGCATATTTTCTGAAACCTTCAAGCATAATCTTCAAATTGTAGCGACAGTTTTGCTTTATCTTCAAAAACATTTGCTGCTAAATTGTTTACAAAAGGTTAGTATAGAAGTATTTCAATTATTTTGATCAGCCCCTGTAAGACGGTTTACTTACTATGCATGGCAGAAGTAAGTAGCGAAGTTTCCTCTTTTTTTAATAGTAAAATTTGCATTTCGCATAGCATTTGCTAGTTTCGAAAAATATGAGGTGGAAATTATAGCTTTGTATTCTGCTGAAAAGAAGAACTGCCAATAGTTTGTTTCAAAAATTTGTACTAGGCTTTCTTTTTAAGAGAAATATTACAATTATTAAAACAATATTACAATTATTAAAAAAAAATATTTAAAAAGTTACATTTTAATTTCTTTGAAACATTAAGTTTTCAAAACTTTGATTCTAAATAAGAAATTTGCCTTTGATTTTTTTTAAAAATTTTCTCCAGTCCTTACCTCTGAATTTCCAAGCTACAATGCAATTGACCCATTTCCTTTAATTGCCTTAAGAAATTTTACTGCAAAAACTAATCTGCTGAATAAATAAATCTGCAGATTCATTAAAGGTTGGAATCAAGAGTTTTGCATTGTGCTTAGAATAGGTGTACATTAATATATATATAATNTATATATATATTAATTATTATCTTTATTTGAACTTTGTAATTAAATACTTTAGAAAAACAAGAGCAAGTTTTTCAAGTAGTATTTGTATAAATGTATCTTAGTAGTCATTTAGCAAAACAAAATAAAGACTTAAAGAAATTTTAAAATACATTAATTTGAAATTTAATAATGGCATTTTTGTTTCATTACTAATTACATTTTAAAAATCTACAGAGTTTCTTCCGTCAAACAAAAGTCTTTTTATGGGACTAATAAAGGACCATTTTGTTCATGTTTAAGCAGGCAAATAACCATAATTTTGCTTTAAATACTGTATTTAATTGGAAGAAATAAAATATAATAGTTTTTGAACAGAAAATACTCATTATTAAGAATAGAAAAAAAACTTTGTTTCTGTAATGTAAATTAAAATGCCTGCAAAATATCTCTAAACTACAAGGAATGTATTCATTAATTTGTCAAAATTCAAGCTTTATTTAAAGAAATGTTTATCAATTGAATTCAACGTCATTTAATAAGAAAATAAATAATATTTAAATGTCTTCTACGACGACTTAATTCATTCAAATTTATGAAAAAAATCTCAAATTGCATGAAAAAGCTTATTTCTTTTAGTCCATAAATTGTTAATAAAGAAGAAAGTCCCAGTATTAAAAAAAATCATCATTAGTATCATTCATAAAAGGGGAAAGTTATTTTTCATTTTATTTTTTATATGCTACGGCTTGCTTTTTTTTCCGTATTTGGATTCTACTCTCCATTTTGAATAAGGAAAAAAAATTCCCTTTTTCCCTACTCAAATTTATTTTTAATCGCATTGACTTACTGCAGGAAATAAATTTTAAATTACTTATTAATATATATTTGTTTAAATCATGGGCAAAAACAGAATAAGAAAAATAAGAATAAGAAATTGTAAGAAAATATTTTTAAATAAAGTACAAAAGCATGTTTTATCGTGTTTACTATAATTAAGGCTTAAACAATTTTTTATTCATTTTCACAATGAGGCTCCTATCGACCCAGTTACTCTGCACAACAACTGCCTGTACTGCTTCTCGTTTATAATCATTTTTTTAAAGTCGCTTTTTTTAAGAAAAGCAAAGTTTATTTTTGTTAATAAAAATATTATAATTATTATAATTAAAAGTAGGGGTGCATTCTGTTAATACTATATTAATCGTAGCGAAGTAAATGGTTACTTAGACTTGAAAAATTATCAACTGTACTTGAAAAAGAAATAAAACATCAGTAAAGCTAAATATGTCACACAATGAGAAGCAGGAGTGACCATCACTTTTTTCCCCTCCAAGCTTTGGGCATGTGCCTAGGTCGTCATGGACCCTTTACCATACAGTCCAAAGCTGGGCTACTGGTCCGGCTCCCCCCCAGCATAGGAAAGAGTCCGGTCAGCAGGATTTTATTGAAAATTTTGATATATACATAAAAAAATGGCTTGTTAAAATATAAAGTACAATATTAAATAAGTAGTTTACAGTATATTGTACAAAAAGGTGGAAAACATAATACAGTAACATGACCATCACTGACCAGGGCTGATGAGGACATCCACCAAATTTAAAATTCCCCCTCCCCCATACTTCCTATTTCTTTATAAACTTGTAGATTCAGCCATAAAAGTGTCATTTTGAAAGCAAAGCCTGTATCTATCGAAACTATTTCAGATTTGAAATGCTCACACCCGATATAGATAAGCACTTGCATTATAAATGCAGCTAAACTTCTGTAGTTCTTGGAGAGTGCGATTGGAGATATTTACTATACATAGTTTAGTGTTAGTTTTCCCTTGAATTGGGCACTGTGCCCTGGATACTGTATGCGAAATTTCCCATTAGTTCTATCTCAATTCTTTTTTATTATAAGACATCACTTTTAAGACACTGGCATTTTTTTCTACAACTCTTTCCAGAACAGTAAATTTTGAAAGTCAGGACATTTGCAATTGTGCCCTTAAAAATGTTCATTATAAGGAATGCCATTGGCTCCGCTTTCAGCATAAGTTTTTATAAATTGGTAGCGAGTTTAAAAAAAATAAGATTTGTAGAACAAGGATAAGTACGCGTACTCTTTTAATACGTTGAACACCAGGCTAATTTTATGTGGCTTGCCCTAGAGCCCCATGAATTAGACAGGCCGACTTATCATTTATTGTTAGAGCAAAGAGCTATCATAAGCACAGCGAATAAAAATTTTCAAGTCGTAGTTTATTAATTGTAATTCTTGGTTTCATAAGTTCGATTTAGTAGATTTTAATCCACCACTATTTCTAAACAATGCGTCGGGTTATATAATTCACCACTTTCAAAAGCTTATTACATGCTTTACATTCTTAAAGGCAAGCAAATATTGTCAACTATTTGCAAAATTTACTTTGTAGTTATTTACCGTTTTTTAAATTATTTTGGCGTGTCCGCAGCAGTTGGCATCTCTGTAATAACGTAACGAATACTAAAATAACATTAACTTGAGAACTTGTTTGCTCCAATATTGCTTGATAGGTCAGCTCTGGTAGTATAGGAGTCTTATCTGGCCACCTTAAATAACTACTAACTAAATTAGCAAATATTAGACGGATTTTGCTATTTTTTAGATGGTTTATCATGATATACCTGAGAAAGTGATGAATTATATAAGCTTACGAATTATGTAGAAATAGTGGTGGATAAAAATCTACTAAATTGAATTTATTAAACCAAGAATCACAATAATTAAGTAAATTTTGAATAAATTTTCTGCAATTCCATAAAAGAGTGTAAATGTTATAGTTCTATATCATGTTATACGCTGTCAGCCAGCTGTTTTTCGCGGCCTATGTGAAAGGCCAGTGTCAGCAAGCGGTGGCAGACGCAGCCTAAATGTAATTTCAGTGTTAGCAAGCGGTGGTTGACGCAGCCTAAATGTAATTTCAGTGTTAGTCACCGGTGGTTCACGCAGCCTAAATGTAAAGTCCAGTGTCAGCCACCGATGGCTGACGCGGCGCTCAACTTGTTAAACAGTAACCAGGAGATAAATGCTATAATATTGCATATGATGTGGCACTTCGAATTTTTCATATATGGTGTTTCATATATGGTGTTGAAATACACGAAACTGAAAGAAAAAAAAAATTCTACCACTGAAAAACGCTTTTTACAAATCGGGGGAATTAGAAATTATGCTAGGGGCAATATTTTACCTCTTTACTGTTTAAAGAATAGTGATTGCTAAATTATGGTTAAATGCAATCAGTTTTACATTTCTAGGGGATTATAACGTGTTAAACTAGTGTTGCCAGACGGGTCACACTGAACCAGAACAAGTTACAGACATAAAAAAATCGCTATGTCAAGAGGGATTAGCCAATTATAATCATTTATTGTTAACATGTCTTGGTAGAGACAGCTATCTCATTTCTGCAAAATAAAAACTAATAATAAGAAATTTGTGCTCCCATTTCACTTTTTAAAAGAAAAAAAAATCGTCCATTAGTTGCCTGGAGCAAGCTAGTTTTAAAGATAGCAGAGGTATTCATATTCTACTAAATTATGCATACATTATCCTAGACAATTTACTACGTATGCTATAGATTAAAATAAATTTATTCGATATAAATTGTGCAATTTGTTTAATTTTCTTCTTTAATCTAATTGCTTTGCGTATGTTTGAGCAATGAAGAACTTCTCTACTTGCTTCCGAACTGGGATTCGCTTGCATTCAGATAAGGTCTTTAAGTGGAAAATATTTAAGTTTTTGAGCTCGGTTAACAGCTAGCTTAGCTAATTAGCAAAATATAAATTTGACTAGTTGTCCATTATTTTCTATTTTGCTACAACGGAAATCAGCATTTTGTGGCTAATTTATCAATATTAATAAGGGCTGAACGAGGTTTGAATCCCAGCTTTGACTTCATAATACTTCTTCAACACATGAGGAGTTTTCAGTGTCTAGAGTCACACTGGACTATTGGAATACGGAACCCTCTTTTACCCATAGTTGGCAGTATCACAAAATCAAGTATTTCCCATCTCCCACGATAGATGGCATCACTAGAAGAAATAATTAAGCCTTATTCCAAGGTTCACTTGACAAAACATAACTCAGCCACAACCAAACTCTAATTTCCAGTGCCTAACGAAAAGCATGACATAAAATAACTCCAATGTCTAATTGAATGTCCAGAGTTTCGATTTTGAAATCTTTCAGATTTGTATTCACGATATTTTAGCTATACATGTTGTAAACGGTTACAAATCCGTAATGGTAAAAGAATGTACCCAATCGTAAACTTTACGGGTAGTTAGGTGAGCAGACTGCCACCTGTTATTATATCGCAATTTTATAAAAAAAAAGTTCTAACAGTGTCAAATTTTTAATATCTTTTTTAAAAATCAGGGATGTGATTACCTTTTAAGTAAGATTTAGAACGGTTTTAATTAATTTTCAGCTATTATTAACAGGAGTAATTATCACCTAGAAAATATCGTTTCATAATATCGTCCATACAGTAATAATACAGTAATAATAACAATTCCATACTATAGTTCAAATTTTTGCAACCTTTATAAGGTGCTAAACTGAATCATTTTCTCCTACTTTCTGAACTTTATAACACTGTATGTAAGTTCAACTCTTAAACGAAAACAAACGTTCTATTTAACGAATTTATGGCAACTTCTATAGTAGTATTACTTATAGAGTAATTGATTGTTACACAAAACCAAGTTTTTGTATAAATATATACATTTCGTTAGTACAGATTATAGCAATACAACCGCTTCATGAAAACTTCCTACTTCTTCTTGCCTTTTAAAAAACGCAAACTGGTATCACATTTATTTTGTTTTTTTTAATTTCACTCTGCAAAATCAAAACCATAATATGAAAATCCACCTTCTTATATAAAATATATGAAGTAATTTTATACTATAATCATGAAAAATATTTTTTTTAAATAAAAGATATAGATGGTAGCTAACATTATAGCCGACGTTGATCCAATTTTGAGTTTACGACCATCAATGAACTCCATAGCCATTATATTCCATTATGTAACTTTGAGCCTAACCCAGATGACAAGGAAACTCCTCGACTGAGCATAAGGACTGGCTAGCTAGCATGCAGGACTTTTTGATGGAACTAACGTTACATCCAGGGGAAAACAACGAAAAATTCCCTCTGTTATCCCGACGACATGGGTGTTCTAACCCATAATCCTTCTACTATTGAGGATATTTTACGTCAGCACTCTTGGTCGGAAGTAGAATTCGCTGGGATTCAAACTTGAACCTCCTTATTGAGAGGGAAGCGCTCTATATCCTGAGCTACCGCGTTTCTGTAGTTAATATTAGAAAAGTAGCACTTAATTGAAACATTAGTGAGTTACTACTCATTTTAAAATATCATTTTTCACATTACTTTAATTTAAAAGGGGTCCTGATATGGGTTAAACTTTCGAAACTGAAGAAACTATAAAGTACATTAAAAGATATTTCAAATTTACGCATTTAAAATGCAACTTCAGGATTAATATTTTTTTAAGTCGAATAAATTCTGCAAAGTCATTTGTTTTCCTTACTTGTATATGAAGAGCTTCGGAACTTTAATTTATATCTCAAAAAAATGCTATGAAGTTTTGTTCATCTGTCTTAGAACTACCTGTAATTTATAAATCTCTGAAAGCAGGTGATGATTACTGTTAATACATTCATCCGATTCAAAACGATAAATACCACCTAATCGTTCTGCAAAATATTTTTTTTTTCCTCTTTAGCACGAAAATCTAAAAAATCTTCTGAAGAAGTGACAAGATTGGAAATTATCGTCTGAAGACTTCGTGCGACACGGAGGGTCTTCTTTAATGATCCGTCGCCGATATAAATTGTACCGATTATCTAACTCTGATATCTGAATAAATGCATTAAACGTGCAGTAGCAGCTGTTTCTCAATGCCGACTTGGTAATGGAGTTTTAAATCTCGCGATTTATGAAGATTGATAAGTAGCCACTGACTCTGCATGTTTTACTTTTAAGTTAGATAAATTTATAAAAATTAGAGGTTTTTTTTTCTTCTTTCTCTTCCTTAATTTTTCTTTTCTTCTAGCTAACTAAAATTGTATGGCTCAAGGTCTAGTTTTCTTTGTTTTAGTTTCTCGCAGATGCACCAAAATTTTCGAATAATTTCGTCGGTGAGCCTTGCATTTCAGTAGAAGCACAAAATACGAGTTTAAACACTCTCTGTAGCAGAGATGCCAACCACTCCGGACTCGCCAAAGTAATTAAAAAAAACGGTAAATAACTACAAAGTAAATTTTGCATATATTTGACTATTTTAGCTTGCTTTTCAAAAGGTATACCAATAAAGTGGTGAATTATATAAGCCTACGAATTATTTAGAAATAGTGGTGGATAAAAATCTACTAAATTGAATTTATTAAACCAAGAATCACAATTGATAAACTACCACTTTAAATTATATATTTGCTGTCCGGAGCAAGTTGGCATCTCTGCTGTAGTATTCTCACTTTTGACGAAACGACTTATTTCTTTAATTTTGAGAATCGTTTCGTCATGAAATCACGTGATTTTTTGCGAAACGAGAAATCTCAAATGTGTATCGAAACTGAATCTTAACTCGAAACCTCATCATAGTGCATTGTGGGAGATTGCTAACTAGAATGATGAAACTACAAGGAAGACTAGACGATTAAAAATAAACTGACGAGGCTTGCCGCCCGGCGTGTCTGATGACCAAGGAGTTGACCCGTACCAAGAAGATCTTGGTTTCGAATCCCGCTTCGGGCATAGGTGTATTTTATCTATCTGTTCTTTACGTATCTTCTGTTTTAGAAGTATTTAAAATAGGCATTAAAACAAGTATTGAATCTCAAAACATTTATCATTGACTGTTGTTATTCAAAATAGAATTTTTAAATCTAGTTTAAAACTGCAAAATATTTAAGCAAATAAATTCAAATATGACCAGTTACATGTGACTTTTTGGTAACTGGTGCAAGAATTTGTGACAATATAATGGAATTTTCAATAAATTTTTTAAAAAAAATTACAGAACAGTTTTTTTTCTTCTCTGATATAAGAATGAAGTGAACATTTTTGACTAATAAGAAATTAGTCTACACTAATTTTGAAAATATTAAGCTTTTATTTTTTTTAAATTTGCGATTACACTGTGAAACTTTCACAGTGCACATTAAAAATTAGCCAAAACGTATATGAATTTTATTTTCAATATCTGCCAAGACTTACATGATTTGTTTTTAGACGATTCATAGCCGAGTTTTAAATGATTTGTTTCAAACGTTATAGTTAAATGATAATTTATTTAATTATCATTATTTCATACCATTTTTAAATAGTTTAAAAGTTATGTTACAATCAAAGATGATAGATAACTACAAATTTGTTAACAAAAACTCTAAATGTTATATAAAGTGTTTTAGAAAGATTTTGGTAACGTCAATTTACAATTGAAATTTTGAAATTTTCTAACCATTTCCAACAATTCCTATCCAATTTATTTATTTTATTTTTTTTTTTAAAAAAAAGGGCAGTTCTTTTTACGAATTGACTCCTTCTGGTTCCCTTTAATTTAATCTTAGCTCTCGGAACTTTGGATTTTATAAAACTGTTTTAAGACATTAAAATGAAAGGGGAACATAGGGAGATTTTTTTCCTTTTCGCCAATTTAATCCTCTAAAAAACTATTTCCACTGAATTAACTTTTTGCTTTAATCAACAAAACTTGGCGACAACTCATCCATCAAACTTGGCTTCACCAACTTCCCGCCGAAAATATTAAAACAAGAACAAAAGTTCCATTTATCTTCCTTTATACTAAAAACAGAATAAGCGAAAGCCACTCACGCTTTGAGCAAGTTTGACCAGGCATAGCAACAAAACAAAAATCAATATTGAATTGGACTTGTGATTTTGTATTTTTTTTGTTTGAGCTGTGGTACCCCAACATTATAAACAATGAATAAAAATTCGAAATAATTACTTTTATTCGACGCCAAAGTACACAGAACGCCAATTTTTCTTTCATTAAAGATGGATACAAGTAAAACTGCACGACAAATTCAATAGCTTTAGTTTTCTGCTTGTTGTAATTGATTTCAGCAGTTTGCAAACTGTTCGATAGTATAGACTTCGTGCGATTCTTGTTACTCTTAATGATAAACGCGCTTAGATCTACCACTTGTTGTGGGTTTTAGATAAATAATAATGTATATTTTATTTTTGTGATACAAACAATGCCTTGTTAAGCAATAAATATTTATATAATTATGAGTTTTATAAGTACATACAAGAAGAAAATGGCTCTAGTATGTATTATATCACCAGTATTTTTATTTTATTTCATAACTGGCCTTGATCAGATTACCCAATTTGGAATTTACGACTGTCAATTTTTAACTCCGTAGCCTTTTAATTTTGATCCCAATCCAGAAGACAAGGGAACTCCTGGATCAAGTATTGGGCGAAATTTGCCTTCCTGGAGGATTTTTTGATAGACTATCCCACATTTGCGTCATATGGAATGCAAAATCACGAAAACTGACGGCAAGGGGACTCTAACTTATGATTCATCGACCACTGAGGATATTTTACGTCAACACTGTGGTCAATAAGAAAAAAAAAGAAAGAAGAAAAAAAAAACGTCAAGTTGCCAGCGAAAATTTAAGGTAAGAAACAAAAACTAGAAAAACCACATAAGTCAATAGAGAAAAAAAGATGAAAAACAGAACAAGAAAGAACACGGTGATCCAGAGCCAAATCAAGGTAAAATGCATTTCCACGCATTATAAAGAGTCTGGTAAGGAGAGAAAAGTTAGAGTGGTATAAGAGGGCGTTAAGAAGAAAATCATTCAAAGGAATAAAACTAGATTGCAAAAGGAGCTAATGTCGCTGGGATGGAAAAAGTTTTACCATTGTCGAAGTTGAATTTATGCCCAAGATTTCAACAATAAAAAAGGGAAGATTTCTCTAATTCTTGATAACGGACGTTTCGATCGTATTCCTTAAATCTGAATTTTAAAGCTCATTTAGCTTGACCGATGTAACCAAGATCGCACTAATAACTAATGTGGTAAATGCCCTAACGGTTCTCAAAGCTAAAAGGTCCTTTAAGGGACTTAAATTTGATTTCGTTAACAGGCCTGCAAATGACTTTAAATCCAAAACGGGAGAGGATTTAGTTTGCCTGATGTAGCCAAGATCCCACTAATAAGTAATGTGGTAAATATCCCAGCGATTATTGAAGCTAAAAGGTCCTTTAAGGGACTTAAATTTGATTTTGTTAACAGGCCTGCAAATGACTTTAAATCCAAAATGGGAGATGATTTAGTTTGCTCGATGTAGCCAAGGTCCAACTAATAAGTAATGTGGTAAATGTCCCAGCGATTATTGAAGCTAAAAGGTCCTTTAAGGGACTTAAATTTGATTTTGTTAACGGGCCTGCAAATGACTTTCAATTGGAGAGGATATCAATTTTATAACAAATTGGGCGAAATAAAAAATGATGAAGAAACGAGTTCTCTGCATGAAGAGGAGTTTTGGATCTAGTGAGCTTAGCAAGAGCTGAATCAACTATAGAAAGGTTAAATTCATGCTTAGCAGTAAGCGAGAAGAGGAAGTTAAGTTCGTAATATGTTAAATTTTACAGGAAATGGAAGCCTATTTTTGATGTGCTTGAAACATGTCGACAGTCATTTCAGTTTTGTATATTTTTGAAACGTATAAAGTTTTCTGTCAGGTAATGTCTCACTTGTTTAGATAGCAATAACAAATGCGTAGAGCATAAATTTGTTCTTTTTGTACACAAAACTACGTACAAAACGCTTTATAAAAAGTACAAATATAATTTTGTTCTTTTCGTATATAGAACTCTTATAACTTCTAAACTATTAATCCAATCGTCTCGAAATTGGTCTCATTTAACTCAGCTTAGAAAAATACACCGTTGCTAGCTTGCTTAGAAGATATTTAAGATGCCCTCATTTTTTAAAAAAAGGGGAAAATGTACAAGGCAGAGTAGGGAAGTTTTCAGATATCATTTAGAATAACATAAAGGTTTTGTCACAAAATATTTTGGCCTTACTTTCTGCAAAGAAAAATCGTTTTTTTCTTTTCTTTTTTTACCATCTTTTAAATTGGACTATGAACGAATTACCGGACTATGAGCGAATATTATATTACTGAGCTATGAACGAATTTTCATTTTTAATTGGTACGCTTTTCAAGCGTAACATGTGCGTTAAAAAAATGCTCGTTTTTAATATTCAGAAGAAGCATGTTGTGCTTTGTCCAATTTATTAACCTTACATTATGATCTGTATCAATTTTTTCGAAGTAGTCTCTTATAGGCATAATTTTATCTACATCTAAAATAAATAGCTCATCAACGAACTATTTGTTATTGTAACAAAGGGTCATAAAACAAGTTAACATAATTAAAGCAACTAATATGAAAAAGTGAAGCACGATTAACTAGAAGAATTATTAAAATAATAAAAAAGCTACTTTGTTTGGATTTAAATGCTTGAGTGTGAATATAAAAACTTCCATTCGTGATTTCGTGTTAAATGTTTTCTAGTATCTGCGTGTCGTTGGCATCATAAAAATTAATCTCGCCAATGTCCGAAACGTTTTATTCTCTTATAAATCTAGAAAACATCGCACCAAATGAAAATAGAATTCGTAATAGAGTTATACACAGCAAATTGGAAAACAATCCTTCATGCACGATAATGGTAGTTTAACGCCCAATTCTAAATCGTTGTTCTTAGAACACTTGTCACGCCAGACTACAATGTTTTTCGAAGTCGTTTCTTTTAACTTCACAACTTTCAACAAAGTGGACTTTCTTTTAATTCACACATTTTGATTTAAAAGTGCCAAAGATTTTATGGTAGAATTTTTAAGCAGGAACTGCTTAAAAATTAGATATTTTTTGATAACACAAGTGCCTTCAACAGATACAAATTTTTTAACGAAGAATTATATGTGCTCTAAGATTTAATATTTCAAACGGTAAGTACTATATTGTTTCTTTAAAACTGTTTAGTCTCAAAACATGTCATAGAGCCATTCGTGATGCAAGACGGAAAAGAGAAAGAGCTGGCGGACGAACAATTTCAACTCTTCGAGAAGAATAAATCTATTCTCTTTTTTAATCTACTTAGCAATATGTACTTTAATTAAAAAGAAGCAGTTTTATATATACACAGAGATGCCAACTGCTCCAGACACGCCAAAATAATTTTTTAAAAAAACGGTAAATAACTACAAAGTAAATTGTCCAAATATTTGACTTTCTTTGCTTGCTTTTCAAAAGGTATAGCATGACTATGCATACCCTCCAACTGCTACGGAATTCCCGTAGTTTCAGAAATCTTCTTTTCAGACGGTAGCAAAATTAATGTCTTAATATTTAANAGTAAATATGTACAATGCCTTCTATGTTTAAGGGATACCAACTGCTCCGGACACGCCTAAAAAATTATTTTTTAAAAAATCGGTAAATAACTACTAAGTAAAATTTGCAAATACAAAGAGGTGAATTATATAAGCATGCGAATTATTTAGAAATAGTGGTGGATAAAAATCCACTAAATTGAATTTATAAAACCAAGAGTCACAATTGATAAACTACCACTTTAAAATATATATTTGCTGTCCAGAGCAAATTGGCATCTTTGTATACATATGCTATAATTGTAAAAAAAAATCTCGGTAGTTACAGAAATTGAATTTTTCTGTTAACAAATTCTAGAATGAATTGCCTCTCGTATCAATTTTTACTCTTTTTCGTATTGGTATGTATAGGCTTTCAGCCCTGGTCATAGCAGTTGGTTTAAGCTACACTAAGAGCAGAGATACCAACTTGCTCCGGACAACGGATAAATATTTTCGAGTGGTAGTCTTTTAATGTATGATTCTTATTTAAATAAATACAATTTATAGGGTTTTTTCTCCCCACTACTACTTCTAAATAGTTCAAGCTCTTGTGTGATATGCCATTTTGTCACAGCCTGAACGCTTTGAGCCTGTTGACCAGCGACAAGATTTGTAAAAAGTGGTGACCAATTATTATTTTGCGACTAAACATGTAAAAAGTGGTGACCAATTATTATTTGGGACTAAATATGTAAAAAGTGGTGACCAATTATTATTTGCGACTAAATATGTTGAAAATGGTGACCAATTATTAATTGCGACTAAATATGTAAAAAATGGTGACCAATTATTAATTGCGACTAAATATGTAAAAAGTGGTGACCAATTATTATTTAGGACTAAATATGTAAAAAGTGGTGACCAATCATTGTTTGGGACTAAATATGTAAAAAATGGTGACCAATTATTATTTGCGACTAAATATGTAAAAAGTGGTGACCAATTATTATTTGGGACTAAATATGTAAAAAGTGGTGACCAATTATTATTTGCGACTAAATATGTAAAAAATGGTGACCAATTATGAATTGCGACTAAATATGTAAAAAATGGTGACCGATGAAAAGACAAAAATTATTTAAAATAGAAATTTACAACTTTTTCTAGAATATTTTTTCCAGTTTACTAATTGAAAAACAATGTAAAGAATATTTCACTTTAAATATGAATAATTTGCAATGTAAGTCGTTGTGCAATGCTCACACGCACCTAGAAAAAATTAAAAATTGGTTGTAATACTAAATATTTTTTAGCTCCTGTAAAACTTAATTGATACCAGTTATTAATTTTCCCAGATCCTTACGAATCCTGTGAAGATTGCGGAAATTGAATAATTAAACAGATTAAATATAAAAAAATAAAAAATAAATAACTGAGTTTTTACCACCTTTTCACTTTCCTTCGTGGCATCCTTGTACCTCTAGCGAATATCGGAAGAACTTTTGTAAATTTATTTCAATGAGTTATCTGTAGTGGCAGTACAAATAATTTTCAATCAAATTTTTGAACACGTTGAATTGTTACGGAGGTCAGCGGTGACCGGCGAAGCCAAGTTTATTAGAAACACGTAATTCAAGTAAATTTTTTTTATTTTTTATATTATTATCGTTACTAAAGTGGTTTGAGGAAATTAATGCAATATAGATTACACAAAAATAGTTTTATGTTTATAGTTTTTTCCAACTAGTTTCGGACAGCGAATAAATATTTCCAAGTGGTAGTTTAGTGGTAGTTGATTTTTATTCACCACTATTTCTAAAAAAATCGCAAGCTTATATAATTCACCCCTTTTTTTTTAGATATGTCATAGATACCTTTTAAAAAACTAGCAAAAACTCTCCAATATATGCAAATTTAGCTTGCAGTTATATACCGTTTGGTCAGACGGGCAAGCCATGTTAAATTAACGAGGCGTTCAACGTGTTAAAGAAATAAGCAATTTTAGCGTGTGCGTTTGGTTGCTACTTTAAAAATAAAATCTTTCGCGAAAATTTGAAGGTTTGGCAGCTCTATGATTACACTTGTCACAGGTATGATAAAATTCTTTTTAACAATGGCACTATTAATTTAACACAAGTAGTCTATTAATCAATTCGTTA
Source organism: Parasteatoda tepidariorum (assembly GCF_043381705.1). NCBI lineage: Eukaryota > Metazoa > Arthropoda > Arachnida > Araneae > Theridiidae > Parasteatoda > Parasteatoda tepidariorum. The sequence goes on from NC_092209.1 coordinate 13,129,737, forward strand.
AATTGTTATTTTCATCTCACAAATGGGCAAATTTACCGTTGTAATGCATTTTATTCTAACTATAGACTTCACTTTTGAGGTTGTCCTTCGGCGACATTAAAGACGGGGATATCTTGAAGTTCTTGTCACGAACTTTGCAAATTGAATAGGAATAAAGTCATTCTGCCCCCTCCGCGCCATCTTTGTTCCCCTAAATCTGATGCGCGCCGTACGTGATGTGTTTGAGAAAACAATTCCCGAAGCTTATTTAACATCATTTTAAAACCAAACAGTTGATGAAGTTCGAAACACAACTTTCAAACTATTCGATGTGACTTTTACCCCGAAAATAACGCGGTTTGAAAGATTTTGTTTCTTTCAGTCGAGTTTCCCGTTGCTTCATAAAAGAAGTCGAACTTTAAAGTTCTTTTCGTTTCTTTTTTTTTTTTTTTCAGTATAGTTAACAAAATTCATTTTTTCTGATTAACAATGAAATCTGAGCATTTAAAAATAGGCTTGTTTATTACATAAAATTGCATTTGTTATAAAAAATTAAATTCGAAACACAACTTTCAAACTAATCGATGTGACTTTTTTGCTGAAAGTAATACAGTTCGAAATATTTTGTTTAACAATTAATATAGAAGTCTCACAAAGTAACAAAATGCAGTTTCCCACATTTGAAAAAAAAAAAATCGTATGAGACGCTGCTGCTGTTTTGCGTTACATTTTGTCTTAGCTAGATAGTCGTTAACCAAAAACTAAGAGACTTAGAAACTTGAAATTGTTGAAAAATTTACTGGTGTACATTGGAATAGAAAAATTAATATTTAATTATCAGTTTGAGAATTATTAACCATTAAACTTGTCATGAAAAATACCATACGTACCGTTCTTCAGGCCGCAGGATCGGAACGACAGAGTTTGGAATGCCGAAAGGACCATGTTTGTTTATGTACTTAACACAGAATTTTTAAAGTTATTATTTTTTATTAATTTTAAATTTAGTTGAAAGGGCCGTTGTGGTTCAGGGGATTGTGTGTTTGCCTCCCAATGAGGTAAACCGGGTTCGAATCCCAGTGAAGGCTGGTCGATTCGTTTTCCTCACTAACTTCACTCACTTGTCTTCGCGGAGGACTTTTTGATGGAACTAAACCTCACAAAACCTCGAAAACCACCCACGGTTAGCCTGACGGAAAGGGGACTCTAACCCATTTTCCGTCTACCACTTAGTATATTTTATGTTTGCCCATAAAATATACTAAGTGGTAGACGGAAAATGGGTTAGAGTCCCCTTTCCGTCAGGCTAACCGTGGGTGGTTTTCGAGGTTTTGTGAGGTTTAGTTCCATCAAAAAGTCCTCCGTGAAGACAAATTTCTCCCAATACTTGATCCAGGAGATTCCTTGTTTTCTAGAATGGGTTCAAAATTATAAGTCTTCGGAGTTAACCCAAATTTGGATCGGCTGTTCAAGGAATGTTATAAAATAAAATAAAATTTTTTTGAAGGTATTTATGGTACATTTTTGCAATTTATTTTTATTTATTTAATTTCATTATTATTATTATTATATATATTTATTTTTCTTTTGCTTAATGTTCAATTTTTTTAATGCGTAAAAACTATAAGATTTCCAACTTTGTAATTACAATGGACTGTAAAAAATCTACTAAATGGATTAAAAATTCTTTTTTTTTTTTTTTTTTTTTTTTTTTTTTTTTTTTTGCAAAATTTACAATCATTTTGTTTCGAAAAATAAATTACATGATTCTTTTTTGCACGTAATTACAAATTAAGGAATGTTCAGGTAATTATTTTTTACATAATTATTTTTCAAATCCTCGTAATAGTCCCTTTCGATACGATTAGCATAATACCAAAACGCTCTTGCATGAAGCTACAGTAATTGTTTATTTTGAAATCAAAATATTCTGTGTTTTTGTGGGAAATATTAAGGATTAAAGTGCAAAAGAAAAAATGAAGAATGAGAAGAAATTATGAGGATTAGTGAGCATAGTCTCACTAGTTTTGTTAAAAAAAAATCAATTAGTGTTTTTTAAATGAACTTTTGAAGTATTTATACAAAATTCTAAGACCTTAGTTTTTAACTGTCTACCACTCTATGTCTACTAAACAAAAAACATAGAAGGGTGGCAGCTTTGTTTCTTCAATAATGTTACCCTTAGAAAACTCTTTCCTCAGAAACAGTATCAGGGATGCCACGGGCAACTAATATTACAAAAAGTGGTGGCTAATAAAATCCAGAATTTATTTAATCGAGATTTATTTGAAATGCTTATCCAAAATTTATTAATAGAGATAGTATGGTTTACTACTTAACGTGAATGAAAATGATGTTTTTGTTTTAGTTATGAATGACTTGAAATGTAAGTCCTAGTGGTTGTTACGATTAATTAATTAAAGAGATAGTAAATAAATAAAAATTGAGTTTTTATCACTCTTTGCATTTTTAGTCGTCTGTGGCATCCTGCAGTATGCATAGGCTGCTATGAATGTTAGTGTAATCAAAAAGTTTTGCTATAAAATTTTAAAAAAATAGTGGTATACATGCTATTGGAAAACATGCAAAAATGCATTAAATCTATAAATATATGAATGCATTAAAAATTTTACTACCACTATTTATTTTAAGATTAATATAATATAAAATAATTTTTTAAAATCATTATCGATTTGAGTAAATGAATAAAATCCTAAACCAGATAATGCTGGCACAGTCTAGCATGCCAAAATAAGTAAAAGGGAGAAGAGTAGATATAAGAGTTAAACGATTGAATTTATAGCTGGTGATATAAGTAAAAGAAGAATTAAACAGACATATATTTATTAATAGGGTGCAATATGGCCGAAATAGGCCTTTTACTCATTTATCATTAAATTTTACTTTTAGGTAGTACAATAAAGTAATAAAAATATTTCAAGAAAAGAGCTCACTTAAACAGTCTGAAGTGGACGTGAGAGATATACATGAGACATCTACATTGCCTTCATCTTAAATGTTTGAACATAACTCTTAAAATGGAAAAATTGTTGAACACTAAAGTTGAAGCAAAAAACTGTAAGTCCGATAAACATAGCTTGAGGAAACTTCACATTGTTTAGAAACGTACTGATCCAACATCTCCTACAACTGAAATCCTTAACACGGTTTCTTATTGATGGTCCGATCAAACCACTATGAAAGTACACTGGTATTCAAAAGAGCTATTTAATAGAATATCTAGTAAAAATATGAAAGTGATAGCAAATATACGTCTAAATTGTTCTTAAATTTATGAATATAATTGGTTTGTCTAACTTACTTGTCTACCACCAAAGATTCAATTCTCTAATACATATACTAACTTTATTTCGATTACTTTTAATTCGAATTTGGTTTCATGCGCACCACTGGTTCACTTTTCTAATAGTCTGCGCAGACTACTTACAGAACACCAGGTTTCGAATGTAGGGGGTATGACTGATCGCCCAAGACCAGTGAACACGACTGGGCTTTGTGAAACACTTTTTGCCAGTTCGTGAAACTTAGTTTCGCATATGAACAATTACTTAACACGTTGATTGCCATGGCTTGCCCGTCTCGCCACTGTAAATAACTACAAACTAAATTTGCAAATATTTGACAGGTTTTGCTAGTTTTTTTTAAAGGTTTCGCATGACATAAACAAAAAAAAAATTGTGAATTTTGTAAGCCTATGAATTGTTTGGAAATAGTGGTGGATATAAATCTACCAAATAATCTTGGCTTCACCGGCCACCGGTGACCCCCGTGGCGCTACGAACAAACTCAGTGCTGGTCACCAGTGACCCCTATGGCATTCAACTTTTTAATAACCCATTCAGAGGACAAAAGTATCACGAGTGCCTACGAATAGGTTGACTGTAGACCTAGGTGTTGTTACAACAGTCCTCCAGAAACTTTCTCAGTACAGCTGTTTCGCCAGTTCATCGCTAGTCCCTTACTCAGCATAAATGCGTTGTCCTGCTCAGTAAACTGCTAGGCACCCAGTTTTGTTTAAAGAAAGAAAGAAAAGATCATAATTACTCTCTAAGGCAGAAGGGAAGATTATTAGAAGACTCGTCGGCGCACCTAAGTGCATTAGCAATAATAGTATAAAAAGGGATCTTAAAATTGATGACATCAACGTCCATATAAAAAATTTAAATGAAAATTTCTACGATGAAGCAAAAACCTGTACCACCAGCAATTTTAACTCACTCCTAGATATAGAACTAATTGACGACAACACTAAATTTAGCCCAATCACTGCGTTTTTCCTTTGGGATATGGTGTTGCCCTAGCACACGAAATACACTCAGCCCCAGCCGACTCACACGAACCCTCTTTCGATTTTTTGGTGCTAAGCACCCCCTCTTCCTCCCATCTCCATTCCTCCTCACTACTCCTCATCATCGATTTATTACTACAGATGAATCGGTTAATGCCGCTTCGCGGCAGCGCACCGAGATTTATGTGATTTCTACCACTCTACCATTCTAGATCATAATTCATCAAGAGCTTCATTTTGCTCCCCAAACTTTAGTTTAGTCATGTATGTATCTTAGTCTAATTTCAGGATAAATGGGAAAAGGGCCGCATACGCCCAGTTCCACTACAGCGATCGAAATAATAGACCAAAAGTCTTGCATTTAGACATAAAATTTTGCAACCACTAAAAAAATTATCCAAAAAGATGAACTGAAAATTTTGCAAAATAGTTAGAAGAAAAAGAAAAGGTTTATTCTTCCCGAAAACTAGATATAATTGATAATCATTACCATTTTTTCCTTCTCACTTTCACTACTGTTTTTCTCCTTAATCTTCAGCCATTTCTTTTTATTTATCTTCTTTCTACTACATATTGTTCTTCTTTTTCTACTTCTTCCTTTCATACTTATTCTCTGATACCCCTCTGGTTCTAATAATTTTTTAGCTTGAAAAAAAGAATGATGTATAAAAGTAGAAGATAATGAAATTGAATTTAGTAGAAGTTAAAGTCGATGCCTTTCACTGCTCCTACTCAATTCAACTTCTTTATATTCTACTTTAATACTTCCTTTTCTTATTCGATTTTTTTTAATAAAAATAACCTCGATTTATAAAAATAGAAGCAGACAACAATTTGAAATATCTATCTATCTATATATATATATCTATGTACATATATAGCAAACATATTCAAAATTTTCAAATTAGAGTTTTAACAAATAGGTGGAATATTAAATATGAAATCCAGAAAACGGTGCTACTTAGAAATAAACTAAGGAAACAAACATTACAAAGAAAATAAACAGTAACAATCAGAAGAGATATTGATGTCGCATCTTCAGTAGGGGTGCAAAGTTAATAAAAGGAAACAATTTCACATGGAAAATAAAGGATGTTTGTAACTCAGAATATAATTATGGCTGGCACAACAGTACTAAAGTTATCAAATTCCAGTAATTNGTCACGCTGTGTACCCCCTATACGTCTTCTGACTATATTGTCTTGACTATGTATATCATTCCTTACTTACGCTTTGCAAAACTACTTCTTTCTTTTTCTCTTGTACTTTTTTGTATATTAGCTTAGTATAATATCTATATATCTCATTAGTATAATACCTTGTATAATATCTCTTTTTTTTATCGATCTTCTATTTTCTTTCTTTCTCACGAGAAAAAAAAATTGCTTCAACTTATGAAATTTGCATGAAATGAATAATTAAGTACTATTATTGCATGCTTTAATTTTAATTGATTTATTTAGCAATGAAATCATTATGGGACATTGCTTGAAAGGGTTAGTGAGCATACAGTTACAGAACACCACTTTAGAATATTAAAGTGTTTGTACGAAAAAGAAAAAGAAAAAAAAAAGAGAGAGAGAGCGTGAAAGCCCGAGGAAATCGAAATTATTCACACCTGCACAACGAAACTCTTATTTTTTACCTAAACATCACGCCAAACCACTCCAGTTTTCAACAAATTATCCCTTTTTTTTTCCAACACGAAGTAGCTACAAATAAAGAATACAAACATTCTTTTTTCCGTTAAATGTTATTTATTTTTAACTGCATTATTTATCTCTCAGGAGAGAGACAGAATCGTCAACAGCGACCCAAAACTAATTTCATTTGGAAAAATCACGCCAAGCTAGAAGTAACCATATTAATAAACGTTATTGGAAATCCGTTTAAATCTTCGCTTTATCATTTATCGGGTTATCGAATGAAATGCCGTGCCAAAAATAATTACGCCAAACGCATTTGAGTGTCTACCTACCTATCATACAGGTGACAACGCCGACACCAAGTTCTTGGCTACCGATTTTTTGCTTTTTACTTTCAATAGATTTTGTTTTTTTTTCTTCTCCGCCATTTCTTTTTGTGCCTTGATCTACCGGTTGCATGTTATATTGTTAAAAGTTCGCAATGCTTATATTTATTTACTTGTTTCGAACATTGCTGAAATAATGCCTTTATTGTTATTTTTCTTTCATCACAATCTGTGAAAAGTAACCTACACAACACGCAGGGTAAGAATGCATAAATACACTTTTTTATTCACGCAAATTTATTCTTAACTTAAATACTTCTTTCTTTAAAGCTTGTGGAAACTGTAAATTAATGTTTCTGGAAAGTTTTCTTAATATAATTAATAATTCTTTTTTCGAATTAATTGTAAATGAAAATGTTTAAAAACAAGATTTTTTTTTCTTTACATTTAAGTCCCTAAAAATTTTATGAATATATATATTTTTTAATATAAAATTGTAGTTTACTTTGAATTTTCGATTCCTTCTCAGGCCTGAGAGCGAGATGGAAAAGAGAAAAAACCGGTAGTAGAACTATTTCAATAATAGATAATTTTTGGGAGGATAATTTAAACCATAAACAATTCACTGCTATTAATTTTTTCTCGGGGAAGAAGCAATTCAATATATAAATTGTACCCGTTAGAAAAAATTTGGTAGCTAATGCTTATTTTATTAGCCCCGAAAAAAAGCTAAGAAGGAAATTTAATTGTTACCAGTTTTTATTCTAATTCGTCTTGATATATATAGTCTTTTCCATTTTAATTAAATTTGCGTCCCATCTCCATTTCTCCTAACTACAGCTCATCATCGATTTATTACTGCAGATGAATCGGTTAATGCCGCTTCGCGGCAGCGCACCGAGATTTATGTGTTTTCTACCATTCTACGATTAAATTTGTCTTTCCATTTTGAAATGTTCCATCTAAATCTATGTAGTTAAAAATCGTTAAATTTTTTTGTTCAGTGATTGTACTTTTTATTCATTACTTTTTCATTAAGTACTTGCGCTATTACTCATCACTTTTGATAAGTAATGTAAACGCTGATGCTTAGTAATCATTCGGGTGAATTTTTTAAAAATCCTGGTTCGTTATTATAAAATTGCATAAAAGCTGTCCCTTGTATTGAGAAATCGATTGCAGATTTGAAATCAGCGTGGAGAAAACATTGGAAAGAAAAACTCTCGCAACCTTAAATTAAATAAATACTATACTTGTGTATATAATACTATTTTTCACATAAATATTGCATGACCAAGATGCAGTGATGACAATTTTAAACTTCGTAAGAATAACGCAATTTGGAAAAATTTCGGGATGTTTAGATATAGTTAAAAAAGAAACATTTTCATATTTACACTGTAACTTTTACCTTGTGGTTTTTTCTATTTCACAAAACTAAATATAGACTTATAAATACTTTTAAAAATTTCAAACTGCTCTTTATACAAATGCCAGAACTTTTTCTAGCATATCTTGATGGTGATAAAAGTGCTTTGGAGTACAGTGTAAGATTTCCTTTATTTAAATGTTTAAACAAATTTTTTAAATAAAGAGTGGTATCTCTTTTTTTTCTCTATTCGATGGTAGAAGATTTTATAATTTCAAAAACTGTAATTTTCGTACTTTTTAACTTCTTCATTTAAAAGGAAGCGTAAAAATGGTGTTTTATAAAAATATATATGAGTAAAAAGGCTTTCGATAAAAAGTAGGGGGGAAGATTTTCTTGTGTAAACACATAATTTTTTTAAAAACAAAAGCCGTAATTCCGACTGGAATAAAAATGCCAATACTATTGCAGATAACCACAAATGCGATGATTAATAATTTCTTTGTATATATTTTTTAATTTTAAAAGATTTACACCTAATGGAGAAAAATTAATTAGCAGTGCATATATTTTTTTGAAAAGGGTTGAGAGATTTTAAATATTAATTTTACACGGCTTTTAAGAATAATAATTAAGTTTAGATTTTTAATTTTCAATTTTATTTATGATAACCGATTTAAACTTAATTTTTCAATGTTCCTAGCCCGCTGGGCTATCTAGATTTTCATCGAATTATGAGGAACATCGAATTATAACGGAGGAAAGGGGTTAAGGGTTCAAGTTAATTGTTAAATAGTAAACTATCGAAAAATTTTAAAATATTTTAAGTGGTAAAACATTATATGATTTTTTTTAATTACTAAATATAACCAATATTAAAAGGCCATTATTATTAATATTCTTTTTTTAAAATATATTTAATTAAGGTAACGAACTGAATTAGGAAAGAAATTTTAAAAAAAGTACTTATATTTAGATTTAAACACTATTTTAGAGCTCTTATTCTGAATTCTAATGTATCGGTTTAATATATTTACATATAGTGATGGACAAATTCCTGTAATTCAAGTTTTTTGAAGTATCAATGCATAATATTTCTTACCAGTAGAAAAATTATTTTCTTAAAATATGGGAAATCCTTTGCCTAAATGGAGGGTATAACTAAATGCAATTCGCTTTAAAACAATAAAAGTTTAGAATATTGACATTGTAGCGATGTCAGATACTTATTTAGCTGTAAGTACCAATTGTATTTTTTAATCATAAAAACTTTCCAAAATTTCACTACTGATGCTATTGACGTATTAAGCAAATATTTTCAACTTCCTGCTTTCAATTAATTCAAGATAGTGACAAAAGTTCATCTCGGAGTTTTTTCTTCTTCTTTTTTTTTTCTTTCTTTTTTTTTTAACATAGGAACTTGATTTCTAAGTTCTCTTCTTAAAAAATTTCATTGACATTAAAATAAAATTTTTTTTAAATAATTGAAAACATATTACTAGTTTCTAGCTTATTTGTTTTTAAATTTTAGTAAAGGAGGCCGTCGGTTCTAAATTTCTTTTAAAAAATGAATAAAAATTTTATTTATGACCCTCTGAATTATACAAAAAATTTACAGCCTCATTTTTTTACAAAGTCCCCACTAAAAAAATTACATTTAAAAAGTAACAGTAAAAAATATATACGTGTATATAAAAGCAGTAAAAATTAGTAATAAAAGTAATTTTATTTATTAGTAAATAAAAGTAATTTTGTTTCCTTTTGACCTTTTAAAATAGTTTATAGGGCAATTTTTTGAAAAAAAGTCTTTTCTAAAAAGAGTAAATTTTAAAAAAATGAAAATAAAAAAAATAATAATAATTAATGTTTTAAAAAATAAGCAAATTAAAAAAAAAATAATTAATGCTTTAAAAAATAAATAAGTAAATAAAATAATTTTATTAATAGCCTTCTGACTTATTTTTAAAGTTTTTAAAAAAGTCTCTACCATAAAAAGTAAACTAAAAAAAAAGAGTTAATTTTTTTAAAAATTCTTTTATTTAAAATTTTGATTTTTTGCTTTTTTTTTTATAGAAAATACATATATTAGTAATTTGTGTTTTTTTACTTGGATAAACTTATTATTTATTTATTTTTTTAATATTTTTCATAATTTCGAAAGCGCTATTTATTGGCCCTATTTTAAAAATCCTGATGCAAATAAAATATATGAATATGAATAAAAATACGTTTAAAACCCCTTTAAGATGAAAAAATGGCCAAAAGTCACATATTTAATATATGATCTCCTCAATTTCCTGCTTTACTGTCAAAACCAATTGATAATTCTAGCTATCCGTCACCTACAAAGACAAAGAATTTGCCTTGACCCTGTCAATTGTAGATGACAGACATTCTGTGAAGACAAATCGGCTTAACTTTCGGGGGGGATGGAATACTATGTAAAGCAAAGCCCAATTGCCTACGCAGATTATCCGGACTTAACACATCGTTGTACGGACAATGGGTAAGCAGCAGCACGCACATTTTTGGCAACTGATGGAGTTGGCTGAAATAATTGCCCGTCTTTGCACGCAAGCTTTTTCTTTTTAAAGCAGAATTAAGTTTTTCATTTTCTCCTTTATTTATTTTTTATGGAAATTTTAATTTTCGAAAAGTCAATTTGTCATGGGGTTTATCCTTCTTTCTGCAATAGAGTAAGAGTAAATACAGTATTTTTACAGTGAAACTGAAAGGGTAGGAAATTAGTGCTAAAAAAGTGAAAATTTTCTTTACCCTGCGACCGAACTGCGACGAGTCCGAATTCTCGTTTCCCTAAGAGATGAACCAGACTCGATTTCAGGTAAATTGGAATTCAGCTTCCTACTCGCATCGACTACATTGTTGACATAAAATATCCTCAGTGGTTGACGGACCATTGGTAAGAATTCCTTTCCCATCGGGCAAATCATGGGAGGCTTACGTCCAATGAGACCATGGCAAACAAGGATAGACAGGTATTCTTTGGCCAAGAATGAGACGAACCGGGTTCGAATACCAGTCTATACGAATTCCGCATCCGGCTTGCACCGACCACAGTGCTGACGTGAAATATCCTCAGTGGTAGACGGATAAGAGGTTAAAGTACCCTGCCATCAGGTTAACCGAGGGAGGTTCTCGTGGTCTTCCTCTTCATGCAACGCAAATGCGGGTTAGTTCCATCAAAAAGTCCTCCACGACGGCAAATTTCTCAAAATCTTTGATCCAGGAGTTTCCCTGTCTTCTGGATTGGGTTCAAAATTACAAGGCTATGGAGTTGAACATGGGTTGTCGTAAACCCAAAAAATTGGGTCGACTGTTCAACAACGGTTGAAACGAAAAATCTCAACTCTTTGTCATATTAATTCAATTTTAAATGACTGACTTCCTTTCGATTCAAATACTCACATTGAAGACCTACTACTCATCCTTATGTGTTTGGATGAGTGGTTGAATATAAATGAAAAGTCTGCTTACAATGTCTCTTCAAATTGCATTTTACAATCACTAGATGAAAGCTTCTTTGAAGAGCGTAAGAGTTGTCCGATATGGAATTAGCCTGCCCTTATAGATTGGTTTAATTCGTTGACAGATATTGGTCGTCCAGATCATTTTAAATTAAATTTATACATGAAAGAAAGCATAAATTTTGCTACCATTTGAAGTATAAAAAAAAAACATATTACATAAAATTTGTGAATGAAGATAGTCTGCTTAACCAACGCCTCCTATAAATGAATACCTCCACACGGTTTCTCAGGTGTAGTCCGATTTGACCACTATGAACATAAACCAGTTTACGAAAGAGTCATTTAATAGAAAATCTATTAAAAATAAGAAAGTATTAGCAAATTTATGTCTAATTTACTTGTCAACCACTACAGATTCAATTCTCAAAAATACATGAGAAATTTCTCTCGATTACTTTTAAAACAGAATTTAAGTTCATGCACACGACTGGTTCACTTTTTTATTGCCTGCGCAGACTACTTATAAAAACCCGTGTGGAGACTTTCTGATGTAGGAGGTGATGGCTTAACCCAATCTTAATTATGCAAATTACCTAATTTTGACAAAATTTCCTTATTTCGGGAGATAGATAATGATGCATCTTTTTAACATGAAAGAGAGTACTTTTCGCTTATTTTTGAAAAAAATCGGGAGTGTAGACGGAGTACAAAAGCGCCAAAAATATCGTAAGGTAATATTTGAAAGACCCCAAATTTATAAATCTAACCTAACACTTCGTAGCGTGGAAAACGAACTTTTGAAGATAATGTCAACCATAAAACAGCATTTATCTTCAAGTCACATTTCTCCAATTTCGTTTAAATGCCTCATCACAGTTCCACGCCTTTTTGCAATTCTAACTTCAAATTTAAATCCCACACCTCTGTTTTTATTTTTCCCATTGAGAACCTTAAAAAAAAAATTACTTTTTTAAAAGATACATCTACGTGACCAGAAACAAATTTCAATGTTCATTGACGACAAAAGCTTGCACAACATCCGGCGAGTATCGATGCGCGACGGTAATTTCATTTCTTTCTTTTCACCTTATCCACCACCTTCAGGATAGGATTTCATATTTCTCATTCAGTTAGGGCTCCTAAAGGTGTCGCTTTTGTCACGTTTTGGCGACACGCTTCGTCAGACATCGCCAAAGTTATCACCATCGGCGATCTCTGGCTCGTTTCCTTCTTGTGCGTGAGGCCAACACCTATGGTGCCGCCGCTTTTTCTTCTTCCACTTGACAAAAAACAATAACAACAATAAAAAAGAGAAAGCGTTAAAAATGTGGCATATAGTGTCCGTAATGCTTGGTCATAAGAGGATATGGTCCCATGTAATGATATGGCGCTGATAGTGAGCTTGTGAATTAAAGGGTCCTGCAATCAAAACGAGAATGGTTCACGCTGAAGTGGTTTCTTTAGAGATTTTATTCCTTTTTAAGATAAAAAAAAGGTTTTTAACCCTTTCATTTTTGTAGAATTGGATATTCTTCCTAGAATGACTCTGGACATATTAAACCTTTCAGAACAAAATTTTTCTGAGAAGGCTGCAACTTTCATTTTTATAAATCTTTCACAATTTCTCTTCAACTACTACAACAATTTCCGTGGTTTCGGAAAATAATTTTCCCATTTTTTTGCAAATGTAATTTATTACTCCATCCATTCCAAATTAGTTGCTACATTTAGGACCAAAATTTTGTCCCAAATTAGTTGCTACATTTCAAGTAGGTGGGGGGTCATAAATAAAAAACGTAACAGTTAAGTAAATCGACACCAGAAAAATTATACTGCTAATAAATTCACAAGTAATTAGCTAGAAGATAGTTTTATATGATTACTGATGGCAGAGTCCTTATAAAATGCTTGCGTGGCTTAAGAGCGTTGAAGCTAATTAGGAACTAATTTTGTACTGATTTTGGGTCTGATTTAGTACTGAGCTGGGAATGCTTGGTAAGAAAGTGTCGTTAATTGACATCATAGCACCTAGAAATCTCAGGAAAATGTTCAAACAAAATAGCAAAATCATCATTATCAATAATCAGTACAAAACTATTCAAATGTAGCAACTAGTTTGGGACAGAAGGTGTATTATTTTAATAAACTAAAATTAAAATAATTTTTTCCACCGTTACAAATACATAATTTTAGCAGATATAATGAAGTTCAAATAGGAAAATAGGCCGTGATTTTTTTTTTCTTTCTGAAACACCTTAATAGTCATTCAGATGATTAGCTTTAATAGTCATTCTATTTACGAATTCTTATCATAGCAATGGTGGCTTTTTCACTTTCGTTGCAAATTTTGTCAAACACGATAGATTCAATACAAAAGAAATCGCGTGAATAATATTACAATGTGTGTAGAGTTAAATACTGTGCTGCAACACTGTTATGCAATCTGGTTATTTTTTTTTGAAATTCCGCGAACAGCACAAAACTAAACTTTGTTCGAGGACACGCAACAGTGGCAAAGGTTATAATTCAAACCGAAATCATCATGTTTAGTCTCTAGAGCAAGGGAAAAGCTTTGAGTCGCTATTTTGTTGATAGAATAATTTATTTTGGATTTTTAAAAAATAAAGGCAAACCAAAAAACAAACAGGTTAAATTCTGAAAAAGTAAATGGACAACATTTTTCTAAATAGTGAGAAATTGTGTTTCAGTAACGCTTCGATTATTTTCATATTTGTAACTGTTACTTAAAAAGTTTCTTGAATTAAAAATGCCATCTGCAAAACAATTTGGTTTAGTTCATCGTGTATTACTAGAGCTTAACTAATGGACTATTGGCTGCCGCTACAAGGTAAATATTATAATACATTTTGGTATAATTAATTGGTATTCATGGTATTTGTTTTTTTTAATGCATACCTGCCAATTCTTCCGGATTTTCCGGAAGATTTTATTTTCATATTTAAAGTGGTAGTAAATATATACTATTTTTTTCTTTTATAATTTTAATTTTTAAATGATCTTGATCACCACTATTCTTACAAAAATTAAGCACATGTAAGAATATGCGTTACTATCATGGTTGTCAACTTAAGTTTTCTCAAATACAATGTATTTGTTTGCTTGAAATTGAAGTTTTAATTCCATTTTAATACCACTGGGAAAAATTTTAATGGAAAGGATAGAAAGTTGGCAGGCATGTTATTGTAAAGAAAAAAGATGTTTTTTTGCATGAACTAATACTAAAATTAATTAAAAGAATTCAAGGGAACCCAATTGCCACCTTGGGCGCATCCTTTCAATATTTAAATAGCATTCCCTGATGACGTTACTGTAAAGCAACACTTTGTAATGAAAATACGTACTTTTATGAAAATAATAATACATACCTTACAACTGTAACCCTTTCAGTCAGAATTGTTTAAAACATATTTTTCCTAATTTTATATTAATTTTGGTCAAAATAAGTGAAAAATTTTATGTTTAACATTTCAATAATTTATTGTAATAAAATATAGACTAAAACACCGGTGTCTTCTACGGCGCTAAAGGTAAAATTTTCAAACATCGCTTTCAAAGAATGATTCTTCAAATTTGCATTTATTTTCAGTTATTTAGATCCAATTTAGATACAGTTACTCACCATTGAAATTTGCATTATTTACAAAATCAGTGATTGATAAAATTTTGAATATAAACGGGAAAAAATGCCTACCTACTTTTTCCTGGTTCTAATATTTTAGTACAATAATAGTTTAATATTATATTAATCAAACAGAAATTTTTAGTAACTATTAGAGTGTTTTTCGTAATTAGAAAGTACCAAATTTAACATTTGCTTGTAATTAGAGTATATACATGTTTTTCAAATAAATTTTAATAAGTATTTCGTAAAATTAAATGGTAGTAATTACGTATTTATTTCATATTAGTTTTTTAGTTTGAACTATTCATTTATGCTTAATTGCTAAATTAAAAAGCGGATAGGCAAAGAGAAAAAAATCCACATTTAAGCTCAGAATTGTGTCGTATGCATAAATATCGTAAACAATACCGGACTTCATAATAAATTTAATGAACGCAAAACAAAATCAAGAGTCATTTTACGTTTAAATTTTTTTAATGAAAAAGTATTTCGGCATTTTTCGAGGATTTTATAAAGTGCGCCACTTAACCACCTGTATCCAGCTGACTACGAAGATTATAATTTTCTTCTTAATTTTTAAGTACGATAGCATATTTAAGGAAAAAGATTACAAATTTTCTAATAAGCGTAATAAAGACATTTTTCTCAACTAGAATTTATTAAGTAAATTAATTATGAAAATTTAAAATATGTAATTTTTTGAAACTAAAGATATAGTTAAGAAAATATTTAGTGGATTAAATGTAGTGAATATTTTTTAATTAAATGTAGAAAAAATTTAATAAATAATTTTGATCCAAATATAGTTACAATAAATAATTTAAATATACAATAAATAATTTAAATGTACAATAAA
Organism: Parasteatoda tepidariorum; assembly: GCF_043381705.1. Taxonomy (NCBI): domain Eukaryota; kingdom Metazoa; phylum Arthropoda; class Arachnida; order Araneae; family Theridiidae; genus Parasteatoda; species Parasteatoda tepidariorum. Next base: position 13,145,353 of record NC_092209.1, read on the forward strand.
TAATTTAAATCCAAATATAGTTACTCCAAGTATCGCAGAATCACCATAGTTTTAAAAATTATTTTTCTCAGTGATAGCAAGAGCTATAAATTTCAATTTCAAAAAATTTAAATTTTAAAAATTTTGAACACAGAACACAAATAATTTAAACAGATAAGATCATAAAGAAGAATACTTAAATTCCTAAATTTTAATAATTTTTATAAAAGAAAAATTCTGTTGGTTTCAAGAAATTTAATTAAGTTTACTACCATTGCTTCTTCTGAAAAAAAATAATTTGAATTAATTAAAAAAATACTTAATAAATTCTTTCAAATTTACTTCCTTATTAATAATGTATGTAATTAGTAATGTTTCTTACTATATTTAGGTAAGTTAGTAGTTGCCATTTATGTAATTATGTATTTTCAAATTTTTTTAAATACAGTCTCATTTGAAATTATCAGTAACCCTTTGACGCAGAATTCTTATCAAACATATTTTCATTATTTTTTAATATTTTGTATTAATTTAAGTCAAAATAAGTAAAAAATATCATGTTTGTACAGTATGATTTGTACAGTATGAAGCACAGGTGTCTGTCTCTTTATGGGTTAAAGGTAAAATCTTCCAATCACGGCTTCCAATCGAATCTTCCAAACTATAATTCTTTTCCAGTTTGAACTTATTTACTGTTACTTAGATCTAAGAAATTTCTTTAATTTAAAAAATTAATTGTTGAATAATTTCGGCATCTGAATGAAAAAGTTTTTCAAACTACTTTTTAGTTTGGATTCTATATTTTAGTACAATAATTGATTCAGATAATATATATCTGATTCTCTTCAGCAACTATTAGACTGTTTTTTTATAATTATAAAATACCAATATATATTGTTGCTTGTTATTAGAGCGTTAGAAAAAATATATGAATGGAGCACCGGTATTCCATCAGCATTAAAGGATTAAGCACCAATTCTACTACCCACTTTTTTACAAAAAGGTACTTTTTACATCACTTTGAAGTGCTGAGCCCACGCGAAGTCAGAGGGAATGGGTTAAAGAAACATTTTCTTTAAGCCGTAATATTTTTCTCAGATATTAAAATGGATATATATGTTATGCTTTACTATTTTGTTTTAATAAATAAATTTGATTCGCAATTATTTCAGCTTCCACTAAATAAATAATTGTATGGAACAAATTTATTAAGCGAAATAAAAATCAGGGTTTGTAATTTAACCAATTAACCCCATATTTCGAATTAAATAAATTTTTTGTTTGTGTTGTCCATTTTTTTTTTCGTCCTTCACTTCAATTATTTCTAATTAACAGCAAATTAACTACTTTTGTTTAATTAAAACTATTGAGTCAGCAACTATCTTAAAATTACTGAGGCCGGGAACTCGTATGCATTCCTAGTTTCCGCAGAGTCCAATAAGATTTTAAAATGTTGGCAAAATTTAACAAATTAAGCTTACCATATTATTGATATTTCGATACCACTTTCATCTTTTCTTGCGCAGTGTGTTCAGTCTGGAAACAGTAATTTTAATAAATTGATCAAACCACTAAAAATATAAAACTTATTTCGTTTAAGTGTCCACCGTTTCTTATCAACCGTGATTCTTCAAATAACATAGAGTAAAACAACATAGAACATTCACCGTTTCCTATCAAACTCAATTCTTCAAACAACTCAGAGTTTAACAATATAGAGTCAAACAATATAGATCATTCACCGCTTCTTATCAACAACAATTCTTCAAACAGCATAGAATATCCACTATTTCTTAACAACCACAATCGTCTAGCATAGAGTTTAACAACGTCGAGCCAAACAACATAGAGCATTCATCGTTTCTAACCAACAACAATTCTTCAAACAACAAAGAGTTTAACTTTGAGTCAAACAACATAGAATATCCACTATTCCTTGGCAACCACAATTCTCTAGCTTAGAGTTTAACAACGTCGAGCCAAACAACATAGAGCATTCATCGATTCTAACCAACAACAATTCTTCAAACAACAAAGAGTTTAACTTTGAGTCAAACAACATATAACATCCAGTATTCCTTAACAACCGCAATTCTCTAGCATAGAGTTTAACAACGTTGAGCCAAACACATACCTGCCAACTTTAAATCCTTGCGAGGATGACAAACCCCTGTGGCCGTAAAATAGAATTTAATTTACAAATTTAGGCAGAATCATACGCTGTATTTTAGTAAAGTTTAAGATGACTACCATGCCAGTATTTCATATTAATATATGTACTTATTTTTTTTTAAAATGGTGGTGGTCTAAAAGGTTATAAATTAAGTTTATAAATGCAAGGATTCTCAAGAAAGCATGCATTTTACTACCACTTTAAATATAGAAATAAAATTTTACGCCAAATGCGTAAAAGTTGGCAGGTATGCAAACAACATAGAGCATTCATCGTTTCTAATCAACAAGAATTCTTCAAACTACAAAGACTTTAACTTTGACTCAAACAACATAGAATATCCACTATTCTTTAGCAACCACAATTCTCTAGCATAGAGATCGTTTCTAACCAACAACAATTCTTCAAACAACAAAGAGTTTAACTTTGTGTCAAGCAGCATAGAACATCCAATATTCCTTAATAACCACAATTCTTCAATANGAGTTTAACAACGTCGAGCCAAACATAGAGCATTCATCGATTCTAACCGACAACAATTCTTCAAACAACAAAGAGTTTAACTTTGTGTCGAACAGCATAAAACATCCAATATTCCTTAATAACCACAATTCTTCAAATAGCATATAGTTTAATAGAGAGACAAACAACATAGAACATCCACCGTTCTTTATCAACAGAGATGCCAACTTGCTCCGGACAGCACATATATACGGTTAAGCACTACGGTTAAGGGATTAACAGACTGCTCATTAGCATAAAAAAAATTTCATGTTTGAAATTGCTAAATTTGATGTGTCGAACAGTTTTGGAACGTGCGAAAAAAAAGTTACTCTTTTCTGTCGTCTACAATATAACAATTCAGTCGTTGCTGTTATTATACATTACCACCATCAAGGAGACCATACATTTTAACAGTTGGTCTTCTGTTCTAATTCCTCAACACTAATTTTAATTCATCTAGTTGTTTTTACTCACTTGCATATTCGATTTTGTCTTGTTTTATTTTGATGTTTATATCTTGTAACTACTAATTATATATTGTAACACATACTGTATTCCCTGTAACTTTGTTGGGGTCTTCAACAATATTGTAATTTGGCTCAATATAAGGGTGGGCCGTCGGCTTTAAGCACTATATGGCGGCCCTCCCAGCTGTTGGCATATGACTCTTGTATTTTATGCACTTTTTGCTTTTTATGTTCTTTTCTGTTTTTACTTGGTTTTAATAAACATTTACCCGTATGCCCTGAATTGGGGCAGGTCGGGGTAAATATTTTCATATCAAAATATTTTCATTATACTTTGCTTAGTTCAAGCCTCTCTTTACAAACTATTTAAATTAAACCCCCCTCCCTCTCTCTCTCTCTTTCCATTTTTAAATTGAAAATAATACAGAGATGAATGTGCTCCGGAAAAAATCCGGGTTTCCAGATGTTTCGCTATCCGCGATCAGGAAATCCACAGTCCAGAAGTTTACAGAAATCATCGATCACATTTATGTATAAAAACTATTGTATATTTTATTTAAAAATATTAGAACTAGAATTTATTCTTGGCATCTCTTTCATTCGTAAATATTTTTTCTGGTAAAATAATAAATGTGATTAGAGATAAAAGTAAACTAAATACATAATTATTAATTTAAATTATGCTGCATATAATTTATGTAGACTTTCACGTTGTGAAAATATCAATGATTTAAATTTATAAAGATATTAATTTTTTGAAATGCNTCACTTGAATTCGGCCCACACCATCTGCAGACATACATGCCCAAATCATAACATTTGTTGGGTTTTTTGTAGTTGCTTCAATGCAATCAGGATGAAGTGCTTCACCTACTCTACGTCTCACGTATTTTCTATCATCACTACCGAAGAGCGATAAAATACCAACTCTATCACAGCATATATACAAGCTAAACGCAGATTTTTTCGATAAAGCCATAGAATGTAAAACAGCAAATTTTAATGAAATCTTTAAATTTGAAAATTATATCAAAGATAAAAACTACAGACCAATAGCTGCACATTTCACCTCCGACGCCTCATATCATAACTATCAAAACAAATAATTTCATCAACCTTTCTGAAAATAACGTTTACTCATGCTGATACAATTCTGAACAACTCCAAAATCAAACAAACACAGTTTAGAGCAAGCTGCTCAATTTATTTTTGATTCCTTTTTAGTTATTCAAGTAAAGAGCTTGAAACATTCATAAAAGCAACTCCATTGCCTGCTTACCTCATTGCTCAACCAAAACTGTTCTAAAATTCCAGATGAATGGGATAGGGGCCGCTTCGCGGCCCAGGTGCCCAATAAAATCAAAACACTAGGACTAGGAATTTGAAATAACGCAGGTAATTAGTTCAACACTTAAAATAATTTGCGGCATTATCCTTTTATAAAAGATAGGGAAATGCTAATTTCATAAAGGCAACTCCACTACCAGCTTACCCATCACCTCCTACATCAAAAAGCCTCCACACGGTCTTTTATAAGTAGTCCGCGCAGACTATTTAAAAACTGAACCAGCTGTGCGCATAAACCCAAAACCTTTCATAAAAGTAATTGAAAGAAATTTATCATACACATTTGAGAATTGAATCTGTAGTGGTTGACAAGTGAATAAGGTAAACCAATAATATTCATAAATAAAACACATTTTTAGTCATATATTTGCTACCACTTTCTTATTTTAACTAGATTTTGTATTGAGTGACTCGTTCGGAATGTGGATATCCTTCACAATGGTCTGATCGGACTACCTATAAAAAAGCGTGTGGAGGCTTACCAAACAGTGTTCAACCAAAACAGTGTTAAAATTCCAGATGAATGGGATAGGGGTCGCTTCGTGGTCCAGGTGCCCAATAAAATCAAAACACTGGAACTAGGTCCTGAAATAACATAGTTGTTGCATTTCTTTAAGAAAAATTAGTTAGTTAGCTAGATGAAGGATATTTCCATTTAATTTATAGGCAAACCTGATATCAGCGTTTTTCATAAAGGCACTGTTACCATTAAAGCAAAGTAAGAGTACATTCTCATCCTCTGGGTTAAAATAGGGGCAACTTAAAAATCTTTCATAACCCATATTATATTATAACAGATTCAAATTTCTAGAGAGAAAGATTCCTTAATTTGTCATACATGTCGTTTCAGTTTGGTTCATACGTGAGGCTGTTCTTGCGAAATGAAGATGGCGTAAAAACTAATCAAAATAAAGATATTTTGAGAAAGTATCGAAAAAATATAAATATTTCCTTCTGATATTTTTAAAAACCTACAGAAACAGCGAAAAATCTACTCAGGGTCTGAATGTATGTGGTGGTCAGTTTACTGGAGATCTCATAGAGAGTGGACAGACGTTGCTTTAGTATGCATCAAATGCATTGAAACGCATTCGTGACTGTTTTAATGTCGTTGTAGACTTTTGAATGACGTTAGAAGGGTTCACTTCGAACAACTCTTGAAATAATAATTAATCAATTAAAGTTCTTTTCAGTAATATAATTTGTATTTTATTTCCTAACCGGTGGTAAGCAGCCAATAAAATTCTGAGTTAACGGCTATCAATGTTCATTTCCATAGCCTTGTAATTTTGAACCTAATCCGAAAGACAAGGGAACTCCTGAAGAACAAACTAGTCTACGTGGAGGATTTTTTGATGGAACTTACCTGTAGTTTTGTTATTTGGAAAAGATAACCAAGAAAACCTTCCACGGTTAGCCCTACGTCAAGAGACTCTAACTCATTATCTGTCTATCTCTGATGATTTTGTACGTCAGCACTGTGGTCAATGCTAGCCAGGGGCAGAATTCGTATTACCCAGCCACTACTGGGATTCGAACATGTCACCTATTTCAGAAAGTAAATGCTCTATCCCTTGGTCGTCCGTGACTCTATAGTGTCTTTTGCTGTTATTTTTCAACGGAAAGTCAAAATCTAAATGATTTTTTCGCGATTTTCAACTCCTCATCTTGAACAGCGGCCCATGTATCCAGGCAAAGGAACAATCTATTCGATGATTAAGAACACAAGCCTTAAAAACTGATATTTTTTTAATAGAATTATTTTTTGTGCACCTATTCTTAAAAAAAAAAAAAAAAGCAGATTATTATTTTTTGTTTAAAAAAAGAACTTGCTTTTCCAGCAAATTTAATTAAGAATTTTTATATTATAAAAATTTAAGTATGCCTCACATTTAAGAAAAAATTAACAGTAGTTTGTTAGAAGTAATTATTTTTTTTATCATAGAAAAATTTCTCCTTGCATTTATATAAGAAGTGGGTTATTATAAATTATCATAGATCATTATAAATTATTATAGATTATTATAATTAATTAATTGTCACAGATTATTATAATTTCTAACATTTTTTTTATATTCTCCCCTTCCTAAATCTTTTCCGGAGCAATAGAGTCTGCCTGGTAATACTAATTGAAAAAATAAAATACCCCTAGAAATGTAAAACTAATTTCTTTTAAACATTTAACAACAACTATTCATTTAACAAGGCACCTTTTATGGCCAAGAGGTATCTTCAGTTAAAAGCTGTACAAAGCGTGGAGGTAGCGGGCTCGAATCCAGCTATTACACTGGATGTATCTTTGTTCTGTGCTTCTATTTGACAAATGTCTATAAGGCTAAATTGACAACACAAGCCTACAAATGTATGTAATTCTTTAAACAACAAAGAGCTAAAGTATGTCTCTTCTTTTATGATGTATTGTCTGAGGTCGCACATGCTAATGCATACCTGCCAACTCTTCCGGATTTTCCCGAAGATTTTATTTTCATATTTAAAGTGGTAGTAAATATATACTATTTTTTCTTTTATAAATTTAATTTTTAAATGATTTTGATCACCACTATTCTTACAAAAATGAAACACATATATAAATGTGCGTTACTATCATGGTTGTGAATTTAAGTTTTCTCAAATACAACCTATTTGTTTGCTTAAAATTGAAGTTTTAATTCCATTTTAATACCACTGGGAAAAATTATAATGGAAAGGATTAAAAGTTGGCAGGTATGCTAATGTATAGCCTGACAAAGATGTTCAGTAGAAAATTTTCTGTTCCGTTAAAGGCCAAAGCATTAACTATCACTTTTCAGAAGCATCTAAGCTATCTCAAGAAGCTTTCGGTGGGCATCCTTGCACCCCTGGTTTCAGTTTAATTTGCATAATCAATAATCAAGATTGCATTTCAAAAGTCAAGAACGTTTACAAGATTGCTTCAAATAAGCAATAACATAGAATACGACAAAAATACCATTTTATATTTGGTTTGAGATTATCCTTCTTTTGCAACGCTTGAATATGGAAAGTAATATTTAAAATAGCTCTTTTTATCGAAGTGTAATTTGTCAACATGCTTTAACTGGCGTTCACGAAATCGTGGTGCATTTGTTTACTGATAAAGAAAACGATTGAAATCAAAAGTTGCAACTATTCAATACAATTTATCGGCGAACTATAATACTGATTCGTGTATTATATTGGTAAACAGCCTACTAGAAAGAAAAAAAAATCATTCGTGCATTGTGTTTCACACGCTTCTCTAAATAATACTTCACACTAAAAATAAAATAATGAAAAATGAAATGAAACTCCCACGACATCTAAAAGGTGGACCCGAAAGTTTAGCGAAAGTGTCACATTTTAGCGTCCCGCTTGGTGTGACATAGCTATCCTTTGCGCACGGCAAAAATAAATTATCATCATTCATAGACATAAAAAAAGAAAATGTCATAAAAAACCACAATAAATATCACATAGCAAACTAAATCTATTGTCGTAGTCACAGTTTGTGATAAACACTATGCGTTTTTACCGCTAAAAACACGCGATTTTACCAGTTGCTACCGCCTTCTGCGATTATCATTATAATGGACATCCGCGGCCGATGGATAATTTTATCTCTCTTATTTTATACCATCTATCACGCCAAAAAAAGGTCGTAGATATTTGATTGCTGACTGACTTGTCGCACAGGTGATAGATTGATCTGAAAACTGTTTATATCACTGTACGATATATAATTTGTTTCGCAAAATGCTTTTTTTAAGAACTTCCGATTTGTATTAAGTCTTTCATGAAATATCATTTTCCGATATGTTATTTAAAATTTGTTGGCCATTGTTAAAACTTTTAAACGAAGGCTGTCAAATTACGCTAAAAATGTATTATTACTTCGAAACGCTGTGTGGAAAGTTTTTGAAAAATCACCTTTTCATAATCCTTTTCCATTATTCATTTTCTTTAGAGCATTTCTTTTTGGGAAAAAATTACCATTCCCGCCTCTCATTTTTATAATTTGAAATAACAGTGAATAAAAAATCAAAAAAGGGATATCGTTTTGAAAATCTAACCCATTTCCTACCAGGGAAATGTACTACAACAATATTTTGTTGACACAAGAAAACTTGTTTAAAAAAAAAGGGGGGTAGCTCATTTATTTAAAACATCTTTGAATTGAATATTTCATACTGCTTCATATTTTACTTACAGTATTCATATAATATGAGGCGATTTGTGAGATATGAATTCGATCATGGCTGTTACACTCTCGGAGAGAGCTCAGCCTTCACTTGGAGTTTTATATGCATTTGCTTGAATAACTGAGGGCTAGTTTAACAGCAATTATATATAAAATCTAGTAAAATTAAGAAAGTGGTAGTAAATATATCTCTAAAATCATTTTTTAAATTTATGAATATGATTGGTTTGTCTTATTTACTTGTCAACCACCACCAGTTCAATTCTCAAATATAAATGAAAAATTTCTATGAATTACTTTTAAAAAAGAATTTGGGTTCATGCGCACAACTGGTTCAACTTATAAATTGTCTGCTCAGACTACTTATAAGAAACCGTGTGGGTGCTTTCTGATGTAGGAAGTGATGACTCTTCTCAGCTCAGATACTGTCTACATCGTTTGACAGGAGGTCAAAATTACGTTGAATTTCAACCATTGCTATTAAAACAAGAAGCCCTGGAAAACGTGTTGCTGGGTATGTTGTTCATGGTTGGATACTGTCTTGTAGTCTCAAACCAATATCAGGTTACTTACATTAATACAGAGATTCCACTTGCTCCGCTTTCTAAAAAAAATATTCGAGTGGCTTATACGAAATTTATGTTATTTTTAGTTTAGATAATTTTTCTACCTCTACATAACCAGAATTCAAAGTATCATATAAAATGCAACGTAATCGTACTGTTTAAAAGTAGTGTAACTATCCCTATTCTACAAGTAGTGTCTTAATTTACCTAAATCAATTCTAAAAATGAAATAATTTCGTTACCACTCCTAATCGTTTAACATAGTGATATAAAAAAAAATGCCAACTTGCTCCGGACAGCAAATATATATTTTAAAGTGGTAGTTAATCAATTGTGATTCGTGGTTTAATAAATTCAATTTAGTAGATTTTTATCCACCACTATTTCTAAATGATTCGTAAGTTTATACAATTCACCACTTTCGCGTTTATATGACATGCTATACCTTTTAAAAAGCAAGCAAAAATAGTCAAATGTTGGAAAAAATTATTTTTTAGTTATTTACCGTTTTTTTAAAAATTATTTTGGCGTGTCCGGAGCAGTTGGCGTCTATGTATCAGTGCTCCGCAAAAATTATTAAGATGATAGTTAGCTGATCATCAACGTTACTCAGAATAGCTAACCAGCAGCTGAAGATGCAAAAAGTGGTGATTAATTAAATTCAAAAACATTTTTTAAAGAGATTAATATTAGCATATTGTTTATGGCATGTTTTTTTAAATTTACTTTTGAAAGTGAATGCAAGAAATATTTTTATCTTAAATACGAATAATTTGAAATGTAAGTTCTTGAGGTAATTACGATAGACAACTTAAAGAGATAATAAGTAAATAAAAAGGAATTGGGTTCCTACCAATTTTTACTTTTTTTAGTCTCCACTGGATACATCTGCGTGATGTTCTTTTTGACATTTTATTTGATGAAGTTCTATTAGCTTTAACACGTTCACGACGGAAAAAGTCAAAATACTGGTACGGGGAAAAAGAAAATACTGGCAGAAGAACTATTTCAATATTAGATAATATTAGGGAGGAGTTAATCTATTCTCAACAATAACAATTCACTGTAAGGAAATTTATCACGGCGAAGAAGCAATTCAATATAAAAATTGCATCCGTTAAAAACAATTGGTAGTTATGGATTTTTATTATTCCCGGAAAAAAACTAAAAAATGAAATTTATTGTTACCAGTTTTTACTCCGGTGCGCTGCCAAGATGAGAAAATGTAGCGTGACCCACCGTTGGGTCACCCCGGCGTGAACGTGTTAATTGCACTCAAGCCTGCAAATGTATTTGTTGTACCAATAAACCAAGTTGTTGTACCGTGGTTAGGTTTTTAAAATGTAGGCAAGATTACCAAGACATAGGAAAGCTTTGCTTTTTAACCTCTGTGAGACGGGCGAGTCACATATGCCTTCTCAGGGTGATGACAATCACGGTTTAAAATAAAAAACTTAATAAAAAAAAACTGGTAGCCAAATTATTTTTATAGCAGTTTATATGTAGGAGGAGTAATAATAGTTTTCTTTATTTAATTCACCAAGACTTAGTTAAATTTGAAAATTTCATAGTTATACATTTAACAAATATAGATTGGATGTATTAGATTTGAAGTGAAAGCAAAAAAAAAGGCTGTCAAATTAGCCATGCCTAAACTTAAGCTACCACTTTTAATTTTTTTTTCCTGTTTCTGATTCCATACGAATATATTTCTGACTCGCCCGTCCCGAAAAGGTTAAATGACGACTACTCTAAAAAATACTTTACAAAAAGAGCAGTTGTTGGCAAATAGCACTCCACTTAGTAAAAAAAAAATTTCCTGTGTTAAGCAAATTTAAGTTATTTTATAACTCAGTTAAAGGAAATTTTCCACCACTACATATCAAAAACTCAAGTTTGAAAGGAAATGCTTCTTGCATTGTGGGTTCTCTCTTAAAGAGTGGGCGTAATTATCCTTTATCTACAACTTCTACTATTTAATTCGCTACCAATTTATTAAAACTTTTGCAGTTGGTATCCCCGTTATATTCGTTTTCATCAAATCATCGAATTTTAGATTAATAATTCTTTTTTATTGACAAAATATTACTGTTCACTTAAAAAGCTAAATTTGAAAGTAACAGTGATGAATAAGTTAAGACCCTATAAAAAGTTACAGCTTTGCAATTTTACAGGCGCCAGCTCATAATGGCACCAATTATAACAAAAGTTATCAGTCGCTCAGATTTTTTCAGCAATTCTAAGTTGATTTTCGAGTATTTGAAGAGCAACAAAAAATATAAAACAAACTTAGATTTCGAATGATTTTCATCTGTTCGAACACGTTTCTATTGCAGAATGGCCATGCCGTGCTCGGTGGCCGTTAATTCTTGCAATGAAAGCTGTTACCGCTCCTTCTCACGAAAAGCACATGTGAAAGCTGTATACAGACGCTATTTTTTTTCCCTTTTTTTTAATTCTAAAATCAAAATCTGTCAGATATTGTCCCTTTGAGGGTAAAAGACGACGTTCTATTGAGATTGGGAAAAGAGGATTGCCCTGTTGTTCGATTAGATTGACCTTACAGAATTTTTATTAGGAAGCAAAATCTATTAATATAATAAAACTTCACCAGTGTTCCGCGGGCCTTGAAAATTTTAAAAAGTGGTAACGAAATTAAAGCAAATATCGAAATTTTAATTTCTGCGTAACCACCACTAAAAATAGTTTTCCAAAGAAAGTATATATGCATGAAATGCAAGCTTCTAAGCTACTTAATGATTAAGTGTAATCCGAAAATAAGAAATAACTTTTGGCGTTAACTTAAATTTACTACTAATTCTTTGTAGTGTTCATATCTCCCTTTTGAACATTAAAAATATTTTACATCTTTTTATTACATTCATTAGGTCTGCTTGGCAAGAAAACTTGTGAAGTTCATCTTTGTTTTAAACTTAGGCAACAAAGCATATAGATTATACTATGCGTAGTACAAACATATCGATTGATTAGGATCAGGCATGAAAGCGAGACGGAAATGAGAAAATACTGGTAGAAGAACTATTTCAATATTAGATAATATTCGGGAGGAGTTAATCTAGTCTCAACAATAATCAATTTTCTGTAATTAATTTGCCCTCGGCGAAGAAGCAAATCGTTATAAAAATTGTATCCGTTAAAAGCAATTGGTAGTTATAGATTTTCATTATTCCGAAAAAAAAATTAAAAAATGAAATTTATTTGTTACCAGTTTTTACTCTTTTCCGCCTTGATATATATAGGCTTACCATCCTAATCAGGGTTGGTAAGTTCTTTAAAAAAGTGAGAGTGCTCGCAAAATAGTAAATAAGTTCCAATAGTTTAAACAGGATAGGGATTGAAAGTTTGAGCTAATTTTTATTAGAATCTTTTTTTTTTCCGTCACATTTTGCGCTATCTTCGTAAATAATTAAACTAATAAAACAAAAGTGTACATGCAATTCTGAAATTTCTTTAGCCAAGATTGTTTTTTTTAAATATTTATTATTTAATTTATTAATGGCCAAAAAACGTTTAAATTGTAAAGTATAGAAATTTCTTCACCAAGTCAATAAGGTAATTTTTAAGGATAAAAGTCTAAAACTTGAAAGAAATCGTACGAATAGTGCTTGAGAAATGAAAATTTTGAAAATACGGCTTCTTTGAGATGGCGAAATACTCAAAATGTGAAATTAACATTAAGGAGTCTGAAATTAATTTTGCTCACTTTTTTTCCCTACACTTCTGAGATCAAATTTTCCAGATCACCGATATATTTTGAATATTAAAAACGCAGATCTGTCAAAAATTTAAAAAAGAGACAGAAAAAGATATTTTTAATTATGGAAAGTTCGTTTTTATATATCTGATTCCCTAACTTGAAATATAATAAATAAATAATAAATTAGCACATTTAAGGTTGTATATAAAGCGTAAAAATCAAATTATTAAATTAAAAGTTAGTAAGATGTTCGTTTTTATGAGCTCCATATTATTTTATCTACCAATAATATGCTCGTTCATTTCACCAGAGAGAGATAAAATGTAAAATAAATATTCTTGATACCAATATTTTAGTATTTTTATGCATTTAAAGAACCTTAAAAAATTAGCGAAACATTGAACCCAGCATTAATTCCTTTATGACTTGTGAACATGCGATTTGCTAATACAGATGAATGAGTTAGTAGCACTTCGCACCAAATACTGAGATGCCACCAATATCCAGCATCCACAAAACAGTGAAAAGAATTCCTTAAATCTTTCGAATTCTGAGAAAAACTACTTTTCATAATTATTGTCCCTTAACATTGTCCAGCATTGTAAACATTGTCCAGCGTATGCGCATAAAAAGCTAAGTGACAATTAGTAGGTACGTCACCTGTGAACTGGTTTTTGGTCAACTCTGTTGTTGTTATTACCCATCCTCCCTTGTGTAGGGTAACCTATAGTTTGTCTATAGTAAGAACTCCCCTAGTCATTCGCCTGGACCCGTAGTGGTGATTATGGTAACGAGGTAAAACTATTTCAAGTAGGGGTGTGGGGTCACTGTTTAGGACAAATTTTGGCTCGGGTCGGTGAGAGACAGATTTTGGCTCGGGAGACGAAATATACCGTAGACAAACTATATACCAGGTCCAAAGGCTCGGTGACTTGAGAACGAAAATCTTCTCTAGCTCAAGCAACAGCTACCTCCAGATGGCTCCTAAACAATTAAGAAGGTGAGCAGGGTCTAGCGGGAAAGGAATAGAAGCAAGAAGAAATAATCTTTTCCCCATTCTGAAATTTCATGCATCTCAAGTGACCACTTCTGAATTTTACTAAGGCCGATAGCTGAGTTCTGGACCACTGCATATCAAAGAAAGGCCCCGACTCTTTGCAGCGAACCAGTTATGACAACTCTACCTATATGGTTAGGTACGCGGCCTCTCGCACCGTCATTTTATTCTTTCTTTCTATGTCAAAATGTGTAAGCAGATTTAATCAGTATGGATGATATAAAAGTATTCTTAAAGAAATATTTTAATTAATAGTAGATTACTGTTTATCAATAGTGTAAAAAGGCAGAAAAAAACCAACAATGAATTAAAAGAGAAAACTTTTCATCTTCTCCCCAACCCCAATTGTGGTTGAGAGGAGAGGAGGGTGCAAACCCGTTCCAAGTACTACTTCTGTTGCTGTACCATTAAATGTTGTTTCCTTTTCTTCATACACAGGGACCGCACCTAACCTTAGGAGACTGGTTTACACTAGGTCTATGGAAGCTAGTCTTCCTTCCCTATACGTATATTCTTTGGATAAATTCCCTGTTCGCTGCCACTCACTAACCACGAACATTGCTTTTGTTGTTTCGTGGCATAAAACAGATTTTATTTTTACGTAATTTAAAATTATTCACTTAATATTTATGCACTAAAATGAATTCTATTTGCTTATTCTCTTGCTCCGACTTCTATGTGCAAACATTTCCCTTGTGATTCCTTAAAGATTTATTAGTAAGCACAATTAATTTTGCTTATTTATCACTTTTTTAAATAATATTTACATTTTAAGATGTTATAAAAACTTGTTGAAGGTGAATTATTAAGAAGTAGATGTGAGCAGCATAACTTTAAATAAAATGTTCTAACTCCAGAATCAGCATAAATTTTTCTACCACTAGAAAAACTATTTAGGCAGAGCACAGCAATTTGGCATCCCCGATCTTTGGTTTAAAATTGTCGACTTTTGTTCACTACCACTGGAAAAAATATTGTACCAAAACTTTATATCTAAGGAGGGTATGAATAACAAATTTTTATTATCACTTTTTCATAGCTGCAAACTTGTACTGCAATTGAGAAATTGTTTTCTTAATGGTAGCAACGTTAGCGTTTCGGCGTATTAAATCTTGAAGTTTAAAGTTTCAAAAANAAAAAAAAAAAAAAAAAAAAAAAAAAAAAAAAAAAAAAAAAAAAAAAAACTACCACGACAAATTAATGATTTAAAAAAATATGTGAATAAGATCTATTTAAAAGCTAATTATGCATATACATACCTGCCAACTTTCACTCTCTCCGATAATGGATTTTCAGAGTGGTTGTAAAACAATAAACGAAAAACAATCTGACTCAAAAATATATTTATATTTTGATCCCGTTGAAATTCGCTTGCGCAAGGATTATTATGCTTTGATATATTTATTGTAACTATTTATGTGTAGTGGTGGTCAAACTCATTTATAATTATCATTATAATTCAAAAAGTTAATTGGAATAACCTGAGTATTGCTACCACATTAAATATGAAAATAAAATCTTCCGGAAAATCCGGAAGAGTTGGCAGGTATGCATATAGATGTCTTGAGAGTTTTGTTTTTAGAAAAATCTCCTTAACATAATCGTTGTTTTACTACCAATTTGTAAAATCTTTACCACCGAACAAGTGGGCAGGTATGCTTTTTATTTTTTAAAAAGGAACCGATTTTTAAAGATGATGTTAACCCTTCCGCGCCGGCTGTTGCGTATACGTACAAGCATGAAATGTTCTCAATCAGTAAAAAGAAGATAAAACTGGTAGCCAAACTATTTCTTTAACAGTTTATTTGTGCGATGAGTAACTATAGTTTAATTTATTTAATTCGCCACAACTTAGTTCAAAATAAAAATTATGTATTTACACTAATATTGAGTAGAAATGAAGTGAAAGCAAAAATAAATCAGTAAAATTAGAAAAGTTTACCCTTTTTGCACTCCGAATACTTTAAACTGCTGTTTGAACTAATATAATTGTTGCTGTGAATGACCAACATAAGTGGTCGTTGACTTCCACCCGTGAATGTTCACAATTACATAGTCGCTTTGGTAAATGTCCAAAAAATATACTAGATCAAGTTAAGTGCCCCTCCCCGGTATACATTTGCCCGGTATGCCCTACACTGATGTTTTTTTAAGGTCAAGTGCCACTCCGGCAGTATGCATTTAACCAGCACTCCGAGCACTGATGTTTCTCTTAATCAATCCTCAGCAGATATTAAAATATTGGAGAAATGTAATATTATCAACGAATAAATTAATATCAAATCGGATATAGCAAATATTTCCGACATTCCCTGAAGCGACTATATGCTTGTTAACATTCCCTTGATTTCGGTCATTTTTGCTAACATAAGCAGTAAAACATTTAAAAGTCATTGTACAGTACTTTTATATAATTTTTAAATTTCTAAAGACATTGTGGTGACTAATAATTAAGGTATAAAAATATTTAATTTTTAAGTGGTGACTGTTGATGACGCCTAAGGGGCGACATCGAAGTGCAAAGGTTTCAGAGATGCCAACTGCTCCGGACACACTAAAATAATTTAAAAAACGGTAAGTAACTACTAAGTAAATATTGCAAATATTCGACTATTTTTGCTTGTTTTTTAAAACGTGTAGCATGACGAAAGTTCATACCTGCCAACTTTTAATCCCTTCCATTATTATTTTTCCCAGTGGTATTAAAATGGAATTAAAACATCAATTTTGAGCAAACAAATACGTTGTATTTGAGAAAACTTAAGTTGACAACCATGATAGTAACGCATATTAATATATGTGCTTAATTTTTGTAAGAATAGTGGTGATCAATATCATTTAAAAATTAAGATAATAAAAGAAAAAATAGTATATAATTACTACCACTTTAAATATGAAAATAAAATCTTCCGGAAAACCCGGGAAAGTTGGCAGATATGAAAAGTACTGTAAAGTGGTGAATTATGTAAGCCTGCAAATTACTTAGAAATAGTGGTGGATAAAAATCTACTAAATTGAATTTATTAAACCAAGAATCACAATTGATAAACTACCACTTTAAAGTATATATTTTCTGTCCGGAGCAAGTTGGCATCTCTGAGGTTCGGGAGGAGTTAATCTATTCTTAACATTAAGCAAATCACTGTAAATCATTTTTTCTTGGCGAAGAAGCAATTCAATATAAAAATCGTATCCGTTAAAAACAATTGGTAGTTATAGATCTTTATTATTCCCGAAAAAAAGCTAAAAAATGAAATTTATTCGTTACCAGTTTTAAATATATTCCGTCTTGATATATATGGGCTTTCGGCCCTAGTACATTTACATGCCTGCCAACTCTTCCGGATTTTCCGGAAGATTTTGTTTTCATATTTAAAGTGGTAGTAAAAATATACTATTTTTTCTTTTATAAACTTATTTTTTAAATGATTTTGATCACCACTATTCTTACAAAAACTAAGCACATTTATTAATATGCGTTACTATCATGGTTGCCAATTTAAGTTTGCTCATATACAACGTATTTGTTTGCTTAAAATAGAAGTTTTAATTCCATTTTAATACCACTGGGAAAAATGATAATGGAAGGGATTAAAAGTTGGCAGGTATGCATTTACGACTCGCCCTTGCGGAAAGAATTTGCCACAGAAAGGTTTAAAAAAAAACTGAAGTTCGTACTTACCCGGTTCTTGCGTCAACTGGTCATTTTCCGCATATTCTAGTATTTTTAGTTATCACTCTAATTTTTAAAACTTTTTCCTATTTACTCGACGAAATATAGAAAAAAAAATATTTTATTTACTTATTTATTTATTATTTCGTTCTTTTAAGCTGTTAAAAAATCACAGAGATGCCAACTTGCTCCGGACAGCAAATAAATATTTTCGAGTGGTAGTTTATTAATGTGTGATTCGAGATTTAATAATTTAAATTTATTAGGTTTTCATCAACCACTATTTTTAAAAAAATTGAAGGTTTATATAATTTATTACTTTTCCACAGTTCAGACATGCAACATTGTTTGTAAAGTAACCAGAATTAGTCAATTATTTACAAATTTAAGTTATAGTTGTTTACCGTTTTTTTAATTATTATGGCGCGTTCGGAGCAGTTGGCATCTCTGATATTCACCATTGAAGGGTTTTAATAATAATTAAATTAGAACTTGTAATAATAATTATATTGGAACTAGTAATGATTTATAAAGATTGAAGGAATAGAAAAGTGATTGAAGTGTGTTGTAAATGAAGCAAAGGAATATTTGTTTTACATCAGAGATCTTGGATCAATTGATCATTATCCGCATATTCTAGTATTTTTCAGTTGTCCCCCTAATTTTTTGAAGTCTTTCCCATTTACTAGAAGAAATGCTGATAAAAAATTTTATTTTGTTCTTTTAAACTGTTAAAATATCACCATTGAAGGGTTTTAATAATAATTAGATTGGAATAGAAAAGTAATCGAAATGTGTTACATAGTGAAGAGAAGAGATAAATGCTTTGAGCATCATTTTAACTATAAAAAATAGCATCAAAGGAATAATTCATCAGACAAATATCATAATATCTATATATTATGCTATATCATAAGACAAATTTCTTTTTACTACCAATTTTTCGAGACGTTAATCGTCCACGAACAGATTATAAACCAAAAATCTTTGCTAGCGCTTTTTTATCCCTCCCATTAATTATTTCGTCTTGTTGCAGAGATGCCAACTGCTCCGGATACGCCAGAATAATTGGAAGGAAAAAAAACGGTAAATAACTACAAAGTAAATTTTGCAAACATTTGACTATTTTTGTTTGCTTTTTAAAAGATATAGCAAGACATAAGTACTATGAAGTGGCTAATCTTATAAGCCCACGAATTGTTTAGAAGTAGAGGTGGATAAAAATCTACTAAATTGAATTTATTAAACCAAGAATCACAATTGATAAACTACCACTTTAAAATATATTTTTTCTGTCCCGAGTAAAGTGGCAACTCTAACACAAAGGAAGTAAATCAATAATGCACTCATGCTGGCATCTGCCTGCATTCATTTAATGAGAAAACGATAGCCTTGCTCAACAACATATTCTAGAAATTTCATATTACTTATAATTAAAATTTTAAATGAAAGAGTGGTGTTTGCTATTGTCGCTTTTTAATTTCAATTTGACTTTCATTTTATTACTGATATGCATACTTGCAAACTTTTACTCTTTTCGGAGAAGAATTTCCCAAATGTAGTGATAATTTAATGGAAATTTAATGATAGGTAATAAGCAGTTTAGTTTATTGAGATTTGCTCGAGAAAAAAATAAAATAGAAATTCACCAAATCTTGAATGCCAGGAAAATGACATATTACCTTAGAAAGCATTATCATTAACAGTCATTTTAAGTTAATAGTAAGTAACTCAACTTAAGCCTTTATGTTAGATGGACCATAAATTGCTTAAATTTATTCTTTTTATCCACAGTAGAAAGAAACAAAAAAGTTTTTGTTGCTGATATGTACAGAATAAAATTGTGTATAATAATCAATCATTAAATAAATAAATAACTTCGATTACATCCAAGCATATTACAATCATACATAAACTTGGTATTAGGTTAATATTTGCTTTACCTCTTTACAGTATTAGCAATTAATAAAGAATTTCTGCTAACACTTCAATGTCCGGGCATTCATAAGCCAGGAAAATGACAGCCAGGATAATGACAAATTCGCCACTTTATAGCATATAACTTTATTATAATTTAATATTTTGGCCGAAGACGTTTTCTACAGAAAACAACGGTATTTCTTAAAATAACTCAGATAAATCTATGCAGTTTTTGTTATTAATGATTACAAGAAGCCAGGAAAATGACAGCATAAAAACTAACTCACATTGAAAAAATTTTTGAAATAGATTTTGAGCCAGAAAATTGGTTCTTTATTCATGTAACAAGACATGTTCAGATAGGAGGGTATCTAATCAATCTATAACCATAAGATATTGATTCCTGGCGCTATCTATTTTGGTTATAAATCACTGAATAAAAGTAGCCAGGAAAATGACAGATTTTCATGGGACAAACAATTTATTGACAGAAAAAATTATTTTAAACGAAGTTTTAGTAAACAATACCCTCTGTGTATATTCTAGAAATGCTTTCATAGGATAAGATTAAATAAATTAGATTTTGAAAAATGTATGGGATGTTTTGAATCGAGTTATTATTGGAAATATTGTTTGGGACATGCCAGGAAAATGACATTTTGATATTCAATTAAATTTTTTTAAGTATACAAAACAGTCAATGCTAGTGTAAAGTCATTTTAAAATGCTAACAGCAATGCTATTTATTAATTTTTTAAAAAAAAAGGTTCTTTCGGTATTATAGTGTTAGATCTTGGAGCAAGGGACAGTGAATTGTCATGTTTCGTGAGAATCACCCATATATATATATGCGAATTTCGTATATATATATATACTTCTTTCGTACATACAAATCTTTCGTACAAAATTCAACAAAATCTGTTAATGATAAAGAAAAGGTTGCATAAACGATAGATAGTCCGGCAACTAACTTGTCTGTGACTCAGTTATAGTTGTGACCCAAGTGACCTGGCAATACCACTCGTTTCTAGGTTGCTCATCACACAAATAAAGTTACCAATTTATCGTCCCCACGAGTTGCTCGCATACCGTGGTGCCGATGAATTGTCGTGTTTTATACTGTGAGTGTTTATTTGAGATTAAATTAACGGTTAGAGAGTTTAGGGAGAAGTAAGGCTCCTATACTATCAGAGCTGACCTATCAAGCAATATTGGAGCAAACAAGTTCGCAAGCTAACGTTATTTTAGTATTCGTTATGTTATTACAGAGATGCCAATTATTGCGGACTCGCTAAAATAATTTAAAATAACGGTAAATAACTATAAAGTGAATTTTGCAAATAGTTGACAATATTTGCTTGTTATTTAAAAACGTGAGGTATGTAATAAGTAGTACCATAAAGTGGTGAATTATATAAGCCTACGCATTGTTTAGAAATAGTGGTGGATTAAAATCTACTAAATCGAACTTATTAAACCAGGAATTACAATTAATAAACTACCACTTGAAAATATTTATTCGCTGTGCTTATGTTAGCTCTTTGCTCCAACAGCAAATGATAAGTCTGCCTGTCTAATTCAGAGGCTCTAGGGAGAAGGACTACGCCTGTATCATACTTTCCAACTCTTCCGGATTTTCCGGAAGATTTTAATTTCATATTTAAAGTGGTAGTAAATATATACTATTTTTTCTTTTATAATTTTAATTTTTAAATGATTTTGATCACCACTATTCTTAAAAAAATTAAGCACATATGTCAATATGCATTACTATCAAGGTTGTCAACATAAGTTTTCTCAAATACAACGTATTTGCTTGCTTAAAATTGAAGTTTTAATTCCATTTTAATACCACTCTGGGAAAAATTATAACGGAAAGGATTGAAAGTTGGCAGGTATGCCTGTATTACATCACGAAAAACACTGTTATGGGGCTATATTTGGTGTTGTCAATAAGATCAATGCCTAGCAATAAGTTGAAGGCACTTGTAGCACAATAGTATGAGTTTTCGTAACAGTTAGCGTTGACCTTGTCTATGAATATGTTTATATCCTTTAAATCTATTATTATATTGTTGAAGCTGATGCATCAAGGGAAAGCCCACTATTCTTCTAAGAATTTTCCCTTCGTCTAATTTTAGTCCAGCAATTCAAGTGGTAACAGCTGGGCATGCATACGTGAGTATTGGCCTAATGGCCGTGAGGTAAATTGATCTTTTGCATCAAAGATAAACACAGAAGAATGGTCCACATTCAGGGTTATGACATTGTGGAGAAAAATAAAAAAGTGGTAACATAAATAGGGGAATATCTTTTGCATAAAATTATACTGCTTCAGTTCTCGAACTACTCCTGCTTCAGGTGACTCAGTGTCATATACTTTTATGACATAGTGTTTTTGAAAGCACTTATTTAATTTCTAATAAATAGCTAAAAACGTATAAAGTGCTAGGAAAGTTAATTAGATATAAGGAGTAATCTAAAAATTGAAGATAATCCATGCTCACTAATATACAATATTGAGTTGAAGATCTAATTTTTATAGTTGGGTATAGGTTTTAATAGAATTAAAACGGTAGCCAAGAGAGGAAAAAAATTTTCTCACTCTAACTACCTGCCAACATTCACTCTTTTCGAGAATGGATTTTCCAAGTGGTAGTAAAACAATTACCGAAAAACTATCTTCCTCAAAAATATATTTATATTTTAATCTGGTTGAAATTCGCTATCGTAAGGAATAATATGCTTTTATATATTTGTTG